>NC_137787.1:148076965-148554465 GCF_963383645.1 Muscardinus avellanarius | reverse complement strand
ATCCTCCTGTCTCAGCCTCTCAAGCGCTGGGATTAGAAGCGTGTGCCACCACGCCCGGTGCCAGTGTTCTTTAAAGTGCTTCTTGGTTTGGGATTTCTGGGTTAGATGTCCTTTATGGCTTCACCTATTCTTCCTAAGAACAAAGTGAAGAAAGTCACTAACTTAACTTTTCACAGTCGTGACCTGGTAGTAAGAATGTGTGGAAGAGCAGGGAGCTAGGTTTTAACTTAACGTGTTTATGTTCTTTTTCATTAACAGTCTCTGATATTCGATGAAGTCGACCTCTCAGATGCCAGCGTAGCAGAAGCAAGCACAAAAAATGCAAACAACAGCTTCACGGTACAGTGGCGTTGGTGTTCTGTTCACTGCCTACTCATTGCTTACAGAATGACCCTTCACAAGCATGACAATGCCTGGTTCAGTTATCAACACTGTGTCAACTTGTATGTGTTGGGGTGTTGACTAGCCCAAGAAATTCTAATTACATCATACATTGCAATGCTACAAACCATTGGTTCAATAAGCTTGAATTTTAAAAAAATTTATATTTTCTCTTTTTTATTTATTTTTAATAAATTTTTAAACTTTTTATTGGTGCATTGTAATCATACATCTTAATGGAGTACAAGATGCTGGAGGCATACATGCACACATCACCCAATTAGCCCTTACCCAATTCCTGCCCCATTCCCTCCCCCTCCCTCCTTTTCATGTTTGGCTTAATGATTGACTTTGATATCTTTGTAAATGTACATCATGAACATTAGAGAATTTCCCCATGCCCTCCTCCCCTCCCCTCCCCTTCCCTCAAGTTGCCTTATTTGCTCATCAATAGTATCTCCTTTTTCGTCTAGAGATCCTCCTATGACCCATTTTTTCCCTAGCTTTCACATATTAGGGAGAACATCCGATTTCTTATTTTTTGTGACTGACTAATCTCATTTAGCATAATGTTCTCCAGTCCATCCATTTCCCTGTAAATGATGTAATTGTGTTTTTCTTTATGGCTGAGTAAAATTCCACTGTGTACATATTCCATAGTTTTGTAATCCATTCATCTGTTGATGGACATCTGGCACAAAAACAGATACATAGACCAATGGAGCAGAATAGAAGACTCAGAAACAAATCCACATACTTATAGCCAATTGATTTTTTACAAAGGGGTAAAAAACATACACTGGAAAATAGATAGCCTGTTTAACAAATGGAATTGGCAAAACTGGTTAACCATATGTAGAAAAATGGAAATAAACCCCACTTTCTTGCCCCCCTGCACAAGAGTCAATTCAAGATGAATCAAAGACTTGGAAACTAAACCAGAGACCTTGAGGCTCCTTGAAAAGGGCATAGGTCCAACACTGTAATGCATAGGCACAGGTAAAACCTTTCTCAATAAGACCCCAAAGGCACAAGAAACTAAAAGGTGGATCAGCACATGGGATTGCATTAAACTGAAGAGCTTCTCTACACCAAAGGAAACTATCAAGAACCTCAACTGAGAGCCAACAGAATGGGAGATTTTTGCCACCTAATCCTCTGATAGAGGACTAATATCTAGAATATACAGAAAACTCAAGAAACTCAGTCCTTTTTAATTTAGTGCTTTGCAATTTTCACTTTCTTTAAATTGATACCATAGTATTTGTTGTTAAATACTCAAAACCTTTTATTTATCAATCTTCTTAGAAATAAGGCCTTCTACTTTCTTGCCTATGTTTGCTCCGGCTGCTCTGAGGCAGACAGTGGCTTTAATTCAGCCCTTCATTTTTTTTCTTACTTATGTAATTCACGCAAGAGCTATTTAAGAGGTATCCTCTGTTCCAGTTTCTTCTTTTCCAATTACAAATTGCATTGTCCAAATAACCTAGCCTGTTCCCCAGGGCCTGCAGATTATATCTCTGACCCAGTCGTAAAGTCTTATGAGACCATGCCTCAGCATTCTGGTCTTAGTAACTGTGATTTGTCCTTAGGCCCCCACCAGTCCGATACCTCGGTCTGCACCTGAGCTTTCCTGTTCCTCTCACTTGGATCATTCCTCTTCCATATGTAGTTGTCAAAATCCTACCAGTTTTTCAAAATGTATTCCAGATATTCTATTCTACTTTTTTATTCACAAAATATGATTGAATTTCTACTGTGTGACAGGCTCTTGTACTAAACACAAGAAATTCAGAGATGTATGTATCTTATAGCTATCTCTCTCTATATATCTTTCTAATTATGTTATCTATAATTTCCCTCCAGATCTTCACAGTAGAGTTCAATGAAGCTTCTGTGTATACTTTTGTATAGGTATATATTCTTTAGCTCTTCCAAAATTCATTGCTATCGCTCGCATCCTATAGGAGATGTATTCATTTTTCATACTAATTCACATCCCATTCCCCACTCCAGGAAGCCACCACTACAGTTACTAATGTATTGTTGGTTCATCTTTTAGACTTTCCAGGGGAGGGGCCATGGCCAGATAAGCAAATAAAGGGAGTGTATTTGATAAACTCATGATGCAGGTGAGCACTGGTCGGGAGAAAAAACAAACAAATTCAGAATTAGTTTGACTTATTTATGTGCACATGGGATAATTCATAGTGTAAATCTTCCTCTTCCTCCCCCCTCCATCCCCAGGGAGAATTTAGTGAGAGAAGAGGAAAGCCAAGAATAGAATCCTGGGAAAATGCTGAAATGTAAGGTTTAACCAATCAAGACTGGGAGTGTTCCTAAGTAAAGGAGGACTGGGAGGCAGTGGTGTCATAAAAAAACCATCAGGGGAGAGTTTCAAGGTTGGAAGGATGTTGTTAAATATCAGATGCTATAGAGAGGTCAAGTCAAAGAAGAACTGAGAAGTGAGTGTTGGACTCGTGACCTTGGAGCTCATTAGGTCAGATGACCGTGAGTGGTTTTGGTGGTAGGTGGCTTGCACTGGGCTGCACTGTGAATGCAAAGTGAGAAGACAGAGCTGGTTTTTTCCTAAAGCATGGATGTTTAAAAGAACAGCTAGTTTTTTTCAAAATGGCGACTGAGGGACACAGCACCTCTCAGTAGCTGAAGTAAATAAAGTTTAAATACTGAGAAAGCAGTGTCTAAATCAACAAAACAAATACATACCAGGAACCAAAACACATCCTGTACCTCGGCGGAACCCTGAACTTAAACAAGAAGAACAAAGATCGGACACGGGACCTGCTGCAGATACAATCTGACCGCGGACCAGAACGCTGAGCCGCGGGCTGCTTTGGCAGCTGTCCAAGGAGCTGCCTGCCCGATATTTCCACGGCAAGATAATCCGGGAATAAAAACGGACTTAGGACCGCATCCTAAGCAGCGAGCAGCACCCTCCAGAACTCTGTCTGCCCACCAGCGACCGGATCACATCGGCACAGAGACTCACACGGATTCCTGCACCAAGACAGGTACCTGAGGGCGCCCTAGTAACTGGGGTCCTAGCGTGTGCGGAGTCGCAGTCTCAAACCCCCACCACGGGCTCAAGCCTCAGAGCACTCTCCTCGCGCATCCTGCCTGTCCCCTACTAGTAATCAGCGCCTGTACACTGCCCTCCTAAATTGGAGCCTGCTTCTGTGGCTAACCCCTGCCACCTTGCCAGAGCCTACCCTCCAGGCTGCAAAAGCACTGGGAGACCCGGAAATCTCCTTGGGGCACCCCCAGCCTCTACGTCCCGCGGGACGCAGAGACCATTGCTGGACACCGCACACTGGACCCTTGAGCACCTACCCTGCACCCCTGGCCCACCGCGGGGTATTCCCAACCTCCTGGTAGCCAGATGCTTAGTTCTAAGTGAGAACACAGCTCAATACACCTTGGAAGAACATACCAGCAGCAATAGACAGCTGCACCCACTCTCACTAGGGTCCAGTATTAACAGGGCATCCAGCCTGCACTCTTGGAATAGGCAGAGCTCTGGCAGTAAGTGTGGCCACCCAGGAACCAGCATTCATTTGCCCAGGGCACATCTTGGGACCACACCTGGCTAGCCCAGCTGGAATTTCCAGAGACACAAGAAAATCCATCGGGCCACAAAATCTGCTCAGGACCTCAGGGGGAAGTGCCAATTACACTTTAGTCACTCTCCACCCCTGCTGTAGGGAAGCACAGGCTGGAGGCGAGGGTGGTGAGTGCAGATGTGCTGACCACAGGTTAGAATTTCGCAGAATCTGTGAACTGTACAGAATCAAATAACAGTGAAACCAGACACCCGGACACATAAACCTAAAGCAGCTAAAGGAGAAAAAGGTGTCCAAACACCCAGAGTGACTTAAGAAGATAAAAATAGAGTACAAAGAAAACTAAGAGACATTGGACGGTATCCTGAAAGCTACCAAGCAATCAGATACACACATATTATATGGACCTGACCCCATATGCGTAAATAAGTAGGACTGTTTGTTTTACTTTTAATGTGGATGTTATGTTTTCTTTTGCTTTTAAAGTGCTTTTGTTTTAGTATGGTTATTGCTGTTTTCTTTTTTTTTCTTTTTCTTTCTTCTTTTAATCCAAACTTCTCTTACTTTAACTTGTTATTTTATATATATATACATTGGATAGTTTGCCTTATTTCTTTATTTCACACGGCTGCTAGTTCCTTTTATTTTATTCCTCTTCCTTTTTCCTCTTTCTTCCCTTTTCCTTCCTTTTCTTTCATTCTCCTCCTTTGATTGGTTTACCTTCCTTTTTCTTGGATTACATAATAGTCTTGGTATCTTGAGCGGATTCTTTTTTTTTTTTTTTTTTTTTTTTTTATGTCTGCCTGCTCCTACCAGCATCCCTATTTACAAACCTTCCCACACTAACCTACATACATTTCTCCCCCAAAACTTTTCCCCATAATATACCTCATGGTTTAAAACTCAAAGTATTTTTTATATCCATAACTACTCTACTAACAACAAGAGTCCTAGTAGTTAACTCTCTCTCATTCATAGCAAGTTATTACTTTATCATACTTAAAGTCCTTCTCAACCTAACATATCCTCCACCTAATCTGACTCCTTTACCCATCACCCCAGCTCCTCCCACATCACCCACTTTCAACACTGGAAAGGCTCTGCTGACTGGCCGATACTCCTAAACTCCTAATATTAAGATTTGACTAAACACATTACTCACGAACGATGGGTAGAAATCAGAAAAACAGGACAGAGAACACTATAAATATGAGAACCAGGAGTTATGAAGAGACAGCAGAAATCACGAATACTGACCTACTAGAAATGCAAGAAGGGGAGTTCAGAATCTTGTTGTTCAATATGATGAAAGGTTTTAAAACAAGTATAGAGGAGGTTAAAGGTGAAATAGAAACACTAAAAAAGAATCAGAAAGAGGTCTGGAATGAAATGAAAGAGGCAATAAGTGAAATGAAGACAGCAATAGAAAGAAACTCTGGAAGATTAGATGAAATGGAAAACAGAATATCAATATTAGAAGACAGTACATCCCAAACCGAAAACACAGTCAGCGATATACAGAAATCTTTACAGCAACAAAACCTAAACATCCAGCAATTATGGGATAATATGAAGCGCCCTAATTTACGGATAATAGGCATTGAGGAAGGGATAGAGGTACAGACCAAGGGCATATGTAATATCTTCAAGGAAATAATCTCAGAGAATTTTCCAAATATGGAAAGAGACTTGAATCTTCAAGTACAGGAGGCATACAGAACTCCACTGAGACAGGACCAAAGAAAAACCACTCCACGCCACATAATAACCAAATTGACCAGCATAGAGGCCAAGGAAGGAATCTTAAAAGCAGTGAGAACAAAAGGACAGGTGACATATAGAGGCAAAACAATAAGAATCACCCCAGACTATACAACCCAGGTCAGGAATGCTAGGAGAGACTGGTATGACGTGATTCAGACCCTGGAAGAACATAACTTCCAGCCCAAATTAATCTACCCAGCAAAACTACTATTCAAGATCAATGGGGAAGTCAAAGTCTTTCAGGATAAACAGAATCTCAAAAAATTCATGAATTCAAAGCCAACACTAGAGAAAATTCTTAAAGAAATAAATCATAAGGAAGAAAAAAGAAGCAGACTCCAGAATCAGAGAAGCGAGGAAGTTAATAAGTGGGCCATTTAAGTAAAGAAGAAAGATCACAACACCCAAGAGTAGACAGAACACAAAATGGCAGAAAACAAAAAGCATATTTCAATAATATCACTTAATGTCAAAGGACTTAACTCACCAATCAAAAGACATAGACTGGCAATGTGGATTAGGAAACATAATCCAAACATATGCTGTCTGCAAGAAACTCACCTCACAGCCAAAGACATTCACAGGTTGAAGGTGAAAGGATGGAAAAAGATATACCATGCCACCAGTGACCGAAAAAGAGCAGGGGTAGCAACCCTGATATCCAACAAAACAGACTTTAAAATAAAACACATCAAAAGAGACAAATCAGGGCACTTCCTTTTATTAAAAGGAACAATACACCAAGAAGATATAATGATAGTAAATATTTATGCCCCAAATGTGGGTGCAACCACATTCGTAAAACAAACCCTTCTGGACATAAGATCCCAAGTAGACCCAAATACAATAATTCTGGGAGACTTTAATACGCCTCTCACACCACTGGATCGATCTTCGAGGCAAAAGATGAGTAAAGATGCTCTAGAACTAAAGGAAACCATAAACCAAATGGACCTAATAGACGTTTTCAGAGTATTTCAACCAGGAACTACAGAATACACTTTCTTCTCAGCAGCCCATGGAACCTTCTCCAAAATAGATCACATCCTGGGACACAAAGAAAATACCAGCAAATTCAAAAAATGTAATATAATCCCATGCATCTTTTCAGACCACAATGGAATAAAAGTAGAAATCAACAACAGGAAACTCGAAAGAAAGTATTCAAATTCATGGAGAATGAATGATACACTACTAAATGACGAATGGGTAAGAGCAGAAATTAGGGAAGAAATAAAGAAATTTATGGAAACAAACGAAAACAGAGACACAACCCACCAAAACCTATGGGACACCATGAAGGCAGTACTAAGAGGAAAGTTTATCGCATTGAGTGCCCACATAAAAAGGATGGAGAACCACCAAGTAAAGAACCTAATGAAACAACTCAAGGATCTAGAAATTCTGCAACAATCCATTCCCAAAGCCAGCAGAAGACGAGAAATCATCAAAATTAGAGCAGAAATAAATGAAATAGAGAACAAAAAAACAATTCAAAGAATCAATAAAACAAAAAGTTGGTTCTTTGAAAAGATTAATAGAATTGATAAACCCCTGGCCAACCTAACCAAAAGAAAAAGAGAATCAACTCAAATTACCAAAATTAGAAATGAAAAAGGAGATATCACCACTGATAGTGAAGAAATTCAAAACATTATCAGAAACTACTTTAAAAATTTATACTCCAATAGATTTGAAAACCTGGATGAAATTGACAGATTTCTAAACACAGTTAACCTTCCTACACTCAACCAAGAGGACATAGCAAGCCTAAACCAACCAATAACAACCAAAGAAATAGAAACGGCAATAAAAATTCTTCCACCAAAGAAAAGCCCAGGCCCAGATGGGTTCCCAGCTGAATTCTACAAAACCTTCAGTGAACAACTAATACCAATACTTCATAACACGTTCCGGGAAATTGAAAGAGATGGAACTCTTCCAAATTCCTTCTATGAGGCCAGTATCACATTAATCCCCAAACCAAATAAAGATACCTCAAGAAAGGAAAACTACAGACCAATATCCTTAATGAACATAGATGCAAAAATTCTAAACAAAATACTAGCTATACGCATTCAAAACTATATCAAGAGAATAATTCATCACGACCAAGTCGGTTTCATCCCAGAAAAACAAGGCTGGTTCAACATACGCAAATCAATACATGTTATTCACCACATAAATAGAACCAAGAACAAAAACCACATCATCATAGCAATAGATGCTGAAAAAGCATTCGACAAAATCCAACACCCATTTATGTTAAAAACACTGCAAAAAATTGGGATAGAAGGAAAGTACTTCAACATCATCAAGGCAATATACTGCAAACCCAAAGCCAACATTATATTGAATGGGGAAAAACTGCAAGAATTTCCGCTACAGTCAGGAACAAGACAAGGATGCCCACTTTCACCTCTCCTTTTCAATATAGTCCTTGAGACTCTTGCTGCAGCAATCAGACAAGAGAAGGAAATCAAAGGAATCCACATAGGAAGAGAGGAAGTGAAATTATCCTTATTCGCAGATGACATGATCCTTTACCTGGAAGACCCAAAGAACTCAACCAAAAGACTTCTGGAGCTGATCGACAAATTCGGCAAAGTCGCAGGTTACAAAATCAACCTAAAGAAATCAGTGGCCTTTCTTTATGCCAACAACGAATCCACAATGAAGGAAACAAAAACAACAATTCCATTCACTATAACCTCAAAACCAATAAAATACCTAGGAATAAACCTAACCCAAGATGTAAAAGACCTCTACAACAAAAACTATAAAACATTAAAAAAAGAAATAGAAGAAGACCTTGGAAGATGGAAAGATCTCCCGTGCTCATGGATAGGCAGAATAAATATCATCAAAATGGCCATTCTGCCAAAACTGATCTATAGGTTCAATGCAATTCCCATTAAAATACCAGTGACATTCTTCAGAGACCTAGAAAAATCAATCATGAACTTCATATGGAGAAAGAAAAGACCTAGAATAGCCAAAGCAATTCTCAATAACAAGAAACACGCAGGAGGCATTACAATCCCAGACTTCAAACTATACTATAGAGCAATAGTAGTAAAAACAGCATGGTACTGGCACAAAAACAGATATACTGACCAGTGGATTAGAATAGAAGATACAGAAACAAACCCACACATCTTTAGTCAATTAATCTTTGACAAAGGGGCCAAACACATACGCTGGAGAAAAGACAGCCTTTTCAACAAGTGGTGCTGGGAGAACTGGCTAGCCATTTGTAAAAAGATGAAGCTAAACCCCTATATCTCACCTAACACAGGAATCAACTCAAGATGGATCAAAGACTTAGAAATTAGACCTGAGACGGTGAAGTTAGTAGAGGAGAACATAGGTTCAACACTACAACATATTGGCACAGGCAGTAACTTTCTCAACAAAACCTCCAAAGCTCAGGAAATTAAAGCAAGAATAAACAAGTGGGATAACATTAAACTAAAAAGTTTCTTCTCATCAAAGGAAACTATCAATAACCTAAAGAGGAAGCCTACAGAATGGGAAAGGATCTTTACCAGCCACCATTCTGATAGGGGGCTAATATCCAGAGTATACAAAGAGCTCAAAAGGCTCTACACCAACAAAACAAACAACCCAATCAAGAAATGGGCAAATGAACTAAATAGACACTTCACAAAAGAAGAGATACAAAGGGCTAATAGATACATGAAAAGATGTTCTTCATCACTGGCCATCAGGGAGATGCAAATCAAAACTACACTGAGATTCCATCTAACCCCAGTGAGAGTAGCAAGCATAAAGAAATCAAACAACAACAAATGCTGGCGAGGATGTGGGGAAAGAGGAACTCTTTTACACTGTTGGTGGGAGTGCAAACTAGTTCAGCCACTATGGAGATCTGTGTGGAGATTCCTAAGAAAGGTGGGAATAGATCCACCATATGATCCAGCTATACCACTCCTGGGTATCTTTCCAAAAGGGTTGAATTCAGAGAAATACAGCAACATATGCATACCTATGTTCATAGCAGCACAATTTGTAATAGCCAAAATATGGATCCAACCCAGATCACCATCAACAGATGAATGGATAGCAAAACTGTGGGAAATACACACAATGGAATTCTATTCAGCCATAAAGAAGAACAAAATTTTATCATTTGCAAGAAGATGGAAAGCCCTGGAAAGCATCATGTTAAGTGAGATCAGCCAAGCACAGAAGGAGAAGATACACATGTTTCCTCTAATATGCCCAAACTAGAAAACACAAAGGATACCAGTAGGACCCCAGATATTAGAGGGGAAATACTAGCTAAGTTTTAATGGAAAGATAGGAGAGGAGAAAGGCCGATCTTGATTAAGGAGCATCTTCACCTGAACATGTGTAAAATTATGAATAAGACATGGTTAACCTGGCCAACCATTGGTGGGGGGGGGGGAGAAAATGGGGGCGGGGGGAGAGGGCACCAAATATAGTGTAAATGTATACTATTTATGTTCAATAAAAAATTGTTAAAAAAATAAAATAAAATAAAATAAAATAAAAAAAAAATAAAAAAAAAATAAAAAAATAAATTTAATACCAAAAAAAAAATAAATAAATAAATATTTAAAAATAAACATTAAAATAGGAGTTGGCAAATCGATAGCCCACAGGCCAAATTGATATGCTGCTTGTTTTTGTAAGTTAAGTTTTATTGGCCGTGACCATATTTACTCATTCATGTACTGTCTGTGGTACTCCCAGTCAGTAAAGGTGGAGTTGAGTTGTGATAGACCCTGAATGCCCCAAAGAGGTTAAAGCATGTGCAATCAGATCCTTGGTGGGAAAAAAAAAAAACATTGTTAATCCTGGTTTAAAAGAAGACATTGGTCACACTAACAAACATATCAAAGTCAATCACTAAGCTAAATATGAGAAGGAGGGAGAGGGAGGAAATGGAGTGGGAATTGGGGAAGGGATAATTGAGTGATATGTGCATATATGCCTCTACCATCTTGTACTCCATAAAGATGTATGATTACAATGCACAAATAAAAAATTGCTATAAAAAAAAAAAAAAAAAAAAAACAAAATTAGAAAACCTAAAAATCAGCTTTAACACAACACTTAAAAATGTGCAGAACTTGAATTCATTTTTTCTCTGTAACAAGATATGATATTTATTATTATAATCAGACAAAGGTTGAATGGACTATTTCATTTTTAAATAAAACAACTTAATCATTTCAAAGGTCAAGTAACTTACCTTTAAAAAAAAAAAAAAAAAAAAAAAAAAAAAAAAAAAAAAAAAGAACAGCTATAGCTAGGAAAAAATGTATAGATAGAAGAGACTTGTGGTTTTGTTGTAGTTCTAGTTTTTTTTTTTTTTTTTTTTTTTTTGGTATTGGGGTTCCTGGAAGCCCTTCTACCTCTGGGCTACACTCCCAGACCTATTTTTTATATATTTTTTTATTTGGAAAGCGCAGGGATTACAAGCGTGCGCCACCACGCCTGGCGTAGTTCTAGTTTTTAAAATGGGATTTGAAGGGGGGGAAAGAACTGTTAGAACAAAGTGTTGAAGATTAAGAAGAGGGAGGAATAATCCATGGAGCAGGATTGCTGAGCAAGTCGAAGGGTGTAGGAACCAGAGCACCGGATCAGAGACTAGCGCTGAACAGCACGTGGAAAGCTCGCAGAGGCAGGTGTGGGTAGAAGTTCATATACTTGAAACTCAAATACTGCTATTTCCTCAATGGAATTGAAGACAGGGTTATCTGCTAGGAATGAGAATTTAAAAAGGTTTGAAATTATTTCTGTAGAAAGATAGCCCTGGAAATGAACAGACAGAAGAAGATTCCTGGGCAGTATGTAGTGTCTACAAGATTGGAGAGAATCATTAGTAATGGCTTCAATTTCTGTACTTATAGAATATTCTTTAAATGAGAGAGGAGAACAAACAAATGAATTGACCCAAAGCTGATGATTTAGTAGGGCATTTGGACAGAAAGAGAAAAGAGTTGCTGGATATTTGAGAGATCAGTAATTCATCCATCTCTACCCTTTGCATTCTCAGTCTTTGAGAATGATACACAAGGTGTGAGAAACAGTTTTATTAATGGCTTCACAGGATCTAGTAACCACTAGTGTTGGAGGTCTAAGGTGGAAATGTTTATTATTCCTCCTTCCTCCTAAGTAAAAGTGGGGAAAGTGGGGTGAAAGGATCTCACCAGTCCTACCCATCAGATTAGCGACTTGCCTTCCCCTGGAGCGTGAACAGTGATCTCTCCTCTATGGCTTCCCCCTAGAGAAGAGCTAAACTGAGAGAGGGCTCCAAAGTTCAAGATTTGAAGCATGGCATAAGAGCTTGAGCCTAGAGCTGTTTTCAGATCCCTTATGCAATTCTTTCTTGTCCTCCAATTGCACAAGGACAAGAAAGGACTCCGCTTGTGTATTCTCACAGAACTTACCATATTTTTCCTTATGCTTAGTTAAGTGTATATTTTTTTAATCACAACTTCCTTTATAATAGGAACTTTGCCCTGCCTTTCTATCTCATAGGACCTTATCATAAGTATTACTGATTTTAATTAAATTGAAGTTGGGGGTTTCTTTTGGCATGAGAAGACTTTTTGTTAAAATATTTTCAAGAAGTTTCTTCATCCAACTAAACATTATTTCTGTTGGACTAGAAAATGTAGGAACTGAAATGTTAGGCAGATGGCTTAGGGTTTTGAATTTGGTAGAACTTTCCAGAGTATAATATGGAGCAGAGACATGTTTTCAACTGGTAATGGATGATCCTCCCTCTCTTTAAATATTTAAATATCCTGCCTTCCCAAATTGTAGCGACAGCTACTGACACCCTTATTTTAGTTACTATATGTCAGAGGTTAATGCTGTAGTGTGATGGTGTGAAGAATCCAGGAATTGCCAAATTCTGCTTTAGTATATCCAACCCTCTTGTCCATGCACTGAAGGATAATATACTGGCAAGGAAAAACTATACACAGAAAATCTATAAATAGTAAATGGAAAATGGAAAACTTGTGCTTTGCATAAAACCCCAATGCTGAACTCTGGTAAAATGGGTTTTGTAGTTAATGTTCCACAGAATGGGGCAGCAACTGACCCATCCAGGAAACTCTCAGAGTCTTCTACTGCCTTCAGCTGATGTGACCAAGTCACCAAGGCTGGCCCCACTGCAGGTGCAGGGGACACGGAAACCAAAACAGTGGTGGCAAAGGATTTTCAGGCAGGGTAACACCTGTGTACACTATGATTAATTTCCTTTTCTTGTGCAGTCTCTCTCCCACTCCTGGAGTTAATAATTGTCTTGTTTTCTCCGTTGACTAACTCACCTTAGGTATTGTATTAGCTCTCTATTTCTGTATAATAATATAAACTAACACAAAGGTGTAGTGGCTTAAAGTAAATACCCATGTGTCTCACAATTTCTGTAGGTCACACAGCACAGAGAGGTTACTCTTCTTCAGGTCTTATAAAAGTTTTGAATTTGGAATTCATCAAGATGGAATTCATCTTTAGAAAGCATTCCATCCTGCCTGTCTTTCTGAGTTATACTTAATATGCATTCTACTTTTGTCTCATACAAATAAGAATATCATATTGTTGGGAAAAGCATTCAGTAATAAAACAATGCTAGTACTTCATTATGTAAATGTTATTTGCCAAAAAGAGCTTTGTGTGTGTGTGTGTGTGGTACTAGAGATTGAATCCAGAGACATTCATCTCCAAGTTACACCCCCAACCCTTTTTTATATTTTTGTTTTCCGGGATGTTCCATGATGCACCCCCAGCCCTTTTTACTTTTTCCTTTGAAACAGGGTTTTACTGGGCTGCTGAGAGTCTCACTACATTGCTGAAGCTGTCCTTGAACCTGTGATCCTCTTGTCTCAGCCTCCCAAGTAGGGCTTACAAATGTACACCACCATGCCCAACCCAAAGAAGAGCTTTTTAATGATTTGAAATAATTAAAAACACAACACAGAGGCCATATATTTGATTTATTTAGCCACCCTTAGCTTTTCTTCTTTTTTCTTCTTCTTTTAGGTACTGGGGATTGAATTCAGGGATATTCTACCTCCGTCTGTACTCCCAGCCCTTTTACTTTTTATTTTGAAGCATGGTCTCACCAAGTTTCTGAGGCTGGTCTCAAATCGGTAGTTCTCCTATCTCAGCCTCTCATCTACTGGTATTACAGGTGTGTGCCATCCACTGTGTCCAGCTCACTCTTAGTATTTTTAGTGGGCTCTCTGTAGGATGTATGTGAAATCCCATAGTTACTGCCCTTCCACACTGGGTTACTTGGTTGTTACATAAAATGTGGGCACTCTGCAGGAGCTCTGATTTTCAGGTCTAAAGGAGCACTGGAACAAAGAGCCCTTCCAGTTCAGGGCTCATTTACCACAGTAGATACTCTGAAAATTGCTTAGCATTTGACTATGATTCTTCTTAGGAGAATTTAAAAACTATATGTAAGAAGAAAAAATTAAGCAAAGAGAACACGTTCTTATGCAGCTAAAATAACAGAAAGTATACATGCATAGTATCATTAAAATGAACAGGCTGGGTTTTAATGGAAGGGGAAGTATGTTGTTAAGAGTTTGTTTCTTTAATGACTACTTTGTTTACTCTGTTTTCTCTTTAGCTTCCTTTTGGTTGACATAGCTTTAGTTCATCTCTTTCTGAAGAAGAACATCACATCCTTTGAACCTAAGAAAGTGTCAGTTTGCTTTTATCTATTAATATCTCAGTATTTAGTTCCAAAGGAAATAACTGAAAGTTTTTTATTTTCATATTATTTGTGAATGTATATCACACAAAAGGTCTTTTTTACCTGAATAAATAAATAATTAAATTAATAAGTTGCCTAAGTTATTTATTTGGCAAAGTTTGTTAGAATTATCATGTTCCTATTTTAAATTATTTATCTAATTCTTTTTTTATCACTCTGATAAAGTGAGACCTGTTATAATGACAAATCTGAAACAGAGAGGCTAATATTTAATATATGAAAAAACAAGGATCTAAACCTACCTGGCATATCTGTCCTCAATATTCTGTGTCTGTCTGTCTGTCTGTCTGTCTCTCTCTCTCTCTCTCTCTCTCTCTCTCTCTCTCTCTCTCTCTCTCTCTCTCTGCTTGCCTGCCTGCCTGCCTGCCTGCCTGCCTGCCTGTCTCTCTCTCTCTAATCTGATATATCATATATCATACTGGGGATCGAACCCAAGGGGCATTCTATTTCTGAGATATACCTCTAGACCTTTTTATTATTTTTTTCCTTTGAAACAGAGTCTCACCAAGTTGCTGAGGTTGATCTCACACCTGCTATCCTACTGTCTTAGCTTCCCAAGTACTGGGATTGCAGATGTGCACCACCATGCCAGGCTTTAGTCTGTACTCTTTTATTTTATTTTATTTTATTTTATTTTATTTTTAATTGGTGCACTGTATTCATACATCATAGTGGGATACATAATTTTGTAGACATACATGCACACATTGCCCAGTCAGCCCCCACCCAATCCCCACCCCATTCTCTCCCTATCCCTCCCTTCCATGCTTGGCTTAGTAGTTGACATCTAGTATTATAGCAATTTATCAAAAATTAAAAATGATAATCTCACATAACAGTTTCATTTGTCTGATACCAAGCTTTTGATGACTTAAAGATAACATTTCAATATTTCTTTTTGCTTTCTTTCTTACCAGAGAATCTATTTTTTCTATTTTTTAGGTGAAACTATCATATATTTATATATTTATTTTTCAGAAAAAAAATCTATCCTAATATGGAATATGGACTCTAGGTACCCACAACGATCTTGAAAAAGAACAAAGCTAGAAGATGTATATTTTCTGATTTCAAACCATATAAAGCTACAATAATTGAAACAGTATAGTACTATTCTAAAGGCAGATATATAAACCATTGGAGTTAAATAAAAGCCTAGAGCTAAATTCTTCCCTATATTGTCAAGTTATTTTTGACAAGGTTTCCACAAACATTTGGTTGTGGGAATAATAATCTTTTAACTAAATATTGTTGAAAAATAATAATTACATGGAAAAGAATAAAATTGGACTCTTACCTAATCCCATATACAAATATTAACTCAGAATAGATAAAAGACCTAAATATAAATCTTAAGACTATAAACTTTTAGGAGAAAATCTGGGTCATAAAACCTCACAACATTGAAATTGGCAGTGATTTCTTGGTTATGATTTCAATGGCACAGGCAACAGAAGAGTATACAAACTCCCTAAAAAATAAAAAAATATTGTATATCCAAAGACAATGTAAACAGAGTTAACAGTTACTAATAGAATGGGATAAAATAGTTCCAAATGCTATATCTGAAGGTATATTAATATTCCAACTAGAAATCCTAAAAATTAACAACAATAAAGGCAAACAATACCCTTTACAGATAGGTAAAAGACTAACATAAGTAATGAATCTCCACAGATAACCAATCTTAGTTGTCTGTTGGATGGAAAATCTTGTTTCTCTAGTTCTGATGTGTGTTACCTATTTCTTTTTTATAGTTAATCTCTTTGAGTATTTTCTCTAGTGCTGGTTTTGAAGACATAAATTCCTTCAGTTTCTGTTTGTCATGGAAGCTTCTTATTTCTCCATCTAATTTGATAGAAAGTTTTGCTGGGTAGGAAATTTTTGGCTGGAAGTTGTTTTCTTTCAAAATTGGGAATATGTTACTCCAAGCCCTTCTGGCTCTCATAACTTGGTTTGGGAAGTCTGGAGTGATTCTAATTGGTTTGCCTCTGAATGTCACTTGGCCCTTTGCTTTTGTTGCCTTTAAGATTCTCTGCTTGGCTTCCACATTGGTCATTTTGACAATTATGTGGCGTGGGGATCCTCTTCTCCGATCCTGTCTAAAGGGAGTTCTATAAGTTTCCTGGACCTGTGTATCGACCTCTTGCTCTATGTCTGGAAAATTTTCTGCTATTACTTCCTTGAAGAGATTGTTGATCCCTTTGGTTTCACTTTCTTTTCCCTCCTCTATTCCAATTATTCTTAGGTTAGCTCTCTTAAAATGGGCCCATATTTCTTCAATATCAGATTCCTGCTGTCGGATATTTTTTCCTATATTAGAAACTATGCGTTCATTTTTGGAATGATCATCTTCTAAGAGCGAGATTCTATTCTCCATGTGGTCTAATCGGTTGTTTGTGCTTTTAATTGAGGCCTTTACTTCATTAATTGCATCCTTTATCTCTTTTTGGCTCTCTCTGAGTTCTTTTCGAAGCATCTCTATTATTTCTACAGTTATTTTCCTGATTTGATCTTCTAGAAATCTCTGATTTTCTGTTTTATCGGGTTCTGATGTTGTGGGGTTGTGAGCATTCATTGCTCCAGTATTATTCCTCTTTCCCATGATTTCGGAAGTTTGTGCCTTCTCTGGGTTCTTCCCTTGGGTCACTATGACTTCACTTAAGGTGCTCTGGATCTCGAGTCAGTAGTATCTCAGACCCCACTACTCCTTTACTGGATTGTATCACAGAGTCTCCGACCCAGAGAGTCGATAGAGGCTGCTTTAGACTGTGGGGGGTGCCAGGTTGCACGTTCTCCTATGATGTGATATCACTGCCACCGCCCCTCTCCCACTGGGTCAAGTCCCAGTGAGTACAGTACTGGAATTTCCCCGCTGTGGCCCACAATTTGACTCACTGTTCTTGAGTACGCAGATGTAGCTGTACTGAATTCGGTGAATTTGGTGCTGTTGCCGCCGGTGGCAATATGGCGCCGCTGCTACGCCCTCGGCTATGGGGCTGGCGTTTTTTTTTTTCTTGGTTTTGATTTCCACTCTGAATCCCTGCAGCGTGTGCTGAGCTCAGCCACTGGGAGCTTTAGATGCCCTCTGCGCCGAGAAATCCCGCCTGGCTGTTCCGCAGCGGCTCCACTCGCCTTGCTGTGGCTGTCCCGTGAATTCGCCGGTGCCGCCAGCAGTATGGCGCTGCTGCCGCGTCCTCGGGCGTGAAGCCGCGTCCTCAGGCGTGAGGATCTCCTCTGTGGCTCTGTTCTCAGTCCGCTTTCTCTCTGGAGCCTGGTGATTTTTTTTGTTTCTCTGGTGATGTTGTTTTCTCGCTTTGAAAGGCACTGATTTTGTGGTAATGGAGATTTGTTGTTAGCGGGGCTCTTAAGCCCCGCTTTTCTCGGTCGCCATCTTCCCGGAAGTCCCCCAGTCTGTACTCTTGGTCACTACTATCTTTCCTCTTTACTCTGGAGTTTTAGATAAATATGGTTCTAGTAGTATTCCTCTTATGTGGTGTTCCATTTTTAATTGTCTTTTGTACTTCAAGTCAGTGAGAATCTTGGGCTGCATTATCAGATGTACTGTAAGCACTTACTGGTCAGATTACAAATCTAGTCGATTACATTATATTCTTGACACTGTTTTATAGATAAGTCTTTCTAAGGACCTCATGGAGGAAGGTAACCAATATTATAGAAAGGTCTGGGAATCAGTCAACTGACACTTAAGGACACTTTATTTTAAAGATTTGTGAAAATGTGGCATATGTCTTTTTACTATTTGGGGAATTATCATGAATGAGAAGTAGGTGGATTTTGTGTTACTGCAACATGCAGCACAAAGGCCTGTAGTTGAATTTACAGAGGGACAATTCACCTCAACATAAAAAAGAACTTTTTAACTTGAGTCATCTGATAGAACAGGCCCCTTGTGAGGTAATGACCCTGCCCATTATTAGGAATCTTTAGTCATCTTCCCTGTGAGCTGAAAGGGACTTCAAGACGAGAGTGCTCGGAGTAGACTCAATTCACAGTGCTGAAATGAATTTCCTAAGGTCAGATGGATAATAGCTAAGCACAGTACTGAATTCAGGGTGCCCTGTGTTTGTTGGGGTAGGCAAGGCCAATGGATTTTGGGATTTGAGGTTGCTGGGCAGTGTGCTGGACTCTTTCCACATATTATCTCACTATACCACTCAGCAAGAACTGTATGGCCATCATTCAAAAGGCTCTGGGAGAGACCACAACATGGGTGTGTGTAAGAAACCATGAGGGGAACTGGTGGAGACTGGAATTTCCTGCAGGTGCAAATACTGTGTCTTCATTGGATACCCAAGGCTAACACAGTGCTTGGGACAGAGGACAGTGCCAATATATATTGGTTGCGTGAATGAAAGAAGTGTTCTTACCGAATGAATGAATGGATAAGGAATATTTGTAAACTCTAGTTTTTTTTTTTTTTAATGAACAGTGTCATTTCATGTTTTATCATAGAGCACAATTTTCTAATCTTTCTCTTAGGCTGTTTACTTTTGTATAATATACTTATATTCTGAAGTCTCTCTTTTTTTTTTTTTTTTTTTTTTGCAGTACTGGGAATGGAACCCAGGGGCTTTTTACATCCGAACTACACCCTCAGCCCTATTGTTTATTCTTTATTTTGAAACAGGGTCTCACTAAGTTGCGGAGGGCCTCACTAAGTAGCTGAGGCTGTCTGCGAACCATGATCCTCCTGTCTCAGCCTCCCAAATGCTGGGATTATAAGTATGCGCCACCACGCCTGGCTTCCAGTGGACTTTCTGAAGTCTCTAAGTCACTAGCAGCCTGACATTGGTCTTTTAAATGTGCTTCCTAGAGTGAGGCATGACCCAGTGAGCATGCTTTGCATATTTTGCCAACTTTAGATCTTGGTAGCCCGGGGCTTGCTTTAAAAAAAAATCATGGGGATCCCAGCAGATAGGTCAGTTTCACCAAAATTCCATCGTTATCTGAATAGACACTCTCAGCAGGTTGCGGAGGGGCTTGCCATCTTAAGAGCTGGGTCACTGGAGGTTGGGTTGTGTTGCAGAGTAAGTGACTGCGCTCGGCTCTGCATTACTGCTTCCCCTCGCTCTGTGCCTGGTCTTGTTGAAGGCCCTGGCTCCTGGAGCACATGGCGCTCCTGATTGGTAATCGTTGACTTGCTGCCTGTAGTACTTTCCCATCTTCTGAGGCTGGCACACAGTAGCCTACCCCCCACTCCATACTCCCCTTACTTTTAGACCTTCCTTAGAATGCATTCACTCATTCATTTAACAAATACTTATTGGAACTTTACTATATGTGTTAGGCATTGTGATAGATTTTTGGTATTCAATAGTGAATAAAAAGAATTGGCCACTAAGCACTAATTTTTTTTTTTTTAAGACCTGTATTAGGCCGGGCGTGGTGGCGCACGCTTGTAATCCCTGCACTTGGGAGGCAGAGACAGGAGGATCGCGCTGGTTCAGAGCCAGCCTCACTGGCTTAAGAGACCCTGTTTCCAAATAAAATATAAAATAGGTCTGGGAGTATAGCCCGGAGGTAGAAGGGCTTCCAGGAACCCCAGTACCACAAAATAAATAAATGAATAAATAAATAAATATAAATATAAATAAACAAAAAGACCTGTATTGAATTTAAACAAATTTAGAAGGCCATGGTGCCTGCCTGCAGGGTATATTCCTGTTATTAAAGTATGAAGCCTTGAGAATAGGATTCTTAGGACACACACACACACACACACACACACACACACACACACGGAATCACTCTCTAACTGGGCCTGGAAGCTGCCATTACAAGGGCCCAGGTCACAGAGAAGAGGGGAGTTTCATCTAGCTTGAGGCCCCAGTCATTCAGGACAGATTCCTCTGAGAATGTTTCTTCTACTCTCTTTTTCACAAGCATTTCCCCATGCCAGTATTCTTGAGGCCAAACTGCGATCATGTCGAATGTCTCATCCCTGGGCCTGGATGCCTGTGAAGTAGGTTCTCTGGGAGGCTGTATGCCTTCAGCACCTGTGCACGACAATGGAAGACTGGAGTGAAGGCTGGTTCACTCAGTGCTAGCCTCACCCACTGGTGGCACCTTTTGGAGAAGGGCTCCCAGATTTACGTAAAAGTCCATCATGGTTTTCTGTGGCTAAAGTGTTTTGTTCAAGGCTCTTTAGTACCACGTTCATTTAGATTAACTCTAACTTCTAACACCATTTGTGGTACAAACTGAAGTTTCAGACTCAGTAAAAGACATATCTTGGCTCACATAAGGACCTGGAAAAGGGACCTAATATGAGAAAATGAGCTACTGGCAATAATACGAATTTTAAAAAACCCAATATAAATCCCTAGGTATTAGCTAAAGAGGATCTGATGTCCAATGACTGGCTAAAGGGAGAAGCAGAGCCCCGAATAGTTTTAGTATCTTGATAGTTCTGCACTGACAATCATGGTAGACTTCTGTTTTTTAAGAATTCTAATATTTCATCCAGGCCAGCCTCAGCAACCTAGCAAGACTCTGTTTCAAAATAAACAATAATAATAATTTACAAAGGGCTGGGGGTATAGTTCAGAGTTAAAATGTTCCCGGGTTCAATCCTTAGTACCTCAAAAAAAGTTTTTTTTCTGATGTTCCAGATCTTCCAGGAAGCCAGAATCTTTGGTGCCTGTTAAGAAATTAGAAATAGCATACAGCTATGGTGCTCAAACTCTCCAGAAAAATTTAAAGGCATTGTAACACTCTGCCCTGTGAGCTCTTCAGGCCTGGAGGAGTCTGGAATGACCCTGACAAGGCCTAGGATATGTTTACCCAGAAAGGGGCTCTGTGTCCCTCATCCCTGCTAGTTGAGGACTCCTGCCTTGGGTCTTGCATCCTGTATGATGTACTTTAAACACGAGAGCATATTAGTACACCACTCAGATTATGGCTCCATAAGACAATATAAAGCATCAACCTTTTATGTTTTAAAACAATATTAAAATAATTTCAGGTTTGACGTGAATGTTAATAAAATATTAATAGTACTAAGGAAAGTCTATTATACTACGGGGTTTTAAAAATTTATGGTGTTTATAATATAGATGAAAAATGAATGATTATTCATTTGTTTCTAAAATCCCTTTAGTGTTTTTTATTACCCATAATAAGGAGTAATGAGCACATAGGTACTCTTCATTTTATATTTTATTTTATTATCTAAATAACCCCATGAAGTATTCTTGGAGATGAAGAACTTAATTTGTATAAATTTATACAGTTGTCAAATAATATAATATAATATTTAAACTCTGTACTCTTTCCATGAGAATGAATGGCATATTGGAATTTTCAAGCTTCTGTCATTAAGACTACAATCACAGTAACCAAGTAAAGGATATATATATATATATATATATATATATATATATATATATATATATATATATATCCTCCTGTCTCAGCCTCCCAAATGCTGGGATTACAAGCGTGTGCTGCCATGCCCAGCTGGCCCAATATTTTTAATAGGATGTACTCCAATCTGGCCATTTCCACTGAATCTCATTACCTACCAGCCAGTGGAAAGTTTGTGTTGAACAAGTGACAGTCAGAGTGCTTGATTATTGTAGTACTGATTCTTGTAATGGTTGTTAGGCTCATTATCCTTATTAGGCAAGTGAGGAATAGCAAGTTTAGCCTTCCTCAGTATTTTTATCTAAGGTAGGAATTTAATTTCCTAACAAGAAAGTTATTATATTAGTTTCTGGCAAAAGAGACTTTCAAGTCAATAGTTTCTGCCTAATACATTTTTTTTGTGTGTGTGGTCTGTGTACCCAGTTTAAACTTGGCCAAGGCCATATCTAAAGGCATGAAGGCAAAAGTACTTTTGTTTAATGGGAATGAAATTACAATCTAGTCTGCAACAGTAAAGTTAGATATTCTATAAACTGGATGTGGTAGTGTATGCCTGTAATCCCAGGACTTGAAATGCTTAGATAGGAGGATCACAGGTTTGAAGGCAGCCTTCGCAACTTAGGCTCTCAGCAACTTGGCGAGACCTGGTTTCTAAATAAAAACTAAAATCAGTTTGGAAGTATAGCTTAGGGGTAAAATGAGCTTAACCCCTAGAACCACACAAAAGTAAGATAAAGTAAAATAAGATAAAATAAAAATGAGATAGTCTTCTTGTCAACAGGTAAGTTGGATGTTATCCAGTTGGAGATTTTTTTTTTTGTAGTGGGGCTTGAACTCAGGAACATTCTACCAACAAGCTATCTTCCTTCCAGCCCTATTTTATTTAATTATAAAACATTGAAAAAGAAATCAAAGAAGACCTTAGAAGATGAAAAAGAAAGATCTTCCATGTTCATGGATAGACAGAATAAATATCATCAAAATGAGCATACTTCCAAAAGAGATCTATAGATTCAACACAATACCCATTAAATCGCCAAGGTCATTCCTTATAGACATAGAAAAATCAGTCCTTAAATTGATTTGAAACAACAAAAAAAACAGAATAGCCAAAGTAGTTCTCAGTAACAAAAACCATGCAGGAGGAATTACAATACCCAAATTTAAACTATACTACAAAGCCATGGTAATAAAACAGCATGGTACTGGCACAGAAACAGATAACATAGACCAATGGAGCAGGATAGAAGACTCAGAAACAAATCCACACACTTACAGCCAATTGGTTTTTGACAAAGGGGCAAAAAACATACACTGGAAAAAAGATAGCCTGTTCAACAAATGGTATTGGCAAAACTGGTTAACCATATGCAGAAAAATGGAAATAAATCTTACTTTCTCATCTTGCACAATAATCAATTCAAGGTGGATCAAAGATTTGGAAATTAAACCAGAGACCTTGAGGCTCCTTGAAGAGGGCATAGGTCCAATACTGCAACACATAGGCACAAGTGAAACCTTTCTCAGTAATACCCCAAAGGCACAAGAAACTAAAAGGTGGATCAGTCCGTGGGATTCTATTGAACTGAATAGCTTCTGTATAGCAAAAGAAACTATCAAGAACCTCAACTGAGAGCCAACAGAATGGGAGAAGATTTTTGCCACCTATTCCTCCGATAGAGGACTACTATCTAGATTATACAGAGAACTCAAGAAATAACCAAATTAAAAAAAACAAATAACCCAATTTAAAAAATGGTCAAGGGAACTAAATAGACACTTAATGAAAGAAGAAATTCAAGTGGCCAATAAATGCATGAAAAAAATGCTCAACATTATTTTGAAATAAGGTCTAAGTTGTGAAAGACCTTGCTGAATTGCTGAGGATGGCTGCTGTCCTGTGATCCTCCTTTTGCAGCCTCCTAAGTACTGAGATTACAGGCATGTGCCATCATTCCTGGATTTAGTTGGAGATTTTAATTTGTATTTATTTTCTTTTTGTGTTGTTTTTAGAGGTTAAGATTTGCTGGTAACAGATCTAAAGGCTTTTGGGTAGTTCTGAACCTCAGTTTGTGTTCGTTGATTGGGGTTAGGGTGACATTGGGTCAACCAGCTATCTTAGGATACTCTCAGAAGCTTCTGATAAGCTGCCCCACTGGTTTGGAACTCAAGGCACTTGTTAGTCTTGGGGAAAAACAGATTAGTAAACAAGAATTTATTAAAGAGAGTTGAGAGTAGAAAGTGTGACTACAAACACCCTTGGCTCTTGACATCAGGGCTTGATGAAGCTTGTTCCAGTGGGACTGAGGTCTTGCCTTGCTCCACACACCAGGCACTTCCCAGTGACATAGGGCTCACTTGGTAAGGCTTTTAGACTCTTCAAATGAAATGGCTTACACACTTCATTAATGCTCTGCAGTCATCTAGCATAGCACTGTTTGGTAAGAAGTAGCTACTGGGGGAGTAACCAGAAGGCACATAGGGCTGCCAATAATATTTCCAGCAGGAAGAGTCACAGTATTGACATAGTACATCTCCATGTATCGTAGACCTCATGCTTATATGAACAGCAGGATGCAGGTCTGGCCTTTGAGATCTGGTTTCTGACAGATGTTGGCCATTTTCTGCTTCAGAATTCCATCAATAAGTAAAAATCATTTCTCAGTTGCTCAGCAGTATTATTAGAGCTGCTGTGCTATTTAGTCCTACAGCCCGAGGAAAGCAGTCAGGTCAGAGAAGCTGATCCTTCTCCCTTCAGAGCTTTGTAATCTGGAGGGAGAATCTAGGTTTTGTATTTTTATTTTTGTATAGCTGAAGTGTTCATAGAAATATATTTTAGAGTGCATGTGCCTTTTCAAAATGGGGAGAAGCATCCCCATCAGCAAGGACTGACATTACTGTTCCTCAGCACAGTTGTAGAAAGACCTCTACAAGACTTTACTGTCAGGATTAACACAATGTGAGCAGGATGCACACTTTACAGGAAGGATTGTAAAGCAAGCTCTTCATGTATTCAGATTCTCTAGAGCCTACACTACCCTGTCACCTAAAATTTTTTTTGGGGGGAGTGAAATGTCCTATTTGTGTGTGCAAAGATAGAATATGTACAAGGATACTGATTATATACTGCGGTAGCATAAGATTGGAAACAACCCAAATGTGCAAATTAGAGACTGGTTGGAGTGAACTATGAAATGTATCACACAGTATACTCTTAGCCATCGAAAAGAATGACTCAACATTGTGTGTAATGGTATATTCTAAACTCTTTTTGAGTTTTACTCAATGGGAAACCCAGGTATGGACTACTTGGATTTATCAAATGTTACTACTCTAAGTGTTTATGTGTATGTGTACATTTCTGTGCATTTACCCTCAAGAAAGCATATAGTTATTACATATAGATAGACTATCTCTGGAGAGATGCAAATGATGCTGACAAATATTTAGCTTCAGGAAAGGAAATTGGTAGCTGGGGCCAAGCCTAACAGAGAGATGTACTTTTAATTCTAAAGGCATTATGAATTTTGTGTCATAAATGTTTATTACCTACCCAGACAAATTTTTAATGCTACAAGGGAGCCCTTTCTGATGGATTCCTAATCAGATGCATTTGATGTGAGAGATGGATTTGGCATTCAGACCACCTCAGACGATGTCCTAATGTCAGGGAAACCACGAAGGGGTATGAGTCACACTGTCTGCCATGGGAGAGAAGGAAGGCATGGATGAGAGGCCTTGTGCAGAAAGGCAGTGGTCATTTGCTGTGGTCAAAGGCAGGGTGGGAAAGGAGGAAGCTAATGTAGATTTGTTGACTTAGGGAGGATGGGCATATAAAAGGATTTTTAAGGGTAGAGAATGAGATCTGCAGGGAGTAGGAGTGAAAAGAAGACTTTATTTCTGGACTTTGTGAATTTAAAGCAATATTGAAATATGAGGACATTTAGCAGGCAACTGGGAGAGGTGCTTTCAACACTATTAAAAATGGTATAAAGTCCCTTGCTGGTATTTTCATAGCCTTTTATAAGTTACTAACATATTCAAGTATCTTCTTCATTCCTTAAGCTTGATTACGGAGTAATGGAAAATTTAGGTTTTAGAAATATTTTAGTTTTGTGGTGACCAATACAAAACAAGATAATTATTTTGTTTTGAAATTTCCTATTACATGTGTGTCCCGTACAAAGCCATTTACGGTTACAAACCAATGAGCTTGTGTCAGGGGAATGGGGCTAATGCACTGTTCCCATTTCTGGTACGGTCTGAAGATATTAAATGAATGGTAAAACTTTTAATGTGCCCATTAACTACCGCTAATTTACAGTGGGTGTGTCTGTGACAGCCTACATAAATAATTTCTGAAATCATTGTGATCCTTGCTATTACAGTTAAGGCAAAAAAACCTGTTTTTTATGTGCAAGTTAATATTTCCGATACAATGCCATATTATTATTTTTAAGGTAAAGTAATTGTGCAGCGTTTCTGCTTGCCCTTCCAGGATGATTTCAGTAAATTCTTTTGTTCTCTAGTAGATGGCTAGAAAGGCAGGGAAAAAAAATTTTTTTTTTTGGTGGTACTGGGGTTCCTGGAAGCCCTTCTACCTCTGTGCTATACTCCCAGACCTGTTTTATATTTTTATTTGGAAACAGGGTCTCTTAAGCCAGTGTGGCTGGCTTTGAACCTACACGATCCTGAAAGGCAGGAAGCATTTAATTTCAAATTATATTTGCACTCTGTGACCTTGGACAAATTACAAGCCTTTCTGAGCCCTAGGGTCTTCTAGGGAAAAATGAGATTGCTGTTTTTTTTAATTGTGCAGGTAAAATGAGATTATATACACGGCCTGTTAAAATTTTCCAAAAATGGTCACTGGTAGTCTTGGACTTGTGAAATGCTTGTAATTCCAAATGTGAAGGCGGGAGGCATTTGCACCGCACACAGTTGGTTAGTCACCAAGTCCTGTTAGTGCTGCCTCCTAAGAAACTCAGCTCGTTCATCTTCATCTCCTGCTCCAGTCTTCAGGGAGGAAGTTCCTGGTGCACGGCAGCCTCTGCAGCCTGCCCCAGGCCCTCTTGTGCCTTTCCTGCTGTTCTACAAGGGTCTCATATATGTCTCCCACCTCCAAGCTTGCTGTCTACATTGCTGCCCTGCCACATATCAGGTTCTTGTCTCTTTCCTTCTTAAAATAGAACAGAAGAGTAGCATCAACTTAGTGCGGTTAAAAGGTTTTTCATAATTTACCTGGCTGCCTTTATTTTCCATTTTCAGCCTGTGTTTGAAACATCACACCATTTACGATACTCAGCTCTCTCTTTGGCCTCTCTTGAATGTGGTGGTGTGTCTTCTAGTTTGCAATATCCATGCCTCCTTCTTCCCCTCCTGTGGCTTCCTCTCCACAGACATACACATAAAAGCTTATATGACCTTTGTCTTTCCTTGTCTCAGTCTTATTTTCTCCTGTAGCATCTTCTGATCTTTTATTTATTTATTTATTTATTTATCTATTTATTTATTTTCGGGGCACCGGGGATTGAACCCAGGGACATCCTACCTCCAAGGTACACTCGTAGCCCTATTTTATTTTTATTTGAAAACAGTCTCACCAGGTTGTTGAGAGTCCCACTAGTTGCTGAGGCTCTCCAAGATCCTGCGAGCAGGCTCCCGTGTGTTGGCACTGCAATCCTACACCACCACTCCCAGCTACACTGTCCATTTTCTAATGAAGAAGAGGATGAATTCAGATGGAGAGTGGAAGTTTTAAACTATCACAAAAGGCAACCTTCTGCGTGTTATTCACAACGTTTTACCTCGTCTCACCCACCATCTTTGCCCATCACTTAAAGCATGAACATACTCCAGGATCGTGTCTGGCTTTTAGAATGCATCCGTGAGACAGACCGGACGTGGCAGAGTCTGAAAATAGTGAAATGTTAATATGTAATTGAGGAAAAATTCTAGAAAGGTAAGCATAGCGTGTTGTGTTGAAGAATGAAGGCAGACCTCAGATAAGGTTATCAAAGAAGCCAGTAATATATATTTTTAAACACTGGGAAATAAGACTCAAGGGGAACTTGCAAGTTTGCAAGCACTAAGCAGATGACATAGAATTACGGACCTGATATCTGTGCCTTGCCTATCAGTTTGGAATTCTTTTATTTTTTCCTTTGTTAGTTGTGGAATATACTAACCATTGACAAGCTAGATACTAATTTATTTTAATCTGTTCTTAAAATGCTAAGTAATTTTTGGATTTTTTTTTACAAAATTTGGCGAATCAGGTATTTTCTAGTAATAAAACATTGTTATAGCCATATATCGTATGGCTGAATGAAATTATAGCTTAATTACTTTTAAAAAATTTCACAGGATAGCCTGGCGTGGTGGCACACGCCTGTAATCCCCGCGCTTGGGAGGCTGAAACAGGAGGATCACACAGGTTCGAAGCCAGCCTCAGCTACTTAGTGAGGCTCTCAGCAACTTAGTGAGACCCTGTTTCCAAATAAAGTATAAAATATGTCTGGGAGTATAGCCCGGAGGTAGAAAGCCTCTGGGTTCTACCCCTAGTACCACAAAAAAAAAAAAAAAAAATTCACAGGATAAATAATTTTGTTATTGCTAATTATAACACTTATATATCTTATCTCTTATTTTCTATTGAAAAGTTTGATTTGATAACATATATGCATATATATATACAAACATATATGCAAATTATAAAAAATAGATTATACTATTGGTAGGCCAGATTTTTTTCTTTTTTTACTAGGAGTTGAACCCAGCTACTACTTAATGAGACCCTTTGCAACTCATTGAGATCCTGTTTCAAAATAAAGAATTAAAAAATAGGACTGGGGGGTATAGCTCAGAGGTAAAATTCCCCTGGGTTCCATCCCCAGTACCGCCAAAAAAAATAATAATCAAAATAGGTTTTCACTAAGTTACCACACTTCTGTCCTGGAACCTAAAATCCTCCTGTCTCAACCTTTCAAGCATTGCAATTACAGGTATGTGCCACCATGCCTGGCTATTATGGATAGGTATGGTGTTGAGCCCATGTGATGAGGTCTCTTCTCAGTTTAAAATTCTGTTATTTTATTCACTTAAATGACACTATACATTGAAAATACCTGTAGCATTTTTTTAAATTGTGGTGCCAGAAATGCATTTGTTGTGACACTGGACTTTATTTCAATTATGTGTATGGTGGAGTATAATTTCTTCCATTATTTCAAGCAGCCTTGGGAGAAAATTTACATTAAACATGTATCATCTATTAACACCTCAGAAAGAAATGCTTTTTAGGTATATGTCATTTTCATCTTAGAAAACAGTTGGTGCTTGAGGCAGTGGGGTAATAAAACAGGGAGTACTGAGCCCAGAAACCAAGGAATAGAAGGAATTGATATAGGTCTTACACACTCAAAGGCCTTCAAGGATCACTGGGTAATTAATATAAATATAGAAGTGGCCAGCGAAGGAAATAGGCTTAAGCTGCTTGTTGTGCTCAATTTGTTTAATTAAAGTGGACTTTAACTCTTTCTATGTTGCCCAGGCTGGCCTGGAACAATCCTCCTGCCTCCACCTCCTAAGTAGCTGAGATTAGAGGCATGTGCTACTGTATGAACACTAGCTTTTGTTGTTGTTTTTAACAACAGAATACTTTAGCATTCAAACAGAATAGCCCAACAAAACATTGGAGACCACAAACTTGTGACCTCTGTTATATTTTATGGGGTGCTGGAAATAGAAGGCTATTTCAAATTGCTCCCACAAGAAGGAATTCTATTGAAGACAGATGAGAACACTGGAAGTTCTGAAAAGAGAGAGAGGAAGGCATGAAGATCAAGAGCACTTTCTTAGTATTATTGAGACCAGACTTTTCTAACTGGAAAGTTGGGCACTTGCCTTACCCCTCATGGTTGATAAACAGGGATGTGCATCAGAATCACCTGTGTATTGTCAAAATACGTCTACGTATATCTAAAGCCATCCCTACCTCCCCAAACCAAGATTTTGATTCTGCAAGTATGGTTTGGAGCTTGGATGATATTCTGGTCAGTATTCTCAAAAACATAATCTAAGGATTTGACCACATAGCTTAGGGGAAGGAAGATTTATTAGCTCACAGTTTTCCTTGGAGATACTGGGGCTCAGTCTGTGTGAGGCCGGGGACCAGGTATCTCAGGGCATGGTGGCAGGAAGTGGAGAGACTGAGAGCACATGGGCTGTGCTCTTCACATCATGGAGGAGAGAAGCAAGAGAGAGATCAAGGGGAGGAGGAACCATATATCATGCATAAGGCTGAACATCCAGGCATCCACCCCCTCTGGCCATACCCTGCTAGCCCAGGCCACCAACCACATAAATCCATTGTGATGGATTTATCCACTGCTGGGATTATAACCTCCTGACTCAATTACACCCACTCCAAACACCAACTTATGAGCTCTTCAGGGGACCATTCTATAACGATAACAGATGGGTATGCTTTGATTCAGGTGCACACGTGCCATTGCAGGCCTGTGCACTTGGTTGGTAGATGTCCCCAGCTTGCTTCTTGAAGTATGCGAGTATCTCTCCTCCCAAAATAGTCACTTCAGATGCATGATTACATCGCAGTTTGGCACATTTAAGTTGTCAGAGTGAATTATTTCACTCCATATAAAAAGAATGAGAAAAAAGCAACATACATAATTAAAGAGTTGGATATAGATTTTATAAGGAAAGATGGGGGAAGCCTATCAAGACTGAGCAGTTGCCACTTTCAGAGATAGCAAAGCTAGTGTTCAAGAGGCACATAATTATACCTGGTGAGTCTATAAAGTCAAGTTATATCCCCTAAGTTATAGCAAATGCAGACAATGCAAGTTATTATGGCACAATAACATTTCCTGTTTGTCCTGCTTTCAAGTGAAGGTTTCTCACTGCATATGAATTATTTCAAGAAGGGTAGTTCAGGATACAACCGTAGAACATAGGAGGTCTGTTTTTAAGGAAGAAACCTTTTCTTCACAGAAAGAGCTGTTGAACATTTTGAATGACCAGAGAAGGTTAAAGAATTTCTTTCATTGCAGAATCAAAGTTTGAGTTATCAAAAGTAGCTGGGTGTAGTGGAACACGCCTGTAATCCCACTCGGGATGCTGAGACGGGGGGATTGCAGGTTGGAAACCAATCTAGGGACGTTGTCAGCAATTTAGTGAGACCCTGTTTCTAAATAAAAATAAAATAGGGCTGGGGATTCTGCTCAGAGATAAAATTCCCCTGGGTTCAATCCCTAGCAACACACACACACACACACACACACACATACACACACACACACACACACACACACAGTAGCCATGTCTCTTCATAGTTTAGGTGTGGAACCTCTTAGAGATGACATGCTGAATTCTTTCAGAGCTATACAGGGACTCTTAATACTCTTCTAATTAAGGAGAGTCAATTTTTTCTTAATTTGTTGATTGATGTTTTTCTAATACCTTTTAAGGAGGAGGTCAGCAGATCACTATTAGTCCTATGTTGGTGGCTTGCTAGTTAGCGACTGTTTTGTTGGCAAAGTGTTTCCATTTTTAATTTTAGTTCATGTGACGTTCATCTTGGACCACACTTATATACACAAAAAATATGTGCATGACAAAAGAAATCTATACATGTGTATGCAATTTCTGTCACTGTGAAGAAAGTTGTGCTGCTAATGTTGAGTGAGCTTTGACACTGGTTTGTCTCATTAATCCAGTATCATTAACCCACACCTGACCACACAGCAGTGTTATTGCTCTATTTCCGCCTAGCAGAGGAGAGACTGAGGCTGAAGAGAGCCCCGGAAATGTGCCCACAGTCACACAAGAGAGAAGGGGTGCTGGAAGGATTTAGACAAGTCAGTTAGGCACTGAATCACTCTGCTTTTACAGTCATAATTTTACAGACTGATAATTCCCTCTAATTCATTTCTCTTCAGACACTTTTCATTTGAGGAGTTCTAACATTGTTGTGGGAAACAATAAAGATTCTTTAAGAACTGGGACTCAAACTTAGCTGTACTTTGGAATCACCTGGGAGGGTGTTTGTTTGTTTGTTTGTTTTTAGGTACTGGCGGATGGGTTCCCCTTGAATCTATTGATAAGAAGAATACTCCCACTATTTGAAAGGCTGAGACAGCATGATTGCAGGTTCAAGAATAGTTCTCAGTGACTTAAATAGGCACTGTTTAAACATAAAACAATAAAATAGGGCTATAGGTATAGCTTAGAGGTAGAATCAGCTTCAGTCCCCAGTTCCACACAAACACAAAATAGACATTGTGATTAAAAACAAAAACAAGACTCTCCCACGGAGTTTGAGAATGTCTGCTTAGGAATAAGACAGAATTTTAAATTCTAAATTCCTGTCAACAAAGAAATAATCATTTCTTTTATTACAGAAGTATTTCATATTTGCTTTTAAAACTGCGAGGAAACAAAAGAATTATAATTAAAATGATGTTATCTCTTCCCTAAAAGATAGTGTAGCTTTTTGGGGTATGTATCTTATTTTCTTGCCTGTATACATATATTTAATGTCTTAACTACAATGTTGTTGTTCTCTAGAATTGTATATTCAATGCCAGATTGAGTACATATTTCCGTGATTCATCAGATGGATGAATCAGAATCATCAGAATTTTTTTTATTACTAAACTCACATATATAATAGTGTCATTTGATTAACCATAAGCTAGTAACTTAGGGAAGCACAGTATCTTTGTTAATGAAGTGCTTGTATATCATTTGAGGTTCCACGTAGGAAACTGATTTAGATGTCCCTCCTTTGAACCTGGGTTTTCTACACCAGTTGTTCAGACAAGTAAATCCTTGGCCTATTTCTTGTCTCCCTTATAGACTCTCAAAGCAGAGCCCACGTGGCTTTCCCTGGCTCTGGCATCCAGTGCCTGCTCAGTCAGTGCATGAATGGGTGAACAGACAGGTGTGTTCCAAGATCTGAAGGGGGGGCATAGTTTGAAAAAAAGTATTATTTTCTGAAGTTCAGATGTGCCTGAAAAAATTATTTGGGACTATTGGAGTAATGAGAAGAGGAGGGGGGACTGAGATAAGGACAGAGGGGTAGGGCATGCAGCCTGGGTAAGCTTCAGATACTTTGAGGAAGTAGAAGTCCTGGACTTGATGCTTCCTGGACTTGGCCTACAACAAATTCAGTCTTCCTGGGAACTAGCTCTCCCTACCCCAATAAGGTGAAGGAACTAGCTCTCCACTTTCCTGTCCTGCTCCCTTGTCATAATAAGAGGTGGAAGCTGGGTACAGTGGCTCAGGCCTGTAATCCTAGTAATCGGGAGGCTGAGATAGGAGGATTTCAGGCTCAAGGCTAATCTCGATTACTTAATAAGACCCTCAGAAGCTTGATGAGATCCTGTTTCAAAATTAAAAATTAAAAAAAGGGCTGGTGGTATAACCCTTGGGTTTAATCCTTAGTAGCACATTTCTCTCTGGAAAGAGGTAGAATCTGATATAGTTCAGAGTAAGAACCAAATAATGTTCAGAAGTTGTTCTTCCTCACATATTTTCCTAATAAAAATTTTGAGTTAGAACTGGGCGTGGTGGCGCAGGCTTGTAATCCCCGCGCTTGGGAGGCAGAGACAGGAGGATCGCGCAGGTTCGAAGCCAGCCGCGCGTGCTGGCTTAGGAGACCCTGTTTCCAAGTAAAAATGTAAAAATAGGTCTGGGAGTGTAGCCCGGAGGTAGAATGGCTTCCAGGAACCCCAGTACCACAAAACAAAACAAAACAAAAAATTTTTTTAGTTAGAAACTGGGCTTGGTGGCATATGCCTATAATCCTAGCACTTGAGAGGTTGAAACAGAAGGATAACAAGGCTAGCCTTGGCAACTTAGCAAGCCCCTCAGCAACCTGACAAGACCCTATTTCAAAATAAAAAATTAAAAGGGATGGGGGTTGTAGCTTAGAGGTAGAGTACCCCTGGGTTCAGTCCCTAGTACAACACACACACACACACACACACACACACACACACACACACACACATATATATTAATTTATTTTTGAATGAGAAACTGCTCTAGCATAGTAGAGTTCAGTTCGAGTATACGCAAGAAGAGTCCATCAGTCAATAACTGACTGTCAGATTATTTCTTACAAAGGTGGTGACGAGGGGACTCGGCATGAAGTCCCTTCCCTCCCAGGGCATGGAAGGTGGCTGAGGGGTGGCCCAGAGGGAAGGGGCCAGTCTGGGAGAAGATGGGTTTGCTGGGTGAGCCAGGCTTGTCTTCGTTTAGCCCAGACAATGTGGGCTGCTCACTCAGGTATTTTTAGCACTGCAGCCACAAAACTGGGTGTATTTACATTGTTTTTGATTTATAAAGGATTTCTTCTTCATAATGATTTATTATAATGTAACTCTATTTTCAGTAAAATCTTAATCATGATTAGTCAGAAGTTCTGTATGTTAAAATAAATTTCTTTTTTGCCTCTAAATTGCAAATGTGTACATTTAACTTTATTAGAGTATAAGGTACATGTATAACTAAGCTACATAGTGTTACAAGAATCATAGAATTGAGACATTTGTAAGATTCCAAAAGCTCCAAGAAAAAATTAGATGCTATGGTCTATCCTTTGTCCTTCCCTTCTGGTTGCATTCACAATGTTTTTAAACACTTTTAATGTAAAGGTGTTAAATATATTCAAAAGCATCCATCATCAGATTCTTTACTGAAAATTCAACAAAGAACAAAATCAAAGGATAAAATAATAAGCCTGTTTTATTTGTCTGAATAATACCTATCCCATGATAAAATCATAACGATGGGGAATCTTTATAGTTACATTATGTAGTGTACAAAAAAACCATAAATACTAGAGGTGATATATATTCAAATAACATCAGTGAGTCTGGCGAAGGTCTGAGATTTCTGGAATGCTGTGCCACCATCGGAGCCAGGAGTTTATTATGATTTAATGGTACCTCTCTGCCTCATTTGATGAGCTGTCCTAGAAAAACATTTTGAAGCAATAAAGCATCCATTTGGCTCCTAAGTAATGAGGGAGCCCTTGCTCTTTGCATTAACTATTTATTCAGGAAGAGAAGTGACCAACTGCTAATAAGCTTTAGCCAAAGAGGGCCATTTAAAACAGAAGAAAATGCGAAAGTGAGGTCCTCTTCGATTCTGTGTGCAATTAACAGAGACCCAAAGCTGAGCGGTCGTTGCCCTGTGCCATGTGACTTTGGGCTGGCTGTTATTTAAGTGAGTGCCTGTCAGCTGTAGCAAAAGCTTGTGGGCTTAAGGAAGGACAGTGTAGTCTAAGCCAGGGACAGAGGAGGAGGCGATGACTGGTGAGTGGCTGAGATTGGGCTGATTTCTCTGTCGTTTTGGAAGGACAGACTCTTCTCAGAGATCAGTGGTAGTGATACAGGCTCACTTGCGTCCTCTTTTTGGAAAGGGTTCCTCGTTTTTCTCTTTTCAGATGATTATTTCTTTGTCGTCGTGTGTAGACAGCTCTATAGTGCAATACAACATTTAGACTTATTACTTGAACACGAGATTTAAACCTGGGAAATTTCTATATTTGGTACGTGAATAAATCAATTATATATTATTTGGGAATAGTTGCTAGGTAGGAATATATTGCTTTGCTTTTGTTCTGCAAGTACATAAATGGTCGCTTCTTTGTAGTAAATGCTTGAGATTTAATAACTTGAACATTGCAGCCAGAATGTTTTATTCACAATATTACAATATTGTATTCACATATGTACATAGGGGCTGCTTCTTTCAAGACAGTTCAGAATCTTACGTTGATGTACTTTTGGTGCTGTAACAGCTTGAGAAGTTTCCAGTCTACTTGCTTTAAGGTTCTTTTTTTTGTGTGTGTTTGTGGTACTGGGGCATTCTACCTCTGAGCTACACCCCCAACCCTATTTTATTTTATTTTTTATTTTGAAACAGGGTCTCACTAGATTGATGTGAGGCTTAATAATTGCTGAGGCTGTCCTTGAACCTTGTGTCTCAGCTTCCCAAGTACTGGGATTACAAAGCATGTGCCACCATGCCTGGTTTAATACAATTAATTTGCCTTTCTTTTATTTCTTTAAAAAAATATATATACATATATACATATGTATATATGTGTGTATATATATATATATATATATATATATATATATATTTTTGTATGTGTGTGGTGCTAGGGATTGAACCCAGGGGCATTCTACCTTTGAGCTACACCCCCAGACTGATTTTATTTTTTATTTGGAAACAGGGTCTTGCTAAGTTGCTAAAAGCCTCACTAAATCACTGAGGCTGTCTTCAAACCTCTGATCATCCTGTCTCAGCCTCCCAAATACTGAAATTACACACATGTGCCACTATATCTGGCTCAATGAAAGGAATGTTATGCTAGTTCTTTCTTGCTCTAATATATATATATATATATTTATACACACACACACACACACACACACACACACACACGAAATTTTTACATAATGAGGGGAGAAATCCTTCATATAAATTATATTCAAATGGGCAATGGAGATGAAATGTAAACTTGATGTGACTTAACTATTAACAATTTTCTTAGTACCACAGGAAATCAATTCTGAAATCACTCAATTTTAATTCCTTTGATTTTTAATTTCAAAAATATTTTCCATGTTGGAAACTATGTATTGGTTCCAAGCTTACTATGGGTTACTTTGATGTGTATTTAGAATCAAATTTCAAGATATATTTGATGAAATAAGAACGTATTGTTTATTTGGGTTCACAGCCTCTATAAAAGGGGTTAAAATGCCTGACCCATAAGTAGCAATGGGATCAGAGACAAGAAAAGTCTCCTGGGGATTTTCCTTCCCCAGAGCACATTATATCATACACACAGAGGATGCAACTCCTCTGTGTTACAGAGACTTGTTTTTTTTTCTCCATCAAGGTAATAAAGACTCGGGTTAGAAATGGGACTATCTCATTAGATGCTGGTTTGTACAATAGTCTCGATTGGTTGTTAGCAATTGAATTATTCCTTTCAGATAATCACACCATTCAGAAGGCTAATGCTGTGTGCTGATAACAGGAAGGAGATGGAGGACTGGATCAGCTCACTGAAGTCTGTTCAGACCAGAGAACCTTATGAGGTAAGACAGCATCTTGCTGTTGTCTCATGTTCTTAGAGAGTAGATGCCAACTAAAGAGCTAACACTGGACTGTTCAAAAATAAGGATGTGTAGCAACTTGTTTAAACTAGATTTTTAAAAGTAATGGGGAAAAGAGATAATTAATGAAGGAATCACTTCCATTGACACTATCTACATATGTAAGACTACTAATGCTGATTTTAATATCATATATGGGGAAGTGGTGGGTAATAGGTAGGGAGCTGGGGGAAGCTCACCAAGGGCTGTGTGTATGCATGTCACTACCACTGTGAACCACATTGTGATGTGAGACTAGAATGCAGGAATACAAGTATATCAAAATAAAGTTAAATATAACTCCTACTATATAAAAAAAGTAAGGGGCTTGAAAGTTTGATCATGACCGCAGTGTATACATTCCAGATAGGTCAGTATCTGTTGTCTCGTTCTCTCATTTGGCCAATATGTTCTGATATCTCATCTCTAGGTGGCCCAGTTTAATGTGGAACATTTCTCAGGAATGCATAACTGGTACGCCTGCTCCCATGCCCGCCCCACCTTCTGCAATGTGTGCAGAGAGAGTCTTTCTGGAGTCACATCCCATGGCCTGTCCTGTGAAGGTACCGTAGCAGCCAACCCAGTCCTCTCCCAGTAATCGCGGTACCGTAGGCACGCCACCACTGGTTCTTCGCCACTGTGAATGGATGCCACAGGAAAGCCCTTCCCTGAGCTGGAAGCAGTGGCTGGGAGTATTTCATCTGGAACATAGTGTTTAAGTTTTCTTGTCTCTTAACCTTGAGCTCTGCACACATAGGACTAATTTGGGAAATGTTGCTCTGGGAAAGATAACATAATCATCTGAAAGGAAGTATAAATCAAAATACAGCATTGCACTCCTGAGGAACTTGGAACTACTATCTCAAAAATATCTTTGGACTTTATGTAACACTCTAATATTCTTTCTTCTGTCTGGTTATGGACAAAAAACTTTTTGTAGAGACAGTCTGTATTCTTTGGCAGGTTTCCTAATCGTTACTGATATTGCATTATTTGAAACATATTTTCATTTGTTTCACAGTACTGGGGATGGAACATAGTGCCTTGGGCATGTTAGGTGAGCACTCAACCACTGAGCTACATCCCCAGTCATGAGACATTTTTAAAATTTCATTTATGCTTAATTTAAATTCATGCAATCTTTTATTTTTTTAATTTAAATTTTTTAACATTAATTAATTTTTTTTTTTACAGTGCTGGGAATTAAACCCAGAGCCTCACTCGTGCTAGCTCCACCACTGAGTTACATTTCTAGCCCCATTATTATCTTTTAAAATTTATTTAAATTTTTCTAAAAGTAAAGTTTATGCTGTTGTTTTCATTATAGGATGTGAGAGATGGTGTTATTTTCTGCAAAGCTGAGGATTAAGCAAATGCTCTATGTAAATTCTGTGTGTGTGTGTGTGTGTGTGTGTGTGTGTGTGTGTGTGTGTGTGTGTGTGTGTGACTGGAGAATGAACCTAGAGGTGTTCTACCTACCTCTGATCTACACCCCCATAAACACACACAAAATAAAGCATTTTTAGAAGATTACATACCTATATATACTATATAGGTTGTATTTATACTACATGTTTGTCATATATTCATTTTCTGTGCTGGTAAAATTTAAAATCTACAGTATCTAATTCAAATTTTTATAAAACTCAAAATGTTTTATAAATGTATACAAGTTGCCTTTTTATTTTATAAAAATATAGTTATTCTGAATATTCTTATCCTGTGGATGGGCACTGGGGATTAAATCCAGAGGCATACTACCTCCAAGCTACACCCTCAGCCCCCTTTTGTTTACATAAATAAGTATATATAAACAAATAGTTATTTAAATGATACCTCTCTCTCATACATATCATATATACATACATATATATAAGATAACATACAATCATCTGAAAGGAAGTATAAATCAAAATACAGCATTGCACTCCTAAGGAACTTGGAACTACTATCTCAAAAATATCTTTGGATTGTAACACTCTAATGTTCTTTCTTCTGTTTGGTTTTGGAGAAAAAACTTATATATATTGCTGTGAAACAGGGTCTGGCTAGATTTCTGAGAGTCTCACTAAGTTGCTGAGGCTGGACTCAAACCTGTGATCGATCCTCTTGTTTCAGCATCTCAAGCAGGTGTGTACCACCACACTGGGCTTTGAATATTCTTTATCAAGTTATGCTTAAGCATTTGAACCACCCATCATATCTGAATCAATTGCTTGCTTAATAAAACTAAAATCATAGGGTTAAGAGGCTTTAAAAGTCATAAAGAGGGACTGGGAATGAAACTCAATGATAAAACTGCCTAGGACATATGAGACCCCGAGTTCAATTTCCAACACTGCAAAACAAACAAACAAAAAGTTATCAGTACAATAAAAATTGCTTAATAGTGAAGATTAGTAGCTTTGTATTGGAGTGAAATCGAGCTTTCAGTGTGTAAGTCATCACTAAATTCACTTGCCCTTTCTGTTCTTTATTTTTTTAACCATAAAATGAGGCTGTACTGACTCCTCTTCTAGATTTGTGCTGAATAATAGCTCAACTTATTATTTAAAGCATTGCATGTATGCAATGCTACATAATCAAAAGCAGAAACAGAAAATAGTTTCATAAATAATCTCTCAAATCAGTTAAGAATTATAATTTCAGAGCATAATTGTCTTTCCCAGTAATATAAACAGTATCCTGACCAAAATTTAAATGGTAATTTTCTTTTAAAGTAGTATCCAACATGTCACCATCGCCATTTATTAGATTTTATCTTAACTACTGTTTAACATTTAGAGTTAGTGTGATAAAGACTTTGCAGTAAAAAAAATCGTTATCATATGTCAGTATATTTCTAAAGTTCTGTTGGGGTGTGTGTGTGTGTGTGTGTGTGTGTGTGTATGTGTGTGTGTGTGTGTGGTACTGGGGATTGAACCCAGGGGCATTTTGCCTCCAAGCTACATGCCCAGCCCTACTTTTTATTTTTTATTTTGAAACACAGTTTCAGAGCTGAGGCTGGCCAAGAACCTTTGATCCTCCTGTCTCAGTCTCCTAAGTACTGGGATTACAAGTGTGTGTTGCCATGCACAACTTAAGTTCTGCAGTTTTAAATAATACTTTACAGGTCTGGGAAAAGTGCTTTATTTCAGAATAATTTGCCTGGATAAATTTAATTGTCATCTAATAAAATTAAGGTGCCCATCAACCATTTCCATTCCTTAGTGCTCACAGCAACAGTCTGGTTGGTTTTATTGTTATAGTTACGTGTTATAGTAAGCAACGTTGTAATTCTCAAGGCTCTTTGGATGGAGCACTTTATTATTATAAAAGTGTGATTTTTATTTTTAATTAGCTGTTTGATTTTTAATGGTATTTTTTTTCAAAAAGCCTTGAAGTTATACCTGTTTCCTCTTTTTGATGTCCTTCTTTCCCTACTCAAAACACAGATAATGACCACTGATATTGAATAATTATCCATACTTAAAAGCATGCTGGCTACTCTGGCAACAATTTTAGAATCCCACTTTTGAGAAACACCAGACTAGATAAAAAAAAAGCCCAAGGACTCCATCCAACCAAGGCTCAAGCAATTCTGTATTGGACCAAAAGGGAGTGGGTCATAATTATTTTTTCCCAAGCCAAGTTTACTTTCTATAGTTCTGTGTCTTACACTCATTTTTATCAGCAACAAAATTCAGTTGAAACATTATTTTTTCTATTTATAATAAAAAAGTATTATTGCCAGAAATAATTTTTCATAGTATACAACAGAGGAGATAAATGAGACAGTTCTAATGTGTATAAATCAATAGTTTTCAAGGACAGACCAGCTCAGTTTTGATAGTCATTTGTGTATTGACCAGCCATTTATATATTGGCTTGTTATGATACTTGCAAGGCTTTGAACATTAAATTATAGACATCATGCCAGGCGTGGTGGCACATGCTTGTAATCCCCGTGCTTGGGAGGCTGAGACAGGAGGATCACACAGGTTCGAAGCCAGCCTTAGCTACTTAGTGAGGCTCTCAGCAACTTAGTGAGACCCTGTTTCCAAATAAAATATAAAAATAGGTCTGGGAGTATAGCCCGGAGGTAGAAAGCCTCTGGGTTCCACCCCTACTACCACCAAAAGAAAAAATAAATAAATAAATAAATTATAGACATCTTAGTTATTTTATGTGAACCTTTCATTTTAATGTACACTGAATTAGAACAGTTTAAAGACAGTGGCATGTAACTTATTCAAAGTTTGTTAATGATTGACAGAAATTTTTAAAATCATTTTTTAAAACCTCCTTTACCTTTACCTTATTAAGTTCCACTGAAATGAGCTTTAGTATTTTACTGGGGATTGAACTCAGTGGCATTCTACCTCTGAGCTACACCCCCAGCCTGACTTTACTTTTTTCTTTTTTGCGGATCTGAGGATGGAACCCAGGGCATTCGACCTCTGAGGTACACCCCCGCCCTATTTTTTATTCTTTATTTTGAAATAGGGTCTCACTAAGTTGCAGAGGGCCTCACTAAGTAGTAGCTGAGGCTGTCTGCGAACCGCAATCCTCCGGTCTCAACTTCCCGAATACTGGGATTACAAGCGTGCACCACCATGCCCGGCTCCTGACTTTACTTTTAATTTGAAACAAGGTCTTATAACTTGCAGAGGCTGGTCTCTAACCTGTGATCCTCCTGTCTCAGTCTCCCAAGTACTGAAATTACAGGCATGCACCACCCACACTTGGCTAATCGCTATTCTTAACTACTTACAGTTAAGTCAAGAACTGATATAAATAACATCAGCATCCACTAAAGCCTGGATTATTTTGTATGCTGAGGAGGATCAATGTGTCTAGTAGTAGTGAAGTTTATTCTTCCCCTCAAGAACTATTTTGTATTTATTTCATTGCTGTCTTTGTATGTAGCTATAATTCCATAAGTAATTTACAAATACAAAGCTTAGTTTTGTAGGATACCGTTACAATCACTGGAGATTAAGCTTTTTTAAAGTATTTTCCTTTCTGCCTCCTTTCCACTCTCCTTGTAAATTTTCATGCTGTGATTTCCTTTGATCCTTGGTGTAGAAGTACTTGCTCACTTTTAAATGGTGGTTTTATTTTTTAGTGTGTAAATTCAAGGCTCACAAAAGATGTGCGGTGAGGGCAACGAATAACTGTAAATGGACCACTCTGGCCTCCGTCGGGAAGGACATCATAGAGGACGAAGACGGAGTAAGCTGCCTCTGCCTCCCACCTCTTCCCAGTACCTCTTCTCTTATTTTCTCCTCCTGTGGAAAACAATAATAGTCAAGCGGGAGTGTTGATTATTGGGATTAAATAGGTCTTAGTTAATTGTGAGTTTTTATTTTTAATTCATTGCTTCCTATCTTATCTCAGCCCTTGGATGTTGAGGGAAATCTGTTATGAATAGGGCTTGGGAGGAGCTGCAGGACCGGGCTGCTGATGTAGACCTCTGTCTGCCAACCTCTGTGATCCTTAGGCTTAGCTCAAATTTGGTGCCTCCTCTCAACGGTGCCCTGGCCTTCACAGCCTTGCCTCCGTTGCACCTGGCACAGGGGCCTCTCAGAGCCCTTTGTGGTCCCTGCATCATAATTCCTTGGCCTCTCTGTCTCCTCAGCTAGACTTGTATTTGAATTCCAAAGGGCAGGGCTTTTTCTTCCTTATGTTTGTATCCTTACAGTGTTCAAAAATAACAGATGCTCAGTAAATGTGGGATAAATGAGTGAAAGCGTGATACGCATGTTGCTGGCTCCGTAGGGTAGGAGAGCATCCAGTGCCTTCCCCAGGGAGAGGGCGGTGCCCTCCATGGTCTTCACTCCGCCGGCCCTTCCTCCCTGTCCTGCAGGTGGCAATGCCTCACCAGTGGCTTGAGGGCAACTTGCCCGTGAGTGCCAAGTGTGCCGTCTGTGACAAAACGTGTGGTAGTGTCCTCCGTCTACAAGATTGGAAATGCCTTTGGTGTAAAACAATGGTGAGGGTTTACAATCATCTCATCCTTTTAAATCAGCTGATTTTCCTAACTTGATCGTCTGCGTGGTTCAGAGACGAGGCAAAAAATTACTGCAGAGTACACCCCATTATGACCTTTATTTTTAAGTGTATTTCTTCCAATCTGCTCATTCATTTTCGCCCCTACCCCAGTCACTCTCACTCGTCATTTTCTCAGATGCCCGGTTTGTAACACTTATCTCTCGTCCATCTCCTTCCTACGTGTCTTATTCTCTTTGTCATGGTTTCACTGTTTTCCGTCTAGCTGTCCCCACGCAGTGCTTTGCTGTTTCCAGGTTTGTTTTACCACCTGGTGCACACAGAAAGCCCTTCCCGCTGTGCCACCAGGTGTTGCTTGACATACGAAATGTATCCTTGCCGAGCCCCATGTGTGTGCTCTGACAGACAGAAGCCCAAGTTCTAAACTGATGTAATTTAAATTATATTAGTTTATGTTATGTAAATAAATATTTTAAAACTTGCTGACATGTTTTGCCTTTAAAATGCAGTTTCTAACAGCAGGCTGTGTAGTGCTTCAAGCATGGTTATCTAGTGAAAAAACTAATGGAACAAAACTAAAACCTTCACCAAACCCCAAATTCCGTAGTTCCACAATTCTAATGATTTAAGTCATAATTTTAAAAATAGTGAAGACGCAATTTTATCTTCTGCTCTCTCACTTAGCAATATTATAAATATCTTTCTGCTTTGTACCATGATTCTCGTGCATTTTAAAGTTTTCTTTTAAAAGTATCTATGCATACTACTTTTTATAAAAATGCACTTGGGCTGCTAATTATTATAAATCATAATATGAAGCTGTCTAACACCAGGTCTTCTGTAGAATAAAAATTACTATTAAATTTCAGTTTTTTTTCCTCAAAGTTTTGATATCTACAGGTTTATTTAGTATGCCAGTTTCCTTAAAGGACTAATGAAATAAAGCCGTGTTAAACAAATGCTTTTACCGGTTAAAACATTTAAAAGGATCTCTAGGTAAATGTACAAAATATTCTAGGTAGTCTGGGTTGTGCTCATACATTAGCCCTGCGTTTTGCTCAGTGGTGTTGAGGGACCATGAAACTTTTTGCTTTTGCAGAGTTAGCATATTTATTGCAGACCTGCATCCATCACTCTCCTTTTCCTTATAGACTAGCAGCTTAGCTCAGAAAATGGACCTGGGTGTGCTTGTAACGATCATGCAACAGTGTCATAAAGGAAAAGTGAATAGAGAGCTATAGGATAACTGCAGACATAGCAGACACATTGCTGACTTCATTTTCATTGAATTCTATAAGAATTTTTTGTAAAGTGGATGCCATCAGCCTATTTTATGAACATGATGTGACACACTGGTTACCTTCTCTCCTTTCTCTCCCTCCTTCCCTCTCTCCCTTTTCTTTCTTTCTCCTCCTCTGCACTCCTTCTTGTCTCTTCCTCTCTCCTTGGCTTGACCAGGCATTCACTGATGAAATATTACTTGTTTGAGACAGTCATAGAATAGATTACACAGGCCAAAATCAAATTCCCTTCCCTAAAATGCTTAGTCTGTTTCTTGGAAGTAGAAATATTGTGTCATCAAAGTAAATTATTAATTACTGAACATTTTGAGATGATGTTCATCATAAATTATCAGTTCTGCAAATGTGATTTATAGCATAGCAAAACAGTGATTTTTTAAAAATGATTATTGACAGTTTATCTATTATTAGGTACACACTGCCTGCAAAGATTCCTACCATCCTGTATGTCCACTTGGCCAATGCAAAGTATCTATCATACCTCCCATTGCACTCAACAGCACTGATTCTGATGGTATGTAGCTGTAGTGTAAGTATGTGTATTTCTGGTATATTTATGGCTGATATGTACATTTACTTTCCAAGAATAAATTGAACTTAGTTGGTTATGATGGTTAGTTTTTATACAATAATTTCATTTAAATTGCTGAATAGTACATTTTATTTTTTAAAACAATATTTTAAATGAAAATTATAACATGGTAAAAACATTCATAAAATTATCATGCATAAGACTTTTAGATTTTACAGTTCAGATAAAATAAGATGATTATTCTGTACTGAAACATAATTAAAAGGTTAATTCTTGTGTTTTTTTAATCATTACAATTGAAGCTGCCCATTAGCATGGCTGTTATTAAAATTTTTTTCCTGTAATTTCATTGCAGGAATTTATATTCCTATAAATTTATTTATGTTTCCCAGCATTTACAATGTAATTATAAATGTTGAGGAAACTTTTTATAAGACAAATTTTGGGGTAGCATACTAATAGCTTTTTTTAGCAAGCCTTATTACAAAAGGCTTTTTACCATATGCTATTATTAATGTCTGGTTTTGATATTGTGCTTTATACCTTTCAAACTATTTATGTACCTTATGCCCAGAAAGCTCTCAGATATAAGGACATAAAGCTCAAAAGATGTGTTCTTAGCCAGGCGTGGTGGTGCACCCTTGTAATCCCAACAATAGGAAGGCAGAGATTGGAGGATCACAGTGGACAGCCTTGGCTACTTAGTGAAGCCCTCCACAACTTAGTGAGACCCTGTTTCAAAATAAAAAAAATAGGGCAGGGAGTGTAGTTCAGAGGTAGAATGCTCCTGGGTTCCATCTTCAGAAACTAAAAAAAAAAAAGGTGTTCTTCTTCAAACCTGTGCTATTGATAGCCCCTCAATCCCTGACATGTCAAGGTGCTTTTGATTATTATAAATTTTAAAATAGATCCTTAGACTTCATTAAATAATTAATAATTAAATATTGTTAAGGCAGGTGATATATCTCAAATTATATGTGGTTAATATCTTTTCCATCTTTAATACAATATTTTCATTATAGAATATATTTTAAAAAGATAAGTTCTATATTCTTTTTTTTTTTTTTTTTTTGGTGGTACTGGGGTTCCTGGAAGCCCTTCTACCTCGGGGCTACACTCCCAGACCTATTTTTACATTTTCATTTTGGAAACAGGGTCTCCTAAGCCAGCGCGCGGCTGGCTTCAAACCTGCGCGATCCTCCTGTCTCCGCCTCCCAAGCGCGGGGATTACAAGCGTGCGCCACCACGCCCGGCAATATTCTTAATATATAAATAGTGATCTCTGTTTTGGGGAGTAAATTATAACTGAATGTCTAGTAATGAATAAGTTTCTCTATATTTGTGAATTTATCTTCTTTTCTCTGAATGTTAATAAATTAAAATGGACAGCTGTATATACTGATCTTATGCTGTGGTTTTTTGTTCTTGTTTTTGTTTTCTTTTGTAGGGTTCTGTAGAGCAACATTTTCATTCTGCGTTAGTCCTCTGTTGGTTTTTGTCAATTCTAAGAGTGGAGACAATCAGGGAGTCAAGTTCCTTCGTCGTTTTAAACAGTTGCTAAATCCGGCTCAAGTGTTTGATTTAATGAATGGAGGTCCTCACTTAGGGTAATTCATTACCAATGAATCTTATTTGAATGAAACGTAGCATGAGGCATGAAGTGTGCCTGGCCTTTTGCTTGTGAAATGTATAGATTCCCCTAAACATTTCTGTGTTGATTTTTCTCCCTTCTCCCTTGTTCTAAATGCTATTAAAGTGTTAACGTTAAAATTTTTGTCCGTTATACAGCTTTCTTATACAGATTTCAAAGTTTTTATCAAAATCTTAGGATTGTGATATTTTTAGAATATATCTTACATCAATCAATGACAACAATTTGTTTAGCTCCAAGAAGAATCAATTTGCATAAATATAAAATGCAATCTAACATAAGAAAACTATTTGCATGGACGGCTAATATTAACTTACATAGAATGCGCACGATCAATGATTTTACCAAAGTACTGGTATTCCCAGGGGTCTTCTTCAAGGATTTGACCTAGTTCACATAAACAACAAATGCTTTTGTTGTCCAGTTTTTCTTTTCTTTTCAGATTCCTGGAGTGTCATATAACTTAGAATATGAAAAAAGAAAATACTAGAGAGTATTTTGATTGAGGGGAACATGCCTCAAGATACTTTTTATACATTTTTAATGTATGCATATGGTTTCTGTAAAGAGGTGTTTGGTGTCTTCTTACTGAGGCACCCTTGATCTCTGTGTAATTTGCGTGGGTCACCTCAGCTTTTCTGGTGGGCTCCACTGAGACCCTGAAGCATGAATACAGGAGCAGAAATGGAGAGTTCAGATACCAGTGCCTGCAAAGGAGTTTTGTGCTTTATAATTTGGTACTTGCCTCTGTTTAGTCTTCTCTCCTTCAGTCTCTTTGTGTCTCTTGTCACTTTTGTTCCTGCAGTGCCTTTCATCCTGCTTCCGTTGACTTTCTCTTGCTGGGTCTCAGACCTTCTGGTCACTTGGGCATCAGTTGTCTTCATTTATACCCAACATCTTCCTTACCTAATTGCACATCCCCTTCTTTCCTGCTTGGGTCCAAGCGTTTTCTCATGTAGTCGCTCTTCTCGTCTTCTTTGTCTCTGCTGTTCTCAAGTAGTTTTATCCCACCTTTTAACATGTTTTATAATTCTCCATAGTTCTGTTATCTTATTTGCTTACTTTTTAAATTTAATTCTAGTGCTAGAGAATGAACCTAGGGTTTCACTCGTGCTAAGCATGTACTCTACCACTGAGCTACTCCCTCAGCCCCTGGCTTATATTCATGATATTTATTTTCCCACATATCCTTTAAGCCTCTGAGGATCTGTGTGAAATTGCTTGTGATTATTCCTATGACATATTTTTTTCAAACTTTCCTCAGTACTTGAGGTTTATAAAGGTACATTCAGGAGGTAAAATGGGTCAAAAAATGAGGTGAGGGAAGAGAAATAAAAGGATTGGCCTGAGACTAGGAGAAGAAAACAGCAGGCGAGTTGAAAAATTTCAAGACCTTATTTTGGCAAGTTTGGCAGGTTTGTTTAGAACCTGCCTCCTACTTGTTAGCATCCCATCCTAGATTCACCTCCTCTCGTGGAGGGTTTTTTTTTTTTTTTAAAGTACTGGGAATTGAGCCAGTTATGCCCATTTTGGCCTCAAAGCTTCAATCCTCTGGCTTCAACCTCTTGAGTAGATGGAATTACAGTCATATACCACTGCACTGGGCTGGCTTTTTTTGTGTGTGTGTGTGGTACTGGGGGTGGAACCCAGAGGCTTTCTACCCCCAGGATATTCTCCCAGACCTATTTTATACTTTATTTGGAAACAGGGTCTCACTAAGTTGCTGAGAGCCTCAATAATTAACTGGGGCTGGCTTCGAACCTGTGTGATCCTCCTGTCTCAGACTCCCAAGTGCAGGGATTACAAGCGTGTGCCACCACGCCCGGCTGGTTTTTAATTCTTAAAGAAATAACATATCTTCATGGAAAGAGAAAAACCACTACTTTTGCTATTTGGTATTGCTTTACCTGTAGTGCCCTTTCTTGGTATGGCTTCAATTTTATTTATTTTCTTATTCCTCACTCCATTTCCCTCTATTTCTGCTAATAATTCCCTTTCCTCATGATTCTGAAGTTTTCCTGAGTTAAAAACTTCACTCAAAATAATTCTTATAGTATAATTAGTAGGTAAGAGTTCTTGTCTTTTATCAGAACTTAAATGCCAATGAATACAGAATGCCAGAATGACAAATTAGAGAAAGTGATTTTTATTTACTTATACTAAAATAAAATACTTTCTGCCTTCAGTTTAAGATTATTTCAGAAGTTTGACAATTTCCGGATTCTCGTTTGTGGAGGAGATGGAAGTGTAGGTTGGGTTTTGTCAGAAATCGATAAGCTCAACTTGAATAAACAGGCAAGTGCTAATTCTTTTTCTTGCTAGTTGACATGAACGGATGCTAATGTTCTTGAAGGGGAAGTGCAGAGAAGTAACAGGTCCTGTTTCTCCATGTGTCTGAAGTCTCTCTCTTGCTCTCTCTAGTGTCAGCTTGGAGTCTTGCCTTTGGGTACAGGCAACGACCTTGCTCGAGTTCTTGGCTGGGGAGGTTCCTATGATGACGACACTCAGCTTCCTCAGATACTAGAAAAGCTGGAACGAGCCAGTACCAAAATGTTGGACAGGTAAAAGAGAATTCTCCATGAAGACTAACTAAAAATGGCATATAGAGATCGTTTTTGATGTTTAATTTTTAAACTATAAGCTTCATGAAGGCAGAAACTTCCTGGGGTCCTTCATTGGATCCCTGAGATAAAGAATGGAGCCTCTATAGATTAGACTCTCAATAAAGATGTTTCTGAATGTATGAATTGTAATTTTTTAAATTAAGATTCCAGTGAGTCTACTGTTTTAAAAGATAGAAGACTGTCAATACTAATTACTTTCAATCTGTTTAGGAAGAAAGCTAAAACTGCTAATTTTGTAGATAGACTTTCCTTGAATATAAAAAGTAGGGCTTCTCTTCTTGTGGTTACAGAAAAGATAAGAAAGACATATAAATTGTGGCTTTGTTTAAAAAAAATCTCTTCTTAATTCTACACATAAAGAATGAGTTATACTGGATGTGGTGGATGTGGCGGTACGCCCCTGTAATCCCGGTACTGGGAGTCTGTGATAGAAGGGTCACAAGTTGGAGGCTACCCTTAGCAACTTAGACCCTTAGCAACTTAGCAAGACCCTCTTTCAAAATAAGAAATAAGAAGGACTGGGAGTATAGCTTGGAGGTAGAATGCCCCTGGGTTCATTCCCCAGTACACACACACACACACACACACACACACACACACACACACACACGTTGACTGAACAAAGAACTGAATGTTAAAAAAGATAATGAATATTGTCCCAGGGACAGAGAAGAATTAGGAACACAGTTTGGGATGAAGAAGCTACTGCTTTATTTATTCCGTGATCACATCTCTCAGCTGCTTTCTCTCCGAATGGCCCATGTATAAAGCAGCAATCATAATGTGTAGCATGAATGTGGTGGAGGAGGTGTGTAGGAGTTGGGATTAGGGAACAACAGGATTCAGTAAGTAGTAATTATCCCACCCCCATGAGTAGAAGACAAATATCCAAATATCATTAGAGTCTTGAGCTAGCATGAATCAAAACAACTTTGATAGGATTAGCCATCTGTGAAACTCTTCCCGAAAATAACAAAATCTCATCAGGGAGCCACCCATCTAAAATGTGATTACTCCAACATGAGCTATAAACTAATTAATGGCAACCTTGTCTTCATAAGGTAATGTTGTAATGCGCAATTCTTTGGCCAACAGAATATTTCAAAAAAGAGCTGGACAGTTGGATATTTGTCTGTATTCTTAACTGCGTGAGAGAGACACTCCTGTAGTTTGGCTGCATAAGAGTTTAAAATCTAGGGTAGAGCTGGATTCAATCTCGGTCCTTAAGAAACCAGGTTAGAAAAAAGGAACCATATAGGGTGATGGGTAAGTTAATTGACTTGGTGGTGGTGACTATTTCACCATGTTTATGTATACCAAAACATCACGTTGTACATCTTAAATGTACTTAGTTTTTATTTTTCAGCTGTATGTAGGGAGGGATGGAGACCAGAAATGAATAAACAGATCATTGCTATTTTAAAAAGATTCTGAAACTTATTTCCTGAATAACTGCTTGTTTCTGTGCCTACCAAACCACATGGAATATTTTATTTTATTATTGATTAATGAAACCCAGGGGTATTATACCTGTGATGTATACCCCCAACCCTTTTAATATTTTGAAACAGGGTCTCACTAGGTTGCTAAAAGCTAAGTTTCTAAGTTGTTGAGGCTGGTCTTGAACCTGTGATCCTCTTGTCTCAACCTCTCAAGTACTGGGATTACAGGTGTACATCACCACACCTGGCTTTATGGAATTTTTTTTTTTTTTTTTAGTATTGAGGATTGAACCTAGGGGTATTCTACCTCTCAGCTAGCTACTACCCAGTCTGTTTTATTCTTTATTTGGAAACAGGATCTCACTAAGTTGTGGAGGGCCTTCCTGAGTTTGTTGACATTGGCTTCGAACCCGTTATCCTTCTGTTTTAGCCTCCTAAGTACTGGGACTATAGGCATGTACCACCACAACCAGCTTTCATGGATTTTTTTTTTTTTTTGGTGGTACTGTAATAGAACCCCAGGGGCATTCTACATCTGAACTACACCCCTAGCTCTATTTTTTATTCTTTTTTTTTCTTTTTTATTTATTTATTTATTTATTTATTTATTGGTGCACTGTATTCATACATCATAGTAGGATACATACTTTTGTAGACATACTTGCACACTTTGCCCAGTCAGCCCCCACCCAATCCCCACCCCATTCTCTCCCTTTCCCTCCCTCCCATGCTTGGCTTAGTGGTTGACATCTAGTATTATGGCAATTTTTCCAAAATTAAAAATGATAATCTCACATAACAGTTTCATTTGTCTGATACCAAGCTTTTGATGACTTAAAGATAACATTTCAATATTTCTTTTTGCTTTCTTTCTTACCAGAGAATATTTTTTTCTATTTTTTAGGTGAAACTATCATATATTTATATATTAATTTTTCAGAACAAAATCTATCCTAATATGGAATATGGACTCTAGGTACCCAAAACGATCTTGAAAAAGAACAAAGCTAAAAGATATATATTTTCTGATTTCAAACCATATAAAGCTACAATAATTGAAACAGTGTAGTACTATTCTAAAGGCAGATATATAAACCATTGGAATTAAATAAAAGCCTAGAGCTAAATTCTTCCCTATATTGTCAAGTTATTTTTGACAAGGTTTCCACGAATATTTGGTGGTAGAAATAATAATCTTTTAACTAAATATTGTTGAAAAATAATAATTACATGGAAAAGAATAAAATTGGACCCTTACCTAATCCCATATACAAATATTAACTCAAAATAGATAAAAGACCTAAATATAAATCTTAAGACTATAAACTTTTAGGAGAAAATCTGGGTCATAAAACCTCACAACATTGAAATTGGCAGTGATTTCTTGGTTATGATTTCAATGACACAGGCAACAGAAGAGTATACAAACTCCCTAAAAAATAAAAAAATATTGTATATCCAAAGACAATGTAAACAGAGTTAACAGTTACTAATAGAATGGGATAAAATAGTTCCAAATGCTATATCTGAAGGTATATTAATATTCCAACTAGAAATCCTAAAAATTAACAACAATAAAGGCAAACAATACCCTTTAGAGATAGGTAAAAGACTAACATAAATAATGAATCTCCACAGATAACCAATCTTAGTTGTCTGTTGGATGGAAAATCTTGTTTCTCTAGTTCTGGAGTGTGTTACCTATTTCTTCTTTGTAGTTAATCTCTTTGAGTATTTTCCCTAGCGCTGGTTTTGAAGACATAAATTCCTTCAGTTTCTGTTTGTGATGGAAGCTTCTTATTTCTCCATCTAATTTGATAGAAAGTTTTGCTGGGTAGGAAATTTTTGGCTGGAAGTTGTTTTCTTTCAGAATTGGGAATATGTTACTCCAAGGCCTTCTGGCTCACATGACTTGGTTTGGGAAGTCTGGAGTGATTCTAATTGGTTTGCCTCTGAATGTCACTTGGCCCTTTGCTTTTGTTGCCTTTAAGATTCTCTGCTTGGCTTCCACATTGGTCATTTTGACAATTATGTGGTGTGGGGATCCTCTTCTCCGATCCTGTCTAAAGGGAGTTCTATAAATTTCCTGGACCTGTGTATCGACCTCTTGCTCTATGTCTGGAAAATTTTCTGCTATTACTTCCTTGAAGAGATTGTTGATCCCTTTGGTTTCACTTTCTTTTCCCTCCTCTATTCCAATTATTCTTAGGTTAGCTCTCTTAAAATGGGCCCATATTTCTTCAATATCAGATTCCTGCTGTCGCATATTTTTTTCTAGATTAGAAACTATGCGTTCATTTTTGGATTGCTCATCTTCTAAGAGCGAGATTCTGTTCTCCATGTGTTCTAATCGGTTGTTTGTGCTTTGAATTGAGGCCTTTACTTCATTAATTGCATCCTTTATCTCTTTTTGGCTCTCTCTGAGTTCTTTTCGAAGCACCTCTATTATTTCTGCAGTTATTTTCCTGATTTGATCTTCTAGAAATCTCTGATTTTCTGTTTTATCGGGTTCTGATGTTGTGAGGTTGTGGGCATTCATTGCTCCAGTATTATTCCTCTTTCCCATGATTTCGGAAGTTTGTGCCTTCTCTGGGTTCTTCCCTTGGGTCACTATGACTTCACATAAGGTGTTCTGGATCTCGAGTCCGTAGTATCTCAGACCCCACTACTCCTTTACTGGGTTGTATCACAGAGTCTCCGACCCAGAGAGTCGATAGAGGCTGCTTTAGACTGTGGGGGGTGCCAGGTTGCATATTCTCCTATGTTGTGATATCTCTGCCACCGCCCCTCCCCCACTGGGTCAAGTCCCTGGGAGTACAGTACTGGGATTTCTCCTCTGTGGCCCGCAATTTGACTCACTGTTCTTGAGTACGCAGATGTAGCTGTACTGGCCTCTCTGAATTCGCTGCTGCTGCCGCCGGTGGCAATATGGCGCCGCTGCTACGCCCTCGGCTGTGTGGCTGAAGTTTTTCTTCTTGGTTTTGATTTCCACTCTGAATCCCTGCAGCGTGTGCTGAGCTCGGCCACTGGGAACTTTAGATGCCCTCTGTGCCGAGAAATCCCGCCTGGCTGTTCCGCAGCGGCTCACCTCTGCTTGCTGTAGCTGTCCCGTGAATTCGCCGGTGCCGCCAGCAGTATGGCGCTGCTGCCGCGTCTGCCGTGTCCTCGGGCGTGAGGCCGGTGTATCTCCTCTGTGGCTCTGTTCTCAGTCCGCTTTCTCTCTGGAGCCTGGTGATTTTTTTGTTTCTCTGGTGATGGTGTTTTCTGGCTATGAAAGGCGCTGATTTTGTAGTAATGGAGATTTGTTGTTAGCGGGGCTCTTAAGCCCCGCTTTTCTCAGTCGCCATCTTCCTGGAAGTCCTATTTTTTATTCTTTATTTTGAAACAGAGTCTCACTGAGTTGCAAAGGGCCTCACTAAGTAGCTGAGGCTGTCTGAGAACCCAGATCCTCCTGTCTCGGCTTCCTAAATGCTGGGATTACAAGCGTGTGCCACCACACCCAGCTCTCATGGAATATTTTAAACACTTCCTTTACTAAAGATTTTTTTTTTTTTTTTGTGGTACTGGGGTTCCTGGAAGCCCTTCTACCTCCAGGATACACTCCCACGGGCTACACTCCCAGACCTATTTTTTAACCTTTTCATTTGGAAACAGGATCTCTTAAGCCAGCGAGGCTGGCTTCTAACCAGTGTGATCCTCCTGTCTCTGCCTCCCAAGCTCAGGGATTACAAGCGTGTGCCACCACGCCCGGCCCTTTACTAAAGATTTAAAGACCATTCCTGCTGCCTCCTAGGAATGAGCTGAGCATTTTCTCTACCCTGGATGTTTGCTTTTTCATTGTAATATAGAAATTTACTTCTCCAAGTGGTTAGCTGAGAAAAAGCATCCCCATTGGTGAAACTTCTCCTTCAGACCAAAAGGCCTGAGAAAAAGTGAAAATAATAATAATAGGGAACTCAAAAACCTAGAGCCATTATTAGAAGCAAAAAGAGTATTCATTCCTGTGTTGTTGTTCTTTACTATTTTACTGTTTATAAAAAAGTGGTGATAAAAGTCACGAGTTCATTTTTCAGATTATATGTTTTTCATATATATTTGTAATATATGATAAAATATATTTGCTTCTCAAACAACACTGTAAGATGGATCAGAAAAGCATTATTATGCTTATTTTACAAAGACCCAGGAGCATTCTACCTCCAAGCCACATCCCCAGCTCTATATTTTTATTCTTAATTTTCAAAACAGGGTCTCACTCGATTGCAGAGAGTGTCACTAAGTAGCTGAGACTGGCCTCAAACCTGTGATCTTCTTATCTCATCCTCCCAAGTACTGGGATTACAAGCATGCGACACCACATCGCTAGCTGGGCATGGTGGCACAAGTTTGTAATCCCTGGGTTTGGGAGGCGGAGACAGGAGGATCGCGCAGGTTCGAAGCCAGCATCTCTGGCTTAAGAGACCCTGTTTCCAAATAAAATATAAAATAGGTCTGGGAGTGTAGCCCAAAGGTAGAAGGGTTCCATCCCCAGTACCACCACACACATACACACACACACACACACACACACACACACACAAAATAAAAAAAAATACATAGCTAATAAGTCCTAGAACTGGTGCTCTAAATCTGAATCCAGTCAGCAGTCCCCAGGGTTCTCACTCCCACTTAAAGCAAGTAGTTGGTAGAGAAGTTTTTACCTCTAGCCTCTTAACTACTTAGCTGGTACTAATGCTTGATTTTTTCCTTTCTTGTTGCTCCTATCTCCTGTTTCTTTAGCTCCAACCATTTCCTATCTTAAGTAGAAGATACAGTGTGGAAGGTGTAGATAGCAAGTGGTTTCTTTCCTATCTCTTTTATCTATCTATCTATTCATTCATTCATTCATTCATCCATCCACACATTCTGAGGATTGAACCACTTAGGGTCATTCTACCTCTAAGCTATACCCCCAGCCCATTTTATTTTTTATTTGGAAACAGGGCCTCACTAAGTTGAGAGGGCCTCACTGAGTTGCTGAGGCTGGCTTTAAACCTGTGATGCTCCTTTCTACCTTCTAAGTACTGGGATTGTAGGCATGCACCACACACCTGGCTTCTTCCCCATTTCTTTAGCTGTCTTTTGACCAGAGAGGTATTTTCAGCTACAAGGAACTTTATTCTTATGTTCCTATATTTGCAAATTTCTTTTGTTTACTTGCATTACTCCTGTTTCTGTGCTAGAAGATACACTGTATTAGAGAAGCCTTGTTCAGTCCTGTTTCTAGACCCTGTCTGTCACTTTAAGATGTTTGTTATATATCTATTGCATAAATGAGTGGATGGATGGATGGATGGATGGATGGATGGATGGATGGATGGATGGATGGAAAAATGAATGGCTTTCAGTGCTCAGATATAAATTTATTTATAATAGTTTTATGTTTGGAGTTGAATAGTAGCTACAAGTAACTATTCATTTCCTATATACTAACCTAATATATGTTTATTGGGGAGTTCTTGCAAAATTGGGTTTTTAATGGAAGACTTATTCACGTTAGTCTGAATGGTGTACTAAGCTCTGCTGAAATGTTGGTCTTGGGATCTGCCTCTAGCTTCTGTCACTGGCTTCAGTAATGTTTTTATTTTCTTAAAAGTCATGTGTTATAGTACTATTTTTATAATGCTTTATGTAAAAATCTTCACCTCACATCTTATTAGTCTATAATTATGTCCAGGCCCAATTGTTCTTTCCAAATTTGGAAATTATTATTTTAGATAGAAGAGTGGAATTATCCTCACCTGATGGCTTTTCTCTAACACAAAATGAGTCAGTGTTTTCCTTGAAATTAATACTTATTAATTAGTTAATCTAGCTATATATTACTTAATATAGTTATATTACATTAGTTATTATAGTTATAATTTCTAGTATAATTAATTGAAACATATTTTATTGAATTATTTGTATTAAGAATTAATTTTTCATGCTTATACTAATTTTTTCTTAAATTAAGAAGGGGTATTTACTTAGTCTTTATTTTATGTATGTTATGTATGTATGTACACATTGCTTTGAGAAGAATGGGAAATGGCCTGTTTTTTCATAGGTAGTATGTATTTACTTAATATAGAGCATAGTTTTAGAACTTTGGGTTTTGATTAATAACTTGTAATCTATCTAGTAAATTGCAATGAGATTATATAATAAGTGTACCAGAAGGCAATAAAAAGTTGGAATGTATTGCACTTAATGAAAAATGAAAAGTCTTGTTATATATGAACATTTCTTTTTGCGGTCATGGTCTTAAAGTGTTTGGAAGCCACCGATTTTAAAAAATGGTGAAATGCAGAAGTCATAAAATATGAATCTAATATTTTGTGCGGTTACCAAAATTTCATCTCTTTCCTCATTTTGGGTTAGCATACAAAACTGTAGTTCACAAATAAATGTATATAAGATGGAAACAGTTTGTTAAATTTTAAAGAAAATTTAGACCAAAGGATTTTCTCCCTTCAGGTGGAGTATAATGACGTATGAACTCAAATTGCCACCAAAGGCTTCTCTACTTCCAGGACCTCCAGAAGCATCTGAAGAGTTTTATGTAAGACTTAACCCTTTTCCTATTTGTCTTTTGAAATGTGGATAGATATCTTGGGGGAAAAAAAAACAAGCAGAGAAAACTTACTTATAATGATAATAGTAGCAACCTTACTTTGTGCTTGCTTTGTTTTAGTTGTGGGGAGTATGGTCTCACTGGTTATTTCTAGTTCTTTTCTCCCTAGAGAGAATCCTGAAGATCCAGTAGACTTCTTCTGAGACCACCCACATTTGGGTGGGTCTTGTTAGTCCATCTATGAAGTGAGACTACAATGTTACGTTGTGAGGGTTAAATGGTACAACAAATATGGGCAAAGCACCAGGAATCAAAGGTCCCTTTCCAGGGACTCAGTTGTTCTCCCTGAATATTCTGCCTGCCTGTTTTCTTTTCAGGAAGCTGTACTCAGCTTCCTGGTAGCTTCTACACATCTTATGCAGTGGTCACAAAGCACCAGTTGATTGGCAGGTGTTAGCCCAGCTCTTTTATCCCATCTCCCAACATACCAGAGCGCATGGCAGGAATATTATTGTATGCTTCTCTGAGAGCTTTGCTGGCTTTTGGAAGGGGGCAGCAAGACAAGGCTAAGCCTGTTGATCTAGGGAAAATAAAGAAAGACAGCTCACTTCTTTCTATCTCTGCCATAGACCATGAAGGGCTAAAATTTTTGGACATTTTCAGAGATTCAGTATTTTGATTAGACCTCAAAACAGTGGAGATTAAAACCAGAACCTGACTTTCAGAAGATTATTCTCTGACTCATTAAGACCACCTGACCTATTTCAACTTCTTTTTCCCTCTAGGGAAAATCATCCGTTTATTTTACAATTGAAATCTTTTGTTTTGTCATTAAGGAAAAGTATAATCTTTTCAAAACTAAGGAAAGGAATTTTAACTAGAAACATGGGGCCTTCCTCAGAGAAGCTAATTGTATTTTTAAATCTTTTGCTGATGTAAAAGTTGGAAAAAGTTCCTTCGTGTGTGTGTGTGTGTGTGTGTGTGTGTGTGTGTGTGTGTAACTAGGGATTGAACCCAGGGGCATTCTACCTGTGAGCTACACTCCCAGCCCTGTTTTGTTCTTTATTTTAAAGCAGGGTCTCACTAAATTGCAGAGTCTCACTAATTAGTTGAGGCTAGCAGCAAACCTGTGATTCTCCTTTCTCAGCCTTCCAAGTACTGGGATTACAAGTTGTGTACCACTACATCCAGCTTCTAAATTTTTAAAAAATAGATTTTTAAAAATATATAAAAGTTTTCTTCATATAAAAATCAATGATAGTCCTACCACCCAGAGGTAATCACTACTGAAGATTACTATATTTACTGCCTTATTTCCAAGAGCATTTTCTATGACATTATTCAACTGCTGTGTAATCATCATACATGTTTTTGTAGAAAAGTCTTTTCTCAATAGTATTTTTATAAACATTGGTAATTTTTTTTCCAGAAATAGAAAAGAGGGGATTTATTTTTGTCCTGCCTATTTCAGAAATGTCTATTTCCTAGCATATAAAATAAAGGTAAAAAATTGACTTCTATCATGTATATTTTCACCATTTATATGTAACTACCTTTTAAATACAAGGAATAATTTTAAGTACATGAAGGAAATCTCTTTTTTAGTGCAAATAGGCTTGCTTTAAATGAAAATTTGCTTCTTTAAAAAAGAAAACACAGCCGGGCTGGTGGCGCACGCTTGTAATCCCAGCATTTGGGAGGCTGAGACCTGAGGATCATGGTTCGCAGACAGCCTCAGCTACTTAGTGAGGCCCTCTGCAACTCAGTGAGACCTGGTTTCAAATAAAAATAATAAAAAAATAGGGCAGGGGGTGGAGCTCGGAGGTCATCGAATGCCCCTGGGTTTCACTCCCAGACTTGCAGAAAGAAAGAAAGAAAGAAAGAAAGAAAGAAAGAAAGGAAGGAAGGAAGGAAGGAAGGAAGAGCGAGCTTATTTTCATAAGAAATGGATTGCATACTTTAAAATTACAACTTAAATGCATATTCTGTCTGGTCCTGACCAAGACCTAACACCCTCTGGCTGACATCAGGAAAGCATTTTACTAGGTGTGACTTTTTTTTTTTTTTTTAGCCTTGAAAACTAACAAAAGTAAGCAAAACCATCCCTCTTTCATGCAGGCACTTCCTTGGCTGTGGGTGGTAGGCAAATCATTCAGCTCATTAATTGGTACTATTACTTACCTTCCTGACCCTGATAAGTGATTCTTTAATAGGTTAATGAGTGACATCTATAGCTTTAGCCTTGGATATAGAGGTTATTTTACTTTGAAGGAGGTGATATTTTTTCCTTAAATATCTTTAATGGGCATGAATTTTTATTTTAAATGTAAATTTCAAATAGTATTAATCAAATGAATTATTAATAAATAATCAACTGACATTTATTAACATATTAATTATAGCATTAGTTATATTTAAAATGTTTCCCACCCTCTGTGAAAGAGAATAAAATTAATCTCTGAAGAACATTTCTTTATTTTGTATTTTTAGATGTATTTTTATTTTTCTGATCCTTAAAAATGCAGTTTCTAGTGTTTAAACCAGGAAATCAGTAAAGTAGATTTGTGGGTCAATACAATATGTCTGTAACTTTGAAGTTCCTGCCCCCCCCTTCTTTGATGTGAATGCTTTTTCATATCTGCTCTGCTTTTGAAGAAGGTAAGTTAAAATTTAAAGAAGCAACATACTGATTAGCCAGTGGTAGACTTGACTATAAATTAGAAATGAGATTCTTTTGGCAAGTGGCTAGTCAGGAAGGCTTTTTTTGGGGAAGAGAAATTATTGGAGATTTTAATTAAATCTGATGCTGCTTGATAAAAAGCAATAAAAAGATTTGTGAATGAGGCAGAAGAGATCATAGGCCAGGTTTAATAGAGCACATCACTTATACTGGAATATTTGAAGCTGTGTGAAATAAATATATTTGAGCAAACATTTGATAGAAGGCTCTGAATGTGAGGCTGTTAAAATATTGTGAATGCTTTTTACAAATCAGGAACACTCACTCTTTCAACAGGGTGTTAAGATTCTAGTCAAATAGGAAAAAAAAAAAAATCTAGAGCCGAGTATGGTGGCCCAGGCCTATCATCCCATAATGGAGGCTGAGACAGGAAGATTGTAGGTTCACAGGTAGCCTCTCAGCAACTTGGTGAGACCCTGTTTCCTTTGGAAAATAAAATAGGTCTGGGGGTGTAGTTCAGAGGTAGGATGTCCCTGGGTTCAATCTCAGATGAGGAGGAGGAGGAAAAAGAAGAGGAGACATAGGGCATTTTAGGCATTTTGGGTTTTTTTTTTATTATTTAAGATAAGTCTTTACATGATCATATGATCACCATACATGTTTGTAAAACTGCATAAATGCATTTTAAGTGCATGTATGCTTATATCACTTTGAACCTCACTGTGATCTATAATTCCAGTGTACCAATAAAAGTGTAAATTTTTTTATTTTATTATAATGTACATGCAGAAAAGTGTGCATATGCCGGGCGTGGTGGCGCACACTTGTAATCCTCGTGCTTGGGAGGTGGAGATAGGAGGATCGGGCAGGTTTGAAGCCAGCCGCATGTGCTGGCTTAGGAGACCCTGTTTCCAAATAAAAATATAAAAATAGGTCTGGGAGTGTAGCCCGGAGGTAGAAGGGCTTCCAGGAACCCCAGTATCACCAAAAAAAAAAAAAAAAAGTATGCATATTATAATTGTATATCTTGGCAAATTTTTACAAACTAAATAAAGCCATGTAATCAATACTCAGATGACAGGATATCATTCACGTCCCCCACAAGTTCCCCTCATGGTTCTTTTAATCATCAGCCACACCTCCCACCTGTAACCACTATCCCAACTTCTCACAGCATAGGTTAATTTTGTCTGGTTTATATTTTATAAAGCAACCCTTTTGCATGTTCGCTTTGGTCTCTGAACCCTTCCATTCAGCCCGTTTGCCCATCATCACTCTATTGTGGTCTAGCTGTGACTCATTCCTTCACGTCGTCCTATAGTTTCCCATTGCACAGATATACTGAAATTGATCCATTCTGCTGTTGATGAACTCTGTGAATATTCTAATACATCTCATTTGCTGAACACACATCTGTATTTCTCATGCATTGAAGTTGGATGTCCAGGTCCTGGAGTATTATGCATATAGTCAGCTTTATCAGACAATAGCAAATATTTTTCCGGAGTTTATGCATCAATTTTTACTCCCCTCAGCAGTGCACAAGTGCTCCAGAGCTCCACCTGCTGCCAACTCTTGGCATTTTCCGTTCATTGCTGTTTTAATTTTAGCCATTCCAGTAGATTCACTGTATTGCGGTACTGTATTGTACCAGAGGTACTGTATTTAGGTTTTAGTTTGCATTTGTCAGATGGCTGATGAGGTTGGGCACCTTTTCATCTATTTATGAATCATTAAGATATTCTCCTATTTAAATTTCTTGTCCTGGCCGAGCGTGGTGGCGCATGCTTGTAATCCCCACGCTTGGGAGGCAGAAACAGGAGGATCCCGCAGGTTTGAAGCCAGCCTCACTGGCTTAAGAGACCCTGTTTTCAAATAAAAAGTATAAAATAGGTCTGGGAGTATAGCCCAGAGGTAGAAGGGTTTCCAGGAACCCTAGTACCACACACACAAAAAAATTTTCTTGTCCTTTGCCCATTTTTAATTAGACTGGCTTTAATTGTACTCATGTTTAAAGAATTCTTCTCCTTTTTAAGAGTTAGAAATTTTTAAAAATTGAAGGGGTTTTTCTTTTTTTCCTTTTTATTTTTATATATTTATTTTGGTAGTACTGGGGATTGGATTGAGCCTAGGGGTGCTCTACCACTGAGCTACATCCCTATCCCTTTTTTATTTTGAGGCAGGGCCTCCCTAAGTTACCCGGGTTGGCTTTTGAACCTGTGAGCCTCCTGCCTTGGCTTTCCAAGTATTTGCAATTTTAGGCATGTGCCACCATGCTCAGCCTGTTAATGGGCTTTCCTAAAACTAAAAAGAACTCCAGAAAATGAAATCCTGTCACAGAAAGGAAATATTTATACACTTTGCATATGATTCCTTCTTCATCTCAGCATTGCCCTGTCTCATGTGTTGTGAACATCTCCATGGGAACTAATGATAACTGAGCTGCATAAATGCCCACAGCAGTAATATAGCAGAGGGTTTTTTCTCGTTTCAGATGACAATTTATGAAGACTCCGTCGCAACACATCTTACAAAAATCCTCAACTCAGATGAACATGCAGTGGTCATATCATCTGCCAAGTGAGTCGTAGACTTTGCCACGAAGTCATTACATGGAGAAAAGGGAAGGAACGCTGCTTCCTCCCATTTCTATCATTTCTTTGTAATGAAATATCTGTGGAGTGACTCACAGAATTATACTAAACTTGAATTAAATTTTTAAAAAGATCACTTTAGCATCCACTTTGCCATGAAAATTAGAGATTGTCGAAAAGGTATAAAAAGTATTTAGAGTTTAATTAATCTAGATGTCTATTTCAGGGAGCACTAATAATCAGTTATAATATGGAAAGTACATTTCGTTATACGTTTTCGTTTCCATAAACACTGCTATTTGGGAATTGTTTACATCACTAAAAGGAAAATAACAATGAGGGTTTTTTTCAAAATGACATTTTTCACCATGTTTAAATTGCAAAATTGTTTTTTAATTCAGAGTTATCGGATTTTAGTTAAGTTGATTCCGTACATGGAGCCAAGGCTACTTGATGTTATTACCCCAAAGGCTGCCTGGGCCAGAATTGAGAATCTAGTTTTGAAGCTTCCTATACTGATGTCACGAGCACTGGAAAGTGCTTGGGGAAGGAGGTGAAACCAACTGAAATTTTCAACTGATATGCAAAAGAAGGCTGCAAGATTCTGGCTTAGAAGCAAATATTACTATGCAGACAGAGAAGTGGCAAAGCAGGAGAAGGAAAGATAGGGAGTGGGAAAGTGGGAAAGATGCACTTGTTTTTTGTTTTGTTTGTTTGTTTGTTTGTTTGTTTGTTTGGTGGTACTGGGGTTCCTGGAAGCCCTTCTACCTCCGGGATACACTCCCAGACCTATTTTATTTTTGGAAACAAGGTCTCTTAAGCCAGCGCAGCTGGCTTCAAACCTGCACGATCCTTCTGTCTCCGCCTCCCAAGCGCGGGGATTACAAGTGTGCGCCACCACGCCCGGCAGATGCACTTGTTTTAGTGCATCTCCTACTTGATTTGCAGTGAAGAGGAAAGAAGATAAATCTTTATAAACAAACTTACTTGGGATAGAAATACAAACATGGTCAAAATTGCTTGTGATGACATGAACAGGAAATAGCACTGCACAATGGGAAGAGTTAAATAGGTTAAAGCAGCAGACGCACTGTGGGCAGTAAGGTGGAGACAGACTGAGACCAGAGGCAGTGCAGCTGCATGGTGTTTGTTTGTTTGTTTCTTTTTAATGAACTGTATTATTTCATGATGAAATGTACAAATTTCCAGTTTTTCCCAGGACTCAGCACTTTTCCTTCTGGCCACAATTCACACACCTGTATGCCCTGTCCCTGTAGACATTTGACTTTGCCACTTTTGTCCTGTGAATCAAATGCATGTTTATAGGACATTTCAGAGAACATTGATAGAAAAGACAGAAATGGAAAAGAAATCTTTTAAAAGGATTATTCCTTGTTTAATATACTCTAGTTAAATACATATTTTATCTGGTCTCCATTTATAGTTGAGATGCTAGCAAGGCCTTTATATTGACCTTAATGTGTTTGATCACTGCATTCTATGCAATATCTCCATCTATCCATCATCTATTGTGTGTGTGTGTGTGTGTGTGTGTGTGTGCGCGTGTGCGCGTGCTACCTCTGAGCTATACCTCCAGACCTCTTTTATCTTTTATTTTGAAAACAGTGTTAGCTGGCCGTGTTGGCACACACTTGTAATCCCACCATTCAGGAGGCTGAGACAGGAGGATCGATGTTCACAGACAGCCCCAGCTGTTTCAAAATAATTTAAAAAAAATATAGAGCTGAGGGTGTAGCTTGGAGGTAGAATGTCCCTGGGTTCCATCCCCAGTACTGCAAAAAAAAAAAAAAAAAAAGAAAGAAAAGAAAAGAAAGAAGAAAAAGAAAACAGTATCTCACTGAGTTGCTGAGGCTGGCCTTAAATTTGCAGTCCTCTGCTGGGCGTGTTGGCACACACTTGTAATCCCCACACTTGGGAGGCAGAGACAGGAGGATCGCGCGGGTTTGAAGCCAGCCGTGCGCGCTGGCTTAGGAGACCCTGTTTCCAAATAAAAATGTAAAAATAGGTCTGGGAGTGTAGCCCGGAGGTAGAAGGGCTTCCAAGAACCCCAGTACCACCAAAAAAAAAAAAAAAAAAATTTTTGCAGTCCTCCTGACTCATCCTCTCAGTACTGGAATTTCAGACATGCATCACCATTCCCAGTTCATTTATGTTCATTTTATATATATGTGTGTGCGTGCGTGCATGTGTGTGTGTATGTTGTGGTACTGGGGTTCCTGGAAACCCTTCTACCTCCAGGCTACACTCCCAGACCTATTTTATACTTGTTATTTGGAAACAGGGTCTCTTAAGCCAGCACGGCTGGCTTCGAACCTGCGTGATCCTCCTGTCTCCACCTCCCAAGCGCGGGGATTACAAGTGTGCTCCACCACACCCGGCTTCATTTTATATATTTTTAATTAAATGGAGTTCATGTTATGAAATCTGGAGGTACATAAACAAGATTATACAGCCACCCCTTTCTCTCTTTTCCTTCTTAATACCTTCATAGTGTAATGTTTTATCAGTGGAAAGCTTTCTTCAAATAAAATCTTTTGTGTGTGTAGTGCTGAGGATTGAACCCAGAAGCATTCTGTGTCTAAGCTATACCCCTATTTCTGTTTTTTTTTTAAGAAAAAAAAAAAAAAAACAGGGTCTTGCTAAGTTGCAGTGGTTCTCACTATAAGTTGCTAAGGCTGGCCTTGAACCTGTAATCTTCCTGCCTCAGCCTCCTAAGTACTGAGATTACAGGAGTACACCACCACACTAGGCTTCAAATAAATCTCATACAGAATCCAAATATTTAAAACAATTAAAATTTATTTTTGTTGATGTTAATAAAATGGATAGGAGCCAGACATGGTGGTACACTGGCCGGTACACAAAGATCACAAATTTGAAGCCAACATGTGATACTTAGTGAGACCCTCTTTCAAGATAAAAAATAAAAAGGACTAGAGGTAAAGCTCAGCGATAGAGCACCCCTAGGTTCAATTTCTACCTACTGAAAAAAATATATATGTAATAAAGTTATTAAAGTCATTTTTGAACATTTTAATCAATAAAATTACAGTACCCCATACATATGACACATATTAGAAACAGTTTCCAATTATTTCTGTATTTTATTTTGGTTATATAGTTCAAGGACATTTTCTTCAATTAAATAAAAGTGGAAGAAGATGCTTTAGTCCAAGATATGCACAAAATCTAGTGAATTGTAGAGTAAATATTAGCATATTATCTATTTCTAGTGTTTCTAATAATCATTTTAGCATTTAAAGTATATGCCATGTTTCTAAATGAAACTCAAACCAAGCACTTAGGGAATTTTTAAGGTATTTAGAGAACAGTTTGAAAACCATGAATATAAATAAATTTGGGTCCTAGTGACATTCATTTGCTAGCTATGTGACATATGTCTGTTTTTGCCAGTATAAGAATGGTTGGAATGTCTATTATTCCTCCCTTCTGAGATTGTAAAGAGAATTAAGTCGAGTAATAAAATGAATATATAGCTTATTTATAGCAGAGTGCTATATTAAATTATGCTATCTTCATGTCTTTTACCCAATTACATTTCAACTCTTTTTTTCTGACCTTGGTCTGGCTCCTTATCTAGGCTCCGCTGTTAGCCTGAGCCCTAAGTTTCTTCTCAGCCAGCTCTCTTGACTTGAGGAAATTCCATCCCACCCTGTCCCTTGTCGCTGCTCACAGCCCACTACTACCCTGCTGTTACAATTCCACATTAAAATGTGAGGTGCTTTGCCACAAAGAGTTCAAGAGAGAAGGAGGACAGCAAGTAATAATAACTTTATGACAGTACTACAGACATTTAAAATTTTGTTTTTTATGGACATTTAGAAATATACATAAAAGTAGAGAGACTGGCATAATAATTCCTCACCACACCCATTGCTCAGCTTCAGCATTTATCAGTATTTTGTCATCTACTCCCCATGTAATGTTGCTTCAGTATCTCTAAGCAAATCTAAGAAATTATTTTATTCAATTTATATATATATATTTTAAATCTAATAAAATAATTATCTAATACAATCTAATAATTATCTAATACAACCAGTATTACTTAATCCATGTTCTTTTTTTAGTAGTTGATTTTTTCAAATTAAAATCCAAACAACTTAGATAAAGTCTCATAAAGTCCACTGAAGAAGTTTCATAATGGACCTGACTTAGTATTTCAAGCCATTCCTTAAAAGTATTATACATCAATAAGGGAGAAAAAACTTGATGTGAAGTATATGACTGCAACTGTAGTACATGGCAAGCTAGTTTCTCTATAGAATTTGAGCTTAAAATGCCAACTAAAAGGACTAGCTCAGTGGTAGAGTACTTGCCTAGCCACGCACATGGCCCGAGTTCTATCCCTGGCACTGCAAACAAAGACACAAATAAATAAAAAGCCAATCCAACAGAATGAGAGTTACAAGATACTACCTTCTGTCCATGTGAATCTTGGAATGGTTGCTAGAGAACAAGAAGTGAAAGAGAAGTTGTTAAGAGTCATACCATAATTTCCTGGATGCCAAATGTGAAGGTTTGGAGTGTGTGTATATGTGAATGTATAAGTCCTATCTCCACTGCATGATTCACATGGAAGGTTCGAGAAGCTTGCCCAATGCCACTCACCTAACAGAGAAAATGTGAATAGAAAAAAGTAGTGATTGGAACCTGTTTCCCTCTTTGTCTTCAAATTCTTCAATCTATATCAATGATAGCAATACTATACTTTAAAATTATGTTTCCATTGGTATAGAGTCCTGTTACACACACACACACCACCACCACCACCACCACCATTATGTTGTTTTTAATCTGACACCAAATACGAAGACATTTAAAAGATTCTGCTCATGTTCAGGTGTTTTTTTTTAATAGTTTATTTTTATTGGGAAGGAACCAAATATAACTAAAATAAGCCATATATTGCCAACACTGGTGAGACCTATATTAAATTGATCTTTCATGTTTCTGCACTAGTTATCTTAGGAGAAAAAAATGAATGGATTTGCAGAGAACATAATTCAATTCAAATGACAGATTGGTTTGAGACATAATATACTACCTCTTTCCTCTTCAGAAACAGTGTGTTATCACAATCTCCAGGTAGATGGACAGTGGTAAATTTAATCCTTGTTTCATCAACACCACAGTTTCAGTTTTGAAAACATTAGCTGTGGGAGAAAATGCATTATTTTTCTTAAAGGCTCTAAAATGACTCTTAAAAATATTTGAAAAAGGTGTGTCATAACCTTCACGTTAGTGTAATTGAAAATATGGAGAGCAAGGTTCATTCATGTATCCATTTTTCATTTGGAAATATATTGAAAACATACTACACTGCAGATGGATAGCTATGTGGATGGATATACAGATGATCTGGATATTTTGACAATTTGGCTAATTGTGCTTATTTTTAAATACACTTACACATCAGAGAAAACCACCCTGCTAATTGTACTGATGTTCTTCTCTTTCTCAAAGGATACTGTGTGAAACTGTAAAGGACTTTGTTGCCAAAGTAGAGAAGGCGTATGACAAATCATTGGAAAATGCGGTTGTCGCCGAAGCCGTGGCCAGTAAAGTAAGAGGAGACACTTGAGACATGGATGCTGTTAACATTGGACTGTGTTTTATTTACCTAACTTTAATTTTTTAGTGGTACATTAAAATTATATGTAATATCCACTGCAATGTGTTTATATACATGCATATAACATGGTGAATTTTAGAAGGAGACCAGGAGAGTAGAGGAAGGAGACCAGGAAAGGGGCGGAGGAGAGGGAAGGGGAGGCACTGGGGAATTACTGCGTTTTAAAGCTAACCTGGTTAGGTGGGTTCTCTTCCAAAACATCTTAAATCAAGGGAAACATTACTTTTGAATGAATTATGATGATTTCTATTCATTACATTTTTAAATAATCTTACTTCTGCATTGTAGTTGCAGATCATAGTGAGATTCAAAGCCTTACAAACATGCACACAGCACTTGGCGTAGTTCCCTCGGCATCCCGCCCCACTAACCTCTTCCTCCCTTCCCTGAACATGTGAGCGAGGCTGGAATGGATACCTTCCTATACAAACATAACAGGATATGATCTGTTTCCTCCCTCACGCCTCCTTTCTCCCCTCCACACCTCTCTCCTTTATCCCAGTCCACTAGTCTAGGGATGGATCTCTCTCCTTATTTATCCAGTTATGAAGATTTTTTAAAGTAGTCTCGTTTATGGTTATTATTTACTGCTGCATTGTTGGAAAGCATCCAGCAAACCAACTTTTATAACTTGGACCTCTTCCCCAGGGATTGGCATCTTGAAAGCCTGTGCCCGGCTATAAGACCTCGGGGCGAGGATGCTGTACGGATTGGGAGAGGAATAGCTTTCTATTTGCAAGCAAACTTTGGCTGGTCCAGTGCTCCGCCAGCATGTCTCCTTGGTCTCTTGCAGAGTTCTGTTCCTTGCAGTGCCTTTTTCTTTACAGATTCCTCCACCCTCTCCTGCCATGAGCTTTCTGATGTTGAAATAAGAATAATTTACTGGTGTGTGTGTGTGTGTGTGTGTGTGTGTATGTATTGAGGACCTTTTGATTTTTATAGTTTTTATTGAAACGGGGTCTAAGTCGCAGAGGATCTCCCTAAGTTGCTGAGTCTTAGCTTCCCAAGTACTGAGATTACAGCGGGGCACAGAGAAGTTGGGGTGTTTCCCTCAGGATCAAAACTCACTCCCCTCTCTCTCCCTGTACATGTTAGTAAGACTGTTAGTGATGCCCTTATATAGAGACATAGCATTATTTGAGCTCTTTCCTTCATCAAATCTCTTTTTTTTTTTTCCTTCCCCACCTCCTTCCTTCAGTACCCTTCCACTATTGTACTGGTCTCTCGCCTCAATTATCTAAAGTTCTTTTTGTTTCCTATTTTTCCTCTAGCTTCCACATATGATAGAAAACACATGTCCCTTGACTTTCTAAGACTGGCTGATCTCACTTAGCATAATATTCTCTTTAGTTCCATCTATTTTCCTGTACAAGACATAATTTTGCTCTTCTTTATGGCTGAATAAAATTCCATTGTGTGTCTCTCCTACGTTTTCTTAGTCTACTCAGGTGTCTGTTGATAGACCCCTAGGTTGGTTCCATAATTTGGCTGTTGTGAACTGACTTTTGTTGAGCCAGCAACCTCAGGTGCTATTCCTTGCTTTGCAAATCAGAGTTTCAGAGGCCAGCTCAACCAAACTCAGCCACAGCCGCAGTTTATGATGCTCGGAATGGTGCCATAAGTCAATGACTTTCAAACAGTTTAGTGTTTCATATATTTTATATAGTCTATATTTTTGTGCATACTGTATTAGATATTTGTTGTATTCTTTTAAGAAAACTAGTTGTAGAAAGGTAGTAAATATTTTAACCTATTAAGTGGAGTTTGAGTATTCTGAAAGTATAAATCAATAGGTTTACATAAGAATTTTCCTATTTTGTTCTTTTTTCATTTGAAGTTATTTATTCAATAGGTCTAAAGCATAAATCATATTGTCAACTACTTGCAAATATTAATATAAGCATCTTCCCTCTAAATTGAAAACCCATTTTTCATATTTCATCTCCACTCAGTTTTAAAGTAGATGCTTCCTGAACTAAAATAGCTATAAAGTAAAAGGTGATAACCAGTTAAATTTCAGAGTTTTTTCCCGTGATTATACAAAAATCTTACATAAAAATGTCTTGTATATTTGTCTGCTGATGCTGTCACTGTTTGAATTTCTCCCTCATTTTGGTGTTTCTGTTCCTTCAGTGTTCAGTCCTAAATGAGAAGCTTGAACAATTGCTGCAGGCTTTGCACACGGACTCCCAGGCTGCTCCCGTCCTCCCGGGTGTCGGTTCTGTCATTCTAGAAGAAGAGGCTGTGGAGTCTTCAAGTGAAGAATCCTTGGGTGAAAGCAAGGACCAGCTCCCCGATGACATCGCGAAGCCCTCCTCCCAAAAAGCCGTCAGGCCGAGGGAAATAATGCTGCGGGCCAACAGTTTAAAGAAAGCAGTGAGACAAGTCATTGAAGAAGCTGGCAAGGGTATGTGTTGACAGCTTTGGAAGAAGGTGGCAGCATCCCTATGACAAGCATGATGGAGATTTCATAAATGTCAGAATGGACACACTAAATAAAAAAAAAGTGAGCTCATGTCACGAAGACATGACTGAAGACTATAGATCTACGAAAGAGAAATTTGTCCTTAGTCCTATTAATTGTTTTAGTAGTAACAATCGGCATATTAATGATATATAAAATAAAATATAAAAAATGAACTGAAACTTTTTGATCTTAAATAGAAAATCCATTAACACAATTTCTAAAATTTTGAATATTTTTATTTACTTAGAATCTGCTGAATTCTTAAAATCAAACCTATACCTAATTTGAAAATATGGAAAATATTTTTTTCCTTTGGTACTAGGGATTGAAACCAGGAGCATTCTGCCTCTGAGCTATAGCCCCAACCCTATTTTATTTTTTATTTTTATATTTTTGTGGTACCTGAAGATTGAACCCAGAAGAATTCTATCTCCAAGCTATACCCCCAGTCCTGTTTTTTTAAATTATTATTTTGAAACAGCGTCTCACTAGATTGATGAGAATCTTACTTCTTGCTGAAGCTGTCAATGAACCTGAGATCATCCTGTCTCAGCCTAAGTACTGAAACTACAGGCATGCTACCATCATGCCCAGCTAGAAAATATTTTGTTAACATTAATTTTATTAATATTTATGTTATTTTTAAAGAGTATATGAGAGTTCTGTCTACATTATAGTTTTTATATTAATATAATGTGTATACTTTTCATAGAATTTTAGTAGCAGATTAAAAATTAATTTTACTATGACTAATTAATGTTCAAAAGCCCCCTAACAAATAGTAACTTGTAATTGAAGTTGTATTTCACTGTCTGAAATTTGTATTTTTATTGTGGTAAATATATAATTTTATCAATCACTCCCAAGTTTAGTAGTAAATAGTGTTTAGTTATGAATATAGACTTTTCTGCGTATGTTTGTCATTCTTCCTTTTCTTAGCTTGCCTTAATATGGATGGGTCTTCCACTTACCTAAATATGTTTATCTTCTTTCTACTTAAAGTTATAGATGATCAGACAGCCCATCCTAGTGAGCCAGTTAATCAGTCATCTGATTATGATAGTACAGAAACAGATGAATCCAGAGAAGAATCTAAAGATGATGATACCAAAGAGTCATTAACTGGTAAGAAAATTGATGTCATTGTTTTGGAATTACATAAGATGTAATTTTGCTTTTAGTTTTCAAAAGGCTTGTCAGTGAAAGAAACTATTTGCATTTTTTATTTTCAAAAAGGTCTTTGGAAGTCAAAGCTTAGATATTCATGAATACTAAAATAATAAAGGCAGCAGATTATTTAGACTATTGGCAAACACTCTCATCCTGTATCCTAGGGTTTATAATGATAAACTAAGGGTGATAGGACTGAAGATTATTAACATCTTAATTTTCCAGAATCAAAAAGGAAGAAACACCTAAATCATCCCATTTTAACCTGTTTTAGCCCTGATTTCTTTGATAATTGAGAGAAAACTGCACGCTTTACATGCAAAATATTTAGCCTTTAAATGATATAAAAGTCCCTTAGGTGTCATTGATCAACCTTCTAGCTTGATAATCCTCATCACTAAAGTAAGCTTTAAAATCACAGGACCTATAGTTACAACCTTTTCTTTACCAAAATTAATTTTTCTATGAAATTAACAAATGATTGCTTGGAGAACATTTACTATTTATCTACCCTTTATATTTTAATTGAAGGTGAATTTAGACTTTAAATAATTTATATTTTATAAGCAAAAAGTTCTTAGTTTATTAGGCTGAATCAAAGCATAAATTAAAATATTAATAAAAAGGTGAAGATAGTATAAATATAATTTATGGTACTCATGAAAAGTAAAAAATTGTGTTATAAACTATTTGCATTCAAAATTGATTAATTTTTATTTTTACTTTCATTACATGTTAACTTGGACAAATTACTTAACTTTTCCATAGTTTTTTCATTTGTAAATGAATATAATACACTAATTTCATTGGGTTATAGTGAAGGTTAAATAAGTTACTATCCAAAAGTACCTAGAATAGTGTCTGGTACACTGTGCTGTGTGAATGTTTGCTATTTTATTTTGTGTGTGTGTGCGGTGCTGGGATTGAACCCAGGGGCATTCTACCTCTTGAGCTATACCCCCAGCCCTATTATTTATTCTTTATTTTGAAACAGGGTCTTGCTAAGTTGTGAAACAGGGTCTTGCTGAGCCTCTGATGCTGGCCATTGTCTCAGCCTTCCAAGTACTAGGATTACAAGCGTGTACCACCACATCTGGTATCATCATCATCATCATCATTATTAATATTAATATAGTTATTGTACTGCTGCTGCTAATTACATTAGCTGTGAAAAATATTCCTTAACCATACTAGAAACTCTTTAAAAACTTCAAAATTAGGCTTTGTAGATCTTAGATGTTCAGCATACAACTCACTACTGGCATATTCTAAAACTCTCTTAACAGATGGTCACTGAGCCTTTGGACCACTCAGCTTCAATACATTTTACTCTTAAGATGTGGTGTAATTGTATTCTTGATCTTGAGTTTTCTATTTTTCATTTATAATTCAACCCATGATTACAGGCATTCTTAGGTCTTACTGGATGATAATGTTGACAGTAACAACTACTGGTATTTGTTCAGTGTCTTGTGATTGGTTTAAAAAACTATTTCACACTTGGTATAGCACTATACTGAAGATGAATTTTTCTTCTGGGGTCATATCTTCTTTCATGTGGAAGCCCTTGAATAATACTGAAAATGGCTTTTATGATATCATGTCCTCTTGCCACACTTTATGTCTCCTCTTAGAAATGATAAATCCTAAGTTACGCTACCAGACTTTTAACTTGATTCCAAACTTTTTGTTTTTCTGGTTGTGTTCATTTAGTCATGGTTCACCTTAAAATGTCATGCCTTGTTTTGAACAAACTTCTTCAGATAGTTTCTGTAAAGTAGTAGTACACTAATACTCAAAAACTACACATTATGCTTATCTTGGTGTTGCAAAGACTACAGAATTTTTTTCAAATGTAATTATAATAGTTTATACTAATTTCTATGACCTTATATCTTTTTTATTTGGATCTATTGTTTCATATTTTTAAATTCTTTCAACCTTGATTTTATCATTTCAAGTTGACTTCATCTGTGAATTTGATACTCAGGTTTTAGACTTTATTCATTCATTAAAAATCAGGACTGTCAATGATATCTTTACAGTATGCTCCTTGCTAATTCCCCCTAGAATAATGGCTGCCTTTTATTTTTAACACTCATTGGTAATGATTTTCTAGCCAGCTATTATGTGACCTTATCATACTTAAACTCAACACTTCCATTGTACTTAAAGGAAACTAAAACATACCAATGTACTGCTATAGATAATGATATTGAAGTAAACATAGGCTTAAAAAGTCTTCAGTGTTGTAGTATTTGATCTTAGTTTTGGCTAGCAAGCCAACTTGTTAGAAATGAGAAGCAAGAGCAGAAATTTTTCTGTATTTCATAATTTTGTTGAAGTAATAATTCATATATCTGAGATATGAGAAATACAGCATAATAATATCATCAGTGAGATACTTTATTCAGGAAGAACCATAAGACATTAACTTAATTACCTGCAATGGAACATCAGTCTTAGTCATTAGTACAGTCTCTGCTATTTATCAAAGGTGAACATCAAAAGACTATTTATTAGAAATTGGCACCAGAAGTCCTATCTGTCAAAAAAAAAAAATGGAGTGGCTATTCTATTACTTTTTCAAGTGTAACAGGACTGTTTAGAATAGATTATAAGATTAATATAGTTAGCTAGTAATTAGTCTGAGGTAGAGTGAAGATAATTAAGTTTTAGAGTACTTTTAAATTGAGTTTTAAAAGTACTGGTTTTTTTTTTTTACATACTTTCCATAGCCCCTAATTTATTTAAAGTACCATTTGTTCTCCATTAAATTGCCTCAGTTTAGGTAGAATTGAATCTTCCTTTTTGTTGTTTTCTTTGAAAGTAATTTCTAAAATTTATCAAGCTTTTATAAGAATATAATAGAGCCATTTAGAGTAAATCACTCTCCTGAATTAATAATTGAGACATACAGAAAAAATATATTTGTTTCACTTGAAAATAAATATTATTCTCCTTCCATTTAGAGAAGACATTGGTAACTCACTTTTATATGTTAACTCTGTGACTTACATTAATTAAATATGAATACTCATTCAATATTTATGAGGAAATTGTGTTTATATATTATAATGCATATGTTTCACTTTCAAAAAATCATCAGGCTTCAACTTTTGTATATATTTTCAAGTGTTGGATGATCACATTCAGAATGAGTATCGTTGACTTCTGTTTATAATAAACATCTATTTTTCTCTTGATCTCTATCTAGTTGAGATTAGAGATAAGGCCTCATCAGATATCCTTCATGTATTTCAAGAAAATGAAAATAAAATGGTAAAAGAATAGAAAAATACAATTAATATATTTAGTTTCACTGATTGATTTAAATAAACATTCAGTGACTTTATATGTTGACTTTATATGAACTTAATTTTATGCCTTTGTCACTTTCTCTTTTTAATCCTGACTTTCTGCCAACAGTTAAAACTGCACCTCGGTCTCCAGATGCCCGGGCAAGTCGTGGTCATTCTCAAACTGATTCTGCCCCTGGTCCAGCTGTGGCAGCCACCAAAGAAAATCTTCCTGTGCTCAATACCAGGATAATCTGCCCAGGTATTATAGATTCTGAAATATGATGCATTTTATATTATTTACGTGAAATTGTGAAAGTACTCATTTCCATGAACTATAGAAACGTGTTCTTAAAGGTAAATGTTCCTTTAGGTGAACGTTCCTCAACTTATTAGTAGAAATCCAGGTTCTTAAGCTCTCCTGTGTATTGATTAGGAAGTAGTAAAACATTTCTGGGCCCTGCCCTGAGAAATTAAAATTCATCAGTTCAAGGGTGGAGCACATACGTTTTCATTTATTAAGCTTCCAAAGTAAATCTGATTCTATATTCTATGGCTTCTAATTATCTGCATAGTTTTCCTTTTGATTTAAGCCACTAGTCTTTCTCTAGATATTTTTACTTAGTGTTCTTTCTCCTTCCTTCCTTCCTTCCTTCCTTCCTTCCTTCCTTCCTTCCTTCCTTCCGATATCTGAGACATCTATTTTTGCCCTGATAAAGTGAATTTGTCTTGGATTAGGTTAATACTAGTCAAAACCAAAGAGTGTAGATAGGAAAGGAAAATATAGGTGTCTCAGCAACCTCTTTAAATAGCAGTTGTTTTACTTACTGAAAAACTCTTCAGCTTCTTTCAGAATGGATTGGAATCCTAGTCAGACCTGGAAAATCATTGTCTTGTACAATTTCTTTTATTGTGTGTGGTGCAGGGGATTGAACCCAGGGGTGTTCTATCTCTGCGATACATCCCCAGCCCTATTTTATTTTATTTTTTATTTAGCTAAGTTGTTAAGAGTCTTGCTAAGTTGCAGAGGCTGGCTTTGAACCTGAGATCCTCCTTTCTCAGCCTCCCAAGTACTGGGATTACAAATGTGTATGACCACATGCAGCTATACATGTTTTTTTTAAAGGATGAATCATAATTCAGTAATAACAGTTGGAGACTTTAGTACCTACATTCAACAGTGGATAGAACAACTAGATAGATGATCAAGGAAATAGAATGCTGAAAGACACATAAAACAGCTGTAATATATAATTAACTAATGAAGATTCCATCCAATCATAGCAGAATATACATTCTTCTCAAGTGTATATAGCACATTCTTAAGAGTCATATCTTAGGCTGTAAAACAATTCTCAATAAAATAAGAAAGGTTGAAATAACACAAAATGTATTCTTCCACCACAATGGAATGAAAGTAGAAACCAATAAGAAAATGAAATTTGGGGAATGTACAAATATGTGGCAATGTATAGGTCAACAAAAAATGCAAAGGAAATTGGGAAAAATATTTTGAGATGAGTGACAACAAAAATATACCATATTAAAACTTTCTTGATGCAGCTAAAACATACTTAGTGAAATTTATATGCATATATTGATCTAAATCGGTAACTTTTTTTTTTTTGGTGGTACTGGGGTTCCTGGAAACCCTTGTACCTCCGGGCTACACTCCCAGACCTATTTTATACTTTATTGGAAACAGGGTCTCTTAAGCCAGCAAGGCTGGCTTCGAACCTGAGCCATCCTCCCGTCTCTGCCTCCCAAGCATGGGGATTACAAGCGTGCGCCACCACGCCTGGCTAAATCAATAACTTTTTACCTTAATAAACTGGAAAAAGAAGAAACTCTAATGTTAAAGCAAACAGAAGAAAACAAGTAGTAAAGATTAGACTGAAATAAGGGAATAGAAAAATCAGTATAGAAAATGAACAAAACCAAAAATTGGTCTGTAAGAAGTTTAATGAGACAGACAAACCTTTAGCTAAACTGACAAAAAAATAAGAGAGAAGATTCAAATCACTAAAATCCAGAGCGAAAGAGGAGACATCATTATAGAAACAGAAAGGATTATAGGGGAAAACTATAAAATATAGAGTCCAAAAATAAACTCCTGAATTTATGGTTAGTCAATTTTCAATATGTGTACTAAGACAATTCAATTAAGAAAGAGTAGCCTTTTCAAGCAGTGGTACTAGGGATAACTGGATTTCCACATGCAGAAGATGCAATTGGACTCCTACCTTACATCATATATAAAGATGTGTTTATTTTGGATGAAAGACTTTAAGATATATGTTGACACAGAAATTTGTACCAGGCTATTTTTGGCAGCATCCACAATAGCCCTAAAGTGGAAACATGAATATAGATCAATAGATGAATGGATAAAAAAAAGTGGTAATACCAAAGTATTAATCATTTTAAAAGAAACAAAGCTCTCATATGTGCTATAACATGATTATACTTAAAAACATTATGCCACATGAAAAAGATAAACATAGCCAAATATTATATGATTTAATTTATGTTAAATGTATAAAATAGTCAAATCCTTAGAGACACTAGTAGATTAGTGGCTTATAGGGAACTAGAGGCAGAAGAGGGAATAAAAGATTATGGCTAATAAGGGGTTCTTTTGAGCACAATAAAAAATTCTAGACTCAATAGAGATGGTTGTACAATTATGTGTATATACTACAAACAACTAAATTATCTTAAAACTTCAAAGAAGTTAATTGTATGGTATATGAATTAATTGCCATAAAATATTAAGAGAGAGATAAACCCGGAACACGCTTGATTCTGGAAAAACCTCCGTGTCTAGAGTTCATGTTTCTTTTCCAACCAGGAACCCAGGGAAAAGCTCTCTAGGCTGAGCTGTGACTGTGGCTAATCTTAAGACATTTTAGGAAACATTACACTTTTCTATAAGGTAGCTGGAGTATGGCTCTTACCCCTCTCCAATTTGATCTCTACTCTCACCAGATCTATTTTTTTATTTACTTACCTGTTTAGACATGAAGGAAATTGGTATAATAAAGCATGACATAGTATATTCAAGACTATAACATTAAATGACAGAATAAAATTCATCATGATAGTCCACTAAATGTTGTTATTTAATATAATGAGTAATATAATGAGTAATAAGCCCATAAAGAAGACCACATTGTTGAGGGAAGGAATGCTTGCTTAAGAAAGGACTTACTTTCTAATTTTCTAGTTTCCCCATTGAATGCCATGTTTTGTGGGCCATCCTGTCCTTTCCTTTGTTTGTTCTCTTAGATCTTACTGCGTTTTTTTCCTCCAGACTTGATGTTTCTAGCCCTGTATTAGGTTGAGTAGATCTCAGAGTTCATTAGCTTTGAATGTCATAATGAGTTAGTGGAAGGCATATTGAGGTAAATTTGAAGTTATACATATTCAGAAGACAGGTGCTTGAATTTTTTTATATTCAATACTATATTTTTAAGAGTTCATAAATACTTTCATTAATATTTTACTACCTACTCCTGACAATAACACTAAGTTTTTGCCCGAACGTATCTCTTAACATATTAAATCTCAAGTACTATTATCTGTGTTTTGAGAGTATAAAGTGATGACTCTGGAAGTTCGGGTTCTTCAGCCTTTCTTGTAAATCCTTCACAGACTTCACACACGATTTGCTATAACACAGGAAGTAACATTTAGTTGTTGAATTACTAGAATAGTAAGAGGAAATGTCACAAAGAGACTCTGTTAAAGTCTTCATCTCCTTATTTCTTTATAACACTATATAGGTATTTGGAAATATAAAAACTCATATTCATAAATATTATAGTTCTTATTTTTATTAATGAGATAAGTAGGCACTGAGTGCCATACTCTAGGAGCAAGTTTGCAATTAGACCTTAATTAACCGGTTCTTTTTGCTTTTTCATAACATGTGATCCTGTACATATTTATTTTTCTACTCAGGGCTAAGAGCGGGATTGGCTGCCTCAATTGCTGGGAGTTCTATTATCAACAAAATGTTACTAGCGAACATTGATCCTTTTGGTGCAACACCATTTATTGACCCAGATCTGGATTCACTGTAAGAAAATGACTCTGCAATTTTATTTTGTTTTGGCTTTTTTGGTTTCTGCTTTTTATGAATGGAACACTTATAAACATGTATCCAAAGATGTATGGCACCATATACAAAGAGAGTGACTAGAAGATTTCAAAACTTGATAATGAGCACCTTGAACACTTTGAAAGCCAGTGGCCTCCGTGGCCTGTTTCCGAGTCAGGAGCCTTCCCGTCTGTTCTCTTAGAGAGCAGCACTCTGGCAATGGAAGACACAGCACTCCTCACTCTTCCCTGGAGGCTTTTCCGCAATGCTGCCTCCACATCTGTATTTTTGCTATTCTCCTCATCTCTTTTCTTTTAAGTCTTGCCAAATCTGCCATCTTTCCACATCCAGCTTCAGCACTTACTTATTTTAGTAGCTCCCAACCCACAATGATATCTTCTCAAAATTTGTGCAAACATTTTTGGCAGCTCAAGATATGTATTTATTTTTACTTCCATTCTTAAGTTTTTTTTTTTACTATATCTTATTTCTGTATTCATATTCCTCAAAGACAGTATAATACTTTAAACTTTCAAAACTACTTAGAAGAACTGATTGAATCTAGTCCCTTTTTACTCAGTAAATATTTATCCATTGTTAATAGTTGAAGTGGAGGAGAAATTATAATTACTACAAAGAGAAGTATGAGTACTTGACTCCCAGCTTTTCCTCCTTAACCATTCTCATTTTTCTCTGTAGTGAGAGGCTTATATAGATGACAGGAGGAATAAGACTTTATTAATAGAAAAATAAACTATGGGCCTTTCTTTGCTTTACCTTGTACATCAATACCTTTCTATCACTTGTACAAAAAATTGAACACATACATTTTGGTTGTGCACATGGTATATACATAGGAAGTGACTCCTGCTAAGTTTTACAGTCATGGTGGTTCATGCCTGTAATCCCAGTAATTGGGAGGCTGAGACAGGAGGATCATAGATTTGAAGCCAGCCTCAGCAACTTAGGGAGGCTCTCAGAAACTTTGCCAAGACCTTGTTTCCAAATAAAAAATTTTAAAAGTAGGGTTGTGGGTATAGCTCAGGGGTAGAATGTCTCTGAGTTCAGTCTGCAGCGCCACACACACACACACACACACACACACACACACACACACACACACAAATAAATAAAATAAAAGGAAGTTTAAATAATTTAAAGTGCTATTTTGTGAATGAATATTTGTTATAATAAACCTGAAACTGACTTTATGTATTTTTTCTTATTATCATAGAGATGGATATTCAGAAAAATGTGTCATGAACAACTACTTTGGGATTGGATTAGATGCCAAAATTTCATTAGAGTTTAATAATAAGAGAGAGGAACACCCTGAAAAATGCAGGTAATTTTGATAATGATAATAATGATGCTATTACATGAAGGCATTTTTATTTTAATTTTATCTGTTTTTTTCTTGCTCTGCCTTCATGGAATAAACAAATTTCCTGAGATTGCCCACCAATATTTATTTTCAGAAGTCGAACTAAAAACTTGATGTGGTATGGAGTCCTTGGGACCCGGGAATTATTACAGAGATCATACAAGAATTTAGAACAAAGGGTTCAACTTGAGGTAAGTTCGTCTTCATGTAAAATGATCTTATTTAGAAAAATAATGTCACTGGTGGGACTAATTTGACCTAAATTCTTCTTGATTGGTGATTAAATGTTCAAAGAGGAAAAAATGACCGTGATTTTATACTAAAGGAGGAATCAACACTGAATATGAACAGCATGCTTAACTATTATTATAGTCATTAGTTCCTGAAATGAAGGCTACAATGGAATTGTAGTGTCCCATGGAAAAGTAGAGTTGTAAGAGTACATTTATAGGATAGAGTTTTTAATGGATTTCCACATTAAGTTTCCCAATTCTGACCCAGTTCTATAATGTTCTAAATTTTACAAATCCTTGAAAGTAGTATTTGCAGTAAATAGTCTTTTAATATAAGTATATATTTTTTGCTCCAATTATTTATAATAGAGGTTATTAAAAGAAAAATAGTATGAGTATTAAAACTTTTGCTATTTTTTACTAATTTAAGTAGGAAACTAAGAATATAAAAAGTTATCTAATATATATATATATATTTTTTTTTTTTCTGTAACAGGGATGGAACCCAGGGGTATTTTACCTCACCTCTGAGCTACACCCCCAGTCTTATTTTTTAGTATTTTTATTTTTTGAAACAGTGTCTCACTGAGTTGCAAAGGGCCTCACTAAGTAGCTGAGGCTGTCCTCGAACCGCTATCCTCTCTAATCTTTAACAATATGGAAAAGAAGGTGGAGGACATGGTTCAGAAGATTATTAATTACTGTGGATTTTATTTTCTTTTACCCTTGGTCCAGGGCTCACTGTTTATGATAATTAGTATATCTTTAATAAATCTTATCCTTTTATAACAGATATTTTGAAATTATATACTACATGTGATTAAGTATACAACTCTTAAGTCTTAAGTGCTTTGGTCAATAATAAACTGAGCATTGCTGTTTTGGATGTTATCATCATATTGGATTATGGAGTGCAGAGGTGATGGGATCAATCATTATCTAATAAATGTAAAGACAGACCTTTCAGAACTTCCACTCTAAAAATATAACTACACAATTAGTTGATTCAATTTATCAATGCTTGTTAAGATAGAGATTATGGGGTAAAAAGATGCAAAATCAAGAAGGTTCACAAATTGTAAAAGCTATTTTCCAGGACCTCATCCTCAAGACAATTGAGATCTATCTTATGTATTGTAATCATTCTTTTTCTAAACATGTCCCCAGCTAGGAAAACTCCTTAGCATAATCCCTGGCCCTGTCTTGAGGGGAATATGAACAGTTAAATGATAATCTAGCATAATTTGTTAAGTACATATAGTCTGCCTCTTATATTAAGGTTAATAAATCCATCATAAGCAGGAAATATCACTATTCAAAAATGCATTTAAGCTGGGTGTGGTGGCGCACACTTGAAATCCCCATGCTTAGGAGGCGGAGACAGGAGGATCGCACAGGTTCAAAGCCAGCCACGCTGGCTTAAGAGACCCTGTTTCCAAATTTAAAAAGTATAAAAATAGGTCTGGGAGTATACCCCGGAGGTAGAAGGGTTCCATCCCCAGTACCACCAAAAATGCATTTAGTAAACCTAACCTGCCAAACATCATAGCTTAGGCTTGCCTACCTTGAGTGCTCGGAATACTTACATTAGCCTCTAGTCGGACACAAATCACCTAGTGCAAAGCCTACTTTATAATAAAGTGTTGGATATTTTACATAATTTATTGAATACTGAAAGTGAAAGACGAGATGACTGCAGGGATATGCATTTGTACCACCCTAAGTCAGGCTATCCTGTGATCAAGCCCCATGGCTAGCCACCATTAAAGTTTCAGGATGACCTGGAATCTCAATGGCTGGGTGGTCTTAATTCCTGGAAGAATCTCAGCTCTCCACACATGAATTTGTGGCTTCTACTGGAGTTGCAAATTTGAACATGACATCTTACTTACACAGATGCTTTTTGCTATTCGAATATATTCTGTGAACTCTTTGGCATTCTGGTCAAACTATGAACCCCTTGGGCCCCTACTACAAATATGTTTGGGTTTTTTGTTTTTTTTTTGTTTTTGGTACTGGGAATGGAATCCAGGGGCATTTTACCTCCAAGCCATACCCCAGCCTATTTTTTATTCTTTATTTTGGAACAGGGTCTCACTGAGTTGCAAAGGGCCTCACTAAATAGCTGAGGCTGGCCGTGAACCCACAGTCCTGTCTCAACCTGCCAAATGCTGGGATTACAAGCATGCACCACCATGCCTGGCTACAAATATGGTTTTAAATACATTATATAAAATGTATATATGTACAAAACAAATAATTAGTATTAAAATAAGTTTACAGAATCTTTTAGAATTATTTAAGAATAATGTATGTGCTTCATTGTTGCTACTTCAAATAAAAATCTAATGGCAGCCGGGCGTGGTGGCGCACGCTTGTAATCCCCACGCTTGGGAGGCGGAGACAGGAGGATCGCGCAGGTTCGAAGCCAGCCGTGCTGGCGTAAGAGACCCTGTTTCAAAAATATAAAATAGGTCTGGGAGTGTAGCCCGGAGGAAGAAGGGCTTCCAGGAACCCCAGTACCACCAAAAAAAAAAAAAAAAAATCTAATGGCATGTCAAATAAATACCATAATTTCAAAGTAATGATGAACGTAAATGATATATGTTTTATTTTGTTTTTGTGGTACTAATTGAAACGAGGGACGTTCTACCTCTGAGCTACAGCACTCCTAGCCCTATTTTTATTTTTATTTTTAAAAAAGGTCTCACTAGGTTGATGAGAGTAGCACTACTTGCTGTAATTCCCAAGTACTGGAATTACAAGCATGTGCTACCACACCCAGCTCATCAGTGATATCAGACATTCCTGTAATATGATAAGCATGAGTCTGTATTTTTATTAATGATGAAGTCCAGGCATTGTTAACACCTGGTTTGTTACCCACATTTATTACTGAGGGCAATTGCAAATATCAGACATTAGTGAACATAAAGAGATCTGTTTTTATCATTATATTAGCAGTCCCTCTGAAACTATTCAGTCTCCTGATTTCTGAACCTCAAGAAGTGTATGTTAAATGATAAAAAAGGAAACTAAAATTAGTTAAACAAGATAAATAAAATCATGCTAATATGCATAAAAAGTAACATAGAACAATTAGAGAATTCCTTTCCATAGTTTAAAGTAAACAGAGAAACACTTTTTGCTCATAAGAGAAAGAGACAACAGAAGGCCTGATGTTTAAAAAATTATTTCTTGGATGATTGTTGAAATAAAGGTGGAAAGAGACCCATGTTTGGGGAAGCTCTTTAGAGAAAGATCCCTGTACCGGTAGAGTCCTTGGTAAAAATTTTTGACCAGAGAGATTTTCCTTTCCCTGTTGTTTTGTGGTTTGGATGGAGACTGATTTCATGTGTTGACTTTAAATTTGTGTGGGAGAAAGACTTAAGACCATGGTTTCCCTGTCTAAAAATGAAAAATATCATGCTTTTGGGTAAATCATAATTCAATGAACTAAGGTAAAAGGAATCACAGTATAAGTTGAAAAAAACTATACAAATATAAACTGTTTCCAAGGCCACATCAATTGTGTTTCTGATAAATACTCAACTTTCAAAAGCACTGTATACGATTTATAATCCTCTTTTTAATGATGAGAATGCCAGAAACACAAAATATAATATCACAACAACACTTGTTATGTTTACAGAAGAAAGATCTTTGACATATAAATGGAGAAATTTTACCAAAATTTTAAACATTTTAATTAGGAAGGGTGACTTTTTGCCTGTAGTATACCTAATTTAAATGTATTGAGTAGCTTGTTCTATTTATTAACTGAAACAATGATTATGTAGTAGCGTTTTCAACCCTTTAAAAACTAATGTAAAGAAAAACAAATAACTTCTAAAAAACAATGTCTATCTCTAGGCTATATAGCCATCTATAGGCTATAATGAATAAGGTGATAGTAAATAATTATTTGTTGAATTTATACTTTTGGTTATTTCAAATATTTTCATGATTTATAATATTTTTAAAACCTGCTAGGCATGGTGCCTCATGCCTGTAATACCTAGTACTTGAGATGCTAAGACAGAAGGATCACGGGTTCACCATCCTCAGAAACTTAGTGAGGCCCTCAGTAATTTAGTAAAACCCTGTTTCAAAATAAAAAAGCCAGGCATGGTGATGTATACCTGTAATCCCAATACTCAGGAGGCTGAGACAGGAGGACTGAAGGTTTGTGGTGAGCCTCACCAACTTAATGAGGCCCCCCACAACTTAGACCCTGTTTCAAAATAAAAAATAAAATAGGGCTGGGCATGTAGCACAGAGGTAGAATGCCCCTGAGTTCAATCTTCAGTACCACCACCACCACAAAAAAAAAAGCTTGGAGGCAGATTCCCCCTGGGTTCAATCCCTAGTACCACACACATACATACAAATAAATTTGGCCCATTATAGAATAGTGATTTCTATCTTTGTTGAATTCACTTCAACAATAATTAATCATAACTATCTTTTAAATAATTTTATAAGCCGGGCGTGGTGGTGCACGCTTGTAATCCCAGCATTCGGGAGGCTGAGACTGGAGGATCGCGGTTCGTGGACAACCTCAGCTACTTAGTGAGGCCCCCCGCAACTCAGTGAGACCCAGTTTCAAAATAAAGAATAAAAAAAAAATGGGCAGGGGGTGTAGCTTGGAAGTCAAATGCCCCTAGGTCCTATCCCCAGACCTGCAAAAAAACAAAACAAAACAAAAAAAGTTTTATAATAATTGACTTTTACAGTACTCTTTCTACATCATCAACCTGAATTGTTACAACTTACTGGGGTAGGTCTTATTACTCAGTCATGGAGGGATGCAGTTGCCCAAGATCAATAGCTGGTAACTCGAGGAGCCAAAATCCACATCCACTGCTCAGTTACCATCAAATGATACGTACTTAGAATCAGAGAAGGAATTGTGCTGCCTTCCTACTGTGTGTTCTAGCTACTTCCCAATACCTTATCTCATTGATCACACTGTGTGTTAGGAATGATTAGCCCAGTTAGCAGAGGAGCAAAGCGAAGGGTCAGAATTTAAGCCAAGTCTTTCCACTGTGTCACAAAGAGAAAGACAGATACTGAATTAAAACTCAATAACATCATTTTCAGGGAAATGGATGGAACTGGAGGACATTATGCTAAGTGAGATTAGTCAGGCACATAAAATAAGAAATCAGATACTTTCCCTAATATGTGAGAGTTAGGGAGAAAAGAGGAGCAAACAAGACAACCTAAAGAGGAGAAAGGAGGGGGGAAGAGGAAAATCTCTAAAGCTCACAATGTACTTGAACATATTGAAGTCAATCACTAAGCCAAGCAAGGGAGGGAGGGACGGGGAGGGAATGGGGTGGGATTTGGGTAGGGGTTAAATCAGCGATGAGTACATGTTTGTACACACAAGTTTTTTACCCCAATAAGTTGTACGAATATAATGCACCAATAAAAATAAAAATAAAATAAAAAAAATAACTGGAGTTTTGTGGCATTTTGCAACATCATGAGTCACAAGTGGAAACATAGTGGTATGACAATAGGGAAGATTACAAAAGGGCGTAGCTCTGCTCAAGCTCCTCCAGAATATCAGAAACTTTTCAGTCACATGACCTTAATTCACAAACCTATACTGCTCATATCTTCTTTTATTTTTAACTTTTTAATTTTTTAATTTTTTTTTTCAGGTCTGGGGATAGAACCCAGGGGCATTCAACCTCTGAGCTACACCCTCAGGCCTATTTTTTTAATTCTTTATTTTGAAACGGGGTCTCACTGTGTTGCAGAGGGCCTCATTAAGTAGCTGAGGCTGTCTGCGAACCGCGATCCTCCCATCTCAGCCTCCTGAATGCTGGGATAACAGGCGTGTGCCACCACGCCCGACTATGCTCATATCTTCGTATGAGGCTTTTAAAATAGATATTAAGCACTAACGCTGGGTATTTAGTTTAATGCACATAAGTTAAATTCACCAATATATATATATAGAGAGAGAACTTTCTTCTGAAAATGATATTTTTCCCACACCATTCTTGTGAATAAAGTGTACCCATTTTAAAAGACTGCTGTAAACTGTTTTAAAAGTGCTTAATTTATATTCAACCAGACGTCTTTTTTCTTTTTCTTGTGTTATATGATTGAAAGCAGCTCTTTTTAAAGCATCCAGTTATACCTGTTTTAATATATTGTGTTTAGAAAATGGTTATTTTCTACAAAATAATTAATATTTATTCATTTAACAAATGTATATTGAGCACGAGATAGAAAAACCCTATTTCAAAAAAAAATAAGGCTGGGGATGTAGCTCAGAGGTAGAATGTACCTGGTTCAGTCTCCAGCACCATAAAAAACAAACAAACAAATTAGTAAGGCTGGGGGGAAAAGATAGAGGTAGATACCCCTAGGTTCAATCCCCAGGATCCCCCCACATACACACACACAAACACAAAGAGTATAAGATGCTTTCTGTCATGTACCTTCCTCCCCTGACTTGATTTTGGTTCTGACTACTTAAAAAAATCCAGCTTAAAGTTGGGCATGGTGGTGCACGCTTGTAATCCCAGCATTAGGGAGGCTGAGACAGGAGAATCACAGTTTGCTGATAGCCTCAGCTAGGTAATGAGGTCCTCCACAACTTAGGTTGAATGCCCCTGGGCTCTGTCCCCAGACACACACACACACACACACACACACACACACACACACACACACACTCAGGTTGAGTTTACTCAATGCTTAGTTATAGAGCATGTGCAATGTACCGGGGACTATCAGAGGTGCTAGTCGAGATGGGCAGGACCAGAACCTGTCCTGAAGTAGCCTGCTTTCAAAAGAGGCCTAAAACAAGCTCATAAAGGGACCGTACAACAAGTGAGACTCTGATAAGTGACCCAAAAAAGACTCTAGGAAAGTACGGCCTGATTTGAGGAGAAAGAAAATATTTTAATGCTGTTTTTTAGAGCAGCTCCTGCTTTAGTAGTTTATGCTTTCAAAATTTTAAAATTAAGAAAAAAATCAGATAAAGGCCTTTGTAACATGTAGGAATATACTTGAGAGCAGACATGACCAGCACACTTAGCTCCCTTGCCTTTTGTTTCTGGCACTGATCAAGCTGGTGGTTTTGTTCTTTTTGTCTAACCTCAATCTTTTCATTCTGCAGTGTGATGGGCAGTATATTCCTCTCCCAAGTTTGCAAGGCATAGCAGTGTTGAACATCCCCAGCTACGCTGGAGGCACTAATTTCTGGGGTGGAACCAAGGAGGATGATGTAAGTAACATCGTGAGAGTAGAGTTTGTTACCCCAATAATAATTAAATTACCGCAATACCTTGCTTTATAAAAATGCGCTTTTAATATTAATTTAATTCCAGAATATTTTACACTGGGGAGGCAAGGGGAAAGATGGATTTAAGGTTTTATTTGAACACTCTTTCATGGATATACTCTAAAACTTCTTATCCTGAGGTATAAGTAATAATTTTCTGAGTAAACACAAAGGAATTGACTTTTGGTAAAGTAAATTTAGAAGAAAAGAAGGGAAAGTTTTTACTTTTTAATCTCATACTCATATTAGTTTCCTACTGCTACTATCACAAATGAACACAATTTTAGCAGCTTACAACACGTGTATCATCATACAGTTCTATATGGTCGAAGTCACACAGTCTCTCTGGGCTAAAATCAAGATGTCAGCAGGCTGTGTGCCTCCTGGAGGTGGTAGGGAGCAATCTGTTTCCTGCTCTTGCCAGCTTTTAGAGGATGCTCACAGTCCTTCCTATGTCTTCTAAGCCAACAAAAGCAGGTAGAATCCTCATATTGCATCACAATGGCTTCCACTTGCTCTTCCACTTTTAATGACCCTTGTGGTTACTTTGGGCCAACCCAGGATAATTTTCCCATCCCAGAGTCCTTAATTTAGTCATATCTGCAAAGTTCCTTTTGCCTGGCAAGGCAAACAAATTCACAGGTTTTGGGGATTTGGACATGGACATTTTGTGTGTAGGAAGGGGGACATTATTTCTCCCATCATTATGACTTTCCATACTTTTTCTGAACTTATGGATATATTTCTACTTTAGAAATATCAAGAAGACTCATTTGTCCAGTGAAGTTCAGGCCTATATCTTCTTTTTATACTTCATTATATTACAAAAAGAAGAGAACAGAACTTCAAAAATGAAATCGTTCTACAATGAATGAAAAAGGGGCTGGAGATATAGCTCAGTAGTAGATGACTTTGCCCAGCATGCTGAGGCCCTGGGTTCTATCCCCAGTAACACACACACAAGAATGAACAGAGGACACAAGTATTGAAGTATAGCTGTAAAAATGAAGTGCTCTTGTATCTTTGAGGAATCACATGCATTGATATTCATTTGGGGCTTATGAAGTAATGATGTAATAGATCTACTGACCTATTTTCTCAGGGTCCTTAGATGGAAATCCAGGGATTAAACTACAAAATAACTTATATTTATAATGTTGATGACATAAATATATTTCCAGTCCTGTTGAAGTATGGAAATGAACTCAAAGAGCATTCACACCGTTGTGATCTAAACACCTGACATGGCACACTTACAAGAAAGGAGGCTTTTATTTGCTAACAGATCTGGAGAGGTTCAGAGATCATAGTTCATTTGGGGCCAGACTTCTGCCCCAGCTTGACTCCCTTTGGCATCCTGGCTGATGCTGAGTGAGAAAGGGGAGAGGTTAAGGGTCTTTCATAGTCCCCAAGGCTATACCCCCAGGGCCCACCTCCAGCATCCTGCTGCCTCCAATCCTTTCTTGTATAAACAGGAGGTGGGAGGAACATTTTAAATCCTAACCGTAACACACTTAGACTAGCCATCAACATTTCTTGCTAGCCTATCACCAGATAAAGCCCACATTTCTTGAACACCAACTTGGTAGTCAATTTCTGAAAGCTTTATATTCATTTATACCCAGCATGTTAGGCAAGCACTCTACCACTGCGTATTTTACCCAGTCCAATGCTTAGAATTTTTCTCTAAATTTTACCGCTAAAAAAAAATGAAGGTAAAGTGCCCACAGTTAATGAGTAGCAGAGATAGGGTTTAAATCAGACCATCTGATAAGAAAAGTTACCAGGAAATCATCAGCTAACAAATTTGTGTCCTGATTCTTTTTGTGAATTTTTAAATTAGGATACTGCTTTATATTGAATATTTTTTCAGAGTCATGATTATTTATGATGAAGTGAAAGAAATAGAGTAAAAAGGACATACAGCCTAAATTAAAATTTTTAGAATAAGCAAATTTTGTGGAAATGCATGCAACATAAAGTCCAGGTCTACATGATTTGTATCATCTTAGGTTTCTGTTTCCATAGTTATACTAGTTGTAGTTTTTATACTACCCTATAAGGCATATACGCATGTTGCTTGCAGTACCTTGAAAGATTTCCTTAGAGTATGACAAGTGAGCTGGATTATAATGTGCATGGTTATTACCTTTAACCTCGTGAAACTCTGCCACCTTCTGGGGTTTTTAGGTTTCCAGAAATTATATGAATTATCTTGTTAAGGCAGCTGAGTTATGTGTGATGGATATCGATTACATGTATACCAAAATGAGTCCTTACAAATGCAGTACTTTATGAAAAGTACGAGTATTGTATCCATGTGGAGTTAAAATATTTTTAGAAATCTATTTTACGCCATCTTCAGTCATTTTTCTGGGATTATCATTTTCTAATATTTACTTTTTGCTATTTTCATGTTTTAAAATATGTAAACTAGAGGTAGCATTGTTTGGTGTGCCCCTTTTCCTAACCCTTCAGTGAAAATGTAATACAGTTTTTCCTTTCAGATATTTGCTGCACCATCATTCGATGACAAAATCCTGGAAGTCGTTGCAATATTTGATAGCGTGCAAATGGCAGTTTCAAGGGTCATTAAACTGCAGCATCATCGAATAGCCCAGGTTGGTGTCTCTGGTCAAACTTGATCACACTTCTTCAGCCGGGGTGGCTAGGTGGCGCTCTTCCCAAATGATGCCTATGCTAGATGCGCTTCTGTCAAAGATTGACTTTCTCCTCACATCAGTAGTGACTGTGTCATCACAAGAGGTAAAGCTTAGCATTCCATTCCACAGAATGGACAGGCATCAAGCCTGTCAAGCCAGAAAGCATGCAGAGATGGACTGAGTTTTTTCTCAGAATAATTTGCACTCTAAAACAATGTGTTTGTTTTATTCCAGTGCCGCACTGTAAAAATCACTATATTTGGTGATGAGGGAGTCCCAGTGCAGGTGGATGGCGAAGCATGGGTTCAGCCTCCCGGGATTATCAAAATCGTGCACAAAAACAGAGCTCAGATGCTAACAAGAGACAGAGTATGTAACAACAACAACAACAAAAACTCTTCAGAATGTTATCGGTCTGTTTAAAAAAAGTCTTATATTGTTATGGAAGATAGAAAACAAGGGAAAATATTTAAATTTTCTCTTAAGTCTGATACTTAGATCATTGTGGTTTTAAATATGAACAAATGTGCCAGGCATGGTGGCGCACGCTTGTAATCCCCATGCTTGGGAGGCGGAGACCGGAGGATCGCGCTGGTTCGAAGTCAGCCTCGCTGGCTTAAGAGACCCTGTTCCCCCCAAAAATATATATATATATAATTATATATATAATTATAATTTATATATAATTTATATATATAACTATATATATATAATAGGTCTGGGAGTATAGCCCGGAGGTAGAAGAGTTTCCAGGAACCCCAGTACCACCAAAAAAAAAAAAATATATATATATATATATATATAAACAAATGTGTACTCAATTTTAAGTTCATTATTTTTTAAACAATTTTAGGTTTATAGGAACATTGAGCAGAAAGAACAGAAAATTCTAATTCTATTCCTATAATGTCTTTTCTCTACCCATTGCACACAGGAATTCCCCGTCATTAACATTTTGCATTAGCATGGCACATTTGTTGCAGTTAATGAGCCAATGGAATACATTATTACTAACATCCTCCTCTGCCTTACTTTTTGTGTTGTATGCCCATGGGTTTTAGACAGATGCATAGTGGCACGTGTCCACAATTACAGTATCCTATAGAATCGTTCCACTGCCCTAAAAATTCCTCATGCTCCATGAATTTATCTCTCCTACTTTCCCCCTAGTCTTAGCAATCACTGATATTTTTATTACCTTCATATTTTTCTTTCCCAGGATATGTATTTTTAATTATGTTCAACCCTTAACAAATAAGGCTGCTACTATTCATGCCATCTTGTAAAATAGTAAAGTAAAATAAAATGATGAAGATTGAAGCATAAATTAAAGAAATAAAGACTGAAGCATAAGTCTAATATCTTTTAGTGGTATATTCATCATTACTGATCCCATTACTCTTTATTTGTTGTGCTACATTAGGAAACTTTAGTGTCTTTTTTTTCAATTGTGATTGATTTAATCCTATGTTGTTAACAAAAAAGCAATCATAATTCTAAAAACTTCTATGCAGTATCGAAATATACATTTAGGTGGGTCTCAGAGGTCCACTCACCATGTATACTGTTTTAAATAGGCCTTTGAAAGCACTCTGAAATCTTGGGAAGATAAACAGAAATGTGACTCTGGGAAACCTGTTCTTCGAACTCATTTGTACATCCAGCATGCCGTCGACCTCGCAACGGAGGAGGTGTCGCAGATGCAGCTTTGCTCACAGGCAGCAGAGGAGCTCATTACGAGGTATGCAGGTCTGCTGCTGTATGGACCATGAAATCTCTAGACTTGGCCATTTTTTAAAAATATGTAGTTTCAGCTGCCTGCGGTATCAAAAATGGGTATATTTTCTAACTCATGTGAGCACCAATTATTGCTGTTCTCCAGTATCACGTTTTCTTTGCACACATGTACACACAGGTGTTCTTTATACAGGATATTTTACACTTCTTGAGACACCATGATTAACTTACCCCACCACACAGTACTCCTTTTATTATTCCCCATTTCTATATGCTCTTTATACTATATTACCCACTTACAATATGGCCTTCTTAATTATTAATTGTAGAAAGAAGCCCAAACACTAACCCTATTCCCAAAGAGAGTTTGGAACAAAATAAAGCATCTTAGAACCAGGTTTTTTTTTTTTTTTTTCCCCTTTTTGTGGTACTGGGGATGGAACCCAGGCGCATTCTTCCGAGCAGCACCCTCAGCCCTATTTTTTTATTCTTTATTTTGAAACAGGGTCTCACTGAGTTGCAAAGGGCCTCACTTTGCAAAGGGTCTCACTGAATTGCAAAGGGCCTCACTATGCCCAGCCACATAAATCAATTCTGATGGAAAAAAATGAAATTTAAAAAAATGCGGGCTGGGCGTGGTGGCACACGCTTGTAATCCCCGTGCTCGGGAGGCAGAGACAGGAGGATCGCGCAGGTTTGAAGCCAGCCACGCGCGCTGGCTTAGGAGACCCTGTTTCCAAATTTTAAAAAATGTAAAAATGGGTCTGGGAGTGTAGCCTGGAGGTAGAAGGACTCCCAGGAACCCCAGTACCACCAAAAAAAAAGGGTTCTAAAGTTGGGTGTGATGGCACACCCCTATAACCCCAGAACTTGGGGAGCTGAGGCAGGAGAATCACAGATTCAAGACCAATCTCAGCAATATAGCAAGACCCTCAGCAATTTAGAGAGACCCTGTTTCAAAGTAAAAAGGACTGGAGGTGTAGTTTGGAGGTAGAATGCTCCTAGACTTAATCTCCAGTACAAAAAGAAAAATAGGCAAAAAATTTTCAAAATAAAAAGCAGGTTCTGAGTGTAAAACATATAAATCATTAGAAACAAAAGTAAAGTTCAGAGAGGAGGAGAGACTGGACACGTTTTTGTCCACAGTCACCTAAATCTTACCTACCAAACTTTTATCTTCACCTAAATCTTATCTACCAAATGGATATAATAAGAGGTCCTCAATTGTGAGAATTGCATGACACCCTAGAGATAAATAAAGCACACCATTGTCCGACAGGAAGAGGGAGAAAGGTGGCCCCATGTTGGACTGATGACTTCAGATTTAGAAATAGCTAGGTGATTTCAGTTGGCCGTTAGGAATTTGAACATTACTTCTTTCCCAGTGTTTGACAATTAGAATAACATTTACCCCTCTCTGTTCTTCTGATTACTTATTCTCCATAGTTTCACGGATTATTCGTTTTCATATCCCTTTGTGCCTTGGCTATCAATTGTATAATCCTTAAAAATTAAACTTTTTTCTTTTACTTCTGATTCAGGTTTATAGGGCTTCTGTTTTCTTTCTATTCTTTCTAGATTGAAGATCTTCTCAAAAATATCAGAAGCAAAAAGCATTTTTGTGTGTATGTGTGTGGTACTGGGGATGGAACCAGGAGCTTACTACCTCTGAGCTATACTCCCAGACCTATTTTATATTTTATTTGGAAACAGGGTCTCACTAAGTAGCTGAGGCTGGCTTCGAACCTGTGCAATCCTCTTGTCTCAGCCTCCCAAGTACTGGGATTACAAGGGTGTGCCAGCACTCCAGGCTTGAAGCAAAAAGCATTTGACTAGTGTTGCCTACATGCTCATATGCAAACCTTATGTCATTTTCTAAATGGAACTTTTCCTCCTTTCTCTTCCTTGCTTCTGGTTTCAGTCCCCAGTAACTAACACACACACACACACACACACACACACACACACACACACACACACACGGCAATCTCCCCAAAAGCTTTTTGTTCATTTGTTTCATTTTTGCTTTTAGGATTTGTGATGCAGCCACAATTCACTGTCTTCTGGAGCAGGAACTGGCCCATGCTGTGAATGCATGCTCACACGCACTGAATAAAGCCAACCCAAGGTTCCCGGAGGTGAGGATCTAATGGTAAATCTCATTCCACAGATTCTTTTAGTATTGCACATATATTTTAATACTGTATAATATTGGATGCCCTGTGAAAGAAAGTTAGGTAGTCTGTATGAGCCTCTACCAGTCACTTATAGGAAATTTGTGGCTAAATCTTCTTTTTCCTTTTCCAGCCATCTTTTCATTCCTGCCCTTCTCCCCAGTTTTTTCTGTTTCACTTTCAGTCACTTGCCACCTTTCCATCTTCATTCAAATCTTTCTCCTTTTAGTTGCTACCATCTTTTCTTACCACCCACCCCTTTTTAGGAGATGGTAATCTTCTTTCCCCTTGATAAAGCACAGACCCAGAAATCACCAGAGTGCATTTTGCTAGAAATGTTCACTCATTTTTGAAATTTCCCTTAATTCATTTTGTTTTACTAAATTATAAGTTGATACTCCTGCAAAACCTTTATTGTAGAAGTTAACAATAGAGTAGATAAGACGATTTTTCAACTTTCTTAAAATGTGAGACGTGGTAAATGATAAAGAAATAGAAAAATCTGACAGCATTATTTTATTCTTGTAATTATTCAGTTGAAGTTACTTAAATTAATGTTTGAATAAATGCTAAGTCTCAAGTTACCTTCTAAAAAGCAGTTTGGTTGGAACTACTAAGAATGGAGGTCAGTAGATAGAACTATTACAGGTGACCCTTGAACAATATGGGGGTAAAGAGCACCAACCCTCCCTCTGCAGTTGACAATCTGCATGTAACTTTTGACTTTCTAAAACCTTAACGAATAGCCTGCTGTTGATCCATAGCATAAAAAGTCAATTAAGGCCCCGCCGCCCCCGCCCCAACTCCAGGCCCGCGGCGGGGCCGAGCCGCCGGCGGTGGGGCGGGGGGGCGCCCCGATGAGCCCAGAGTGCGAGGAGCCGCCGCCCCCCCCCCCCCCCCCCCGTGCAGGGCGCCATGTTTTGGAAGTTTGACCTGCACACAAGCTCGCACCTGGACACGTTGCTGGAGCGGGAGGACCTGAGCCTGTCGGAGCTACTGGATGAGGAGGATGTGATACAGGAGTGCAAGGTGGTGAACCGCAAGCTGCTGGACTTCCTGCTACAGCCCACACACCTGCAGGCTATGGTGGCCTGGGTCACCCAGGAACCTCCAGACAGCTGCGAGGAGCGGCTGCGCTATAAGTACCCCAGCATGGCTTGTGAGATCCTGACCTCAGATGTGCCCCTAATCAATGATGCTCTGGGTGCAGACGAATCCCTCCTGAACCGGCTCTATGGTTTCCTGCAGAGCAGTGGTACCCTCAACCCACTGCTTGCCAGCTTCTTTAGCAAGGTTATGGGCATCCTCATCAACCGCAAGACAGACCAGCTTGTGTCCTTCCTGCGCAAGAAGGATGACTTTGTGGACCTGCTGCTGCGGCACATTGGCACCTCAGCCATCATGGATCTCCTCTTGCGCCTGCTTACCTGTGTGGAACGGCCTCAGCTGCGGCAAGATGTCTTCAATTGGCTCAATGAGGAGAAGATCGTCCAGCGGCTGATTGAACAGATCCACCCATCAAAGGATGACAATCAACATTCCAACGCATCTCAGTCCCTGTGTGACATCATCCGCCTGAGCCGGGACCTAATGATCCAAGGCCGGGATGGCCCAGAACCGGACCAGCTATTGGCTACCCTGGAGAAGCAGGAGACTATCGAGCAACTTCTGAGCAACATGTTTGAGGGAGAGCAGAGCCAGTCTGTCATTGTGAATGGGATCCAGGTGCTGCTGACCTTGCTGGAGCCCAGGAGGCCAAGGTCTGACTCTGTGACCATGAACAACTTCTTCAGCAGTGTGGATGGGCAACTGGAGCTCCTGGCCCAGGGGGCCCTGGATAACACAGTATCCAGCATGGGTGCCCTGCATGCCTTGCGCCCACAACTCAGCCGCTTCCACCAGCTCCTCCTTGAGCCTCCCCAGCTAGAGTCACTGCAGATGACATGGTGCAACCTGGCCCCACCACTGGGTAACACACAATTACATGTGGTTAAGCTCCTGGCCAGTGCCCTTAGTGCCAACGATGCTGCCCTGATGGAGGAGCTCCTGGTGCTGGACGTGCCCAACACCATGCTGGACCTCTTCTTCCAGTACATCTTCAACAATTTCCTGCATGCTCAAGTGGAAGTGTGTGTGAGTGCCATGCTGAGCTCGGGGGCCCCTCCTGATAGCAGCTCTGAGACACCTGTCCAGAACCCTGCCGTGAAACATCTGCTGCAGCACTGCCGCCTGGTGGAGCGAATCCTGGCATCCTGGGAGGAGAATGACCGCGTTCAGTCTGGTGGTGGTCCAAGGAAAGGCTACATGGGCCATCTGACATGGGTGGCCAACGCCCTGGTGCAGAATGCAGAGCAGGGGCCTAATGCTGAGCAGCTGGGGCAGCTGCTAAAGAAGATGCCAGGCGAGCAGCAGGAGAGATGGGAGGCATTTGTGTCAGGACCTCTGGCGGAGACCAACAAGAGAAACACTGTGGATCTGGTGAATACCCACCACCTGCACTCCTCTAGCGATGATGAGGATGACCGACTCAAGGAGTTCAACTTCCCTGAGGAGGCTGTGCTGCAGCAGGCCTTTATGGACTTCCAGATGCAACGTATGACGTTTGCCTTCATCGACCACTTCGGCTTTAATGATGAGGAGTTTGGGGAGCAGGAAGAAAGTGTTAACGTACCTTTTGACAAGACAGCCAATATCACCTTCTCCCTCAGTGCTGATGATGAGAATCCCAATGCCAACCTGCTTGAGATATGCTACAAGGACTGCATCCAGCAGTTTGATGATGAGGAGGAGGAAGATGAGGGCCAGGGCTCAGGGGAATCCGATGGAGAGTTTGGTGCCTGGCAGGGCAGTCAGCTGTTGAGGGCAGTCCGCTTTGGCCAGACCCCTGGTGTCCGGAGTGGAGGCAGCACAGACAGTGAGGACGAGGAGGAGGAAGATGCGGAGGAAGACGAGGAGGAGGGTGAAGGCCAGGCAGCCCGAGTAGGAGTCGTTCCCCCCTCCTGCTCCAGACCTGGCCCCCAACCACCCAGCCCAAGCTGGACAGCCACCTTCGACTCAGTGCCTATGGATACCCAAGTCTCTGGGAATGAGGAGCTGCTCTCTGGGCCCCCAGCCTCTGTGGGACCCCTGGATGTGTCCCCCACCCAGAGCCTGGCCAGTCCTCCGGCCCTTGATGCCCTGCAGCTCAGGTCTCAGGACCCCAAGTTCCCCTCAGCACCTCAGGAAGCCACAGATGGCAGCAAAGTAGCGGAGACCTCTGCCCCTTGCCAGGCCTTGGTTAGTGTCGAGGACCTCCAGGCCACCTTGCACGGGATGTGCTCCGCCCCCAGCTCCATGGACAGTGCAACCAGAGACCCCTCTACCTCTATCCCAGCCTCTGGGGCCCAGCCCCCACAGACCATGGAGGGGGAAAAGAGCCCAGACCCCTCGGGGCTTCCCCAAAGCCAGTGTGCCCAGGCCCTTGAGCCTCTGATGCCCAACGGCTCTGCCCCTGGAGGGCCCATCTCCCCCAGCTCCCAGTAGTTGTCTGGTGGTGGTGGTGGCCAGATGATCCGTCCTCCCCATGGACCCCATGGGCAGGGTGGGTCCCATGACATCCCCCAGATCCTATCACCCTGTCCCTCCCATTGTCTGGACTCCCAGGAGGCTGGTGCCAGGGAAACAGGCCCCTACCCACCCCCATTTGCACTGAGAAAAGAAATTACGGAGCTTTGTCTCCTAGAATAAAAATAGAGAGTCACATAGAAAGAAAGAGAAAGAGAGAGAGAGAGATATATTATATATTATATATATATATATATATTGAGGAAGGAGAGAAAGGAAGCCAGGACGCCGCATTGGCCAGTGGTTCCGAAGCACAACCTTCCTGCCTGTCCTGTTGAGGGCTAGCTGGCGCTGGGGTCCTGAGGCCGCTGCCTTTGCGCCCTTCCAGCCCTAGTCCGACACCTACATCCAGCCTTTCAGCTCAGGTCCACCTTGGGGGGGAAGCCGGGAAGGAGTCAAGGGCCCAGATGGCACTGTGCCTTCATCCAGGCCCTGCACTTTCACCCAGGCACTTGTTCCTGGGAGCAGGGCCTCCCTGGCAACATCCCCAGGGGCCCTGATTCGGGTTGGCTGGACCCCCTGTGCCCAAGGGCCTGGGGGTCCCAGTCCTGCTGCCATGTGGCCTTGTCCCAGCTCCTTCCCTCAGGCTGGCGTGAGTGTGTGTGTGTTCGTGCGGAGCTTCTATTTCATATTGCAAATATAAAGGAAGACAGTTTACGATTAAAAAAAAAGTCAATTAATTTTGTATGCTCCGTGTATTATGTACAATGCAAAATAAACAAGAATCATGAGGGACCACTTTTTTACTATAATACACAATTTACTGGAGAGACAGCTGAACGGGCAGAGCTCAAGTGTCTCATGCCATTTTAAGTGGATACTCAAGCCTGGAGCCCACAGTATCAACCGGAAGTGGCTATGAAATTATTATAGTACTAGAGTATGAACTACCATTACTTATTTACATTTCACTCCACTATGAGTGGCGCCATCTAAGGTTATTTGCATGTGGTTTGACAAATTTTAACTTTTTATAATAGGGTTGTGCATATTTTATGCTACTGAATTATAAAGTAGAATGTTATCTACATATAAGTAGTGTATTCATGACCTGCCTTTTTCTTACTTTTTAAAAAAATATTTCTAGGCTATGCAATTCATATGCAAGTTTTTTCCAAATTATTGCAAATCTCCAAAAGTCTGCATTTAAGTGGACCTGCAAGCTTCAAACTCATGTTGTTCAAGAGTCAGTTGTATAATCAAATAATGCCCCCCTTCAAGACATAATTTTCTTTCAGTTAACTGTTTTTTGGGGGAATATGTATGTGTTGGTGCCAGCATATATGTATCTGTAGGTAGGAAATCTGCTCCTGAGTGGATTTGCTGTAGTTGTGCATTCTTTTGTTTTCATGACCTATCAGTTAGGAGATATAATCATACTAACAAATGTGAGTTCAAAATTTTGCAGTTATAATACATTTAAACAATTATTTGCAATGTGAATATAAATCGATTTAAAGTATTTACTGGTGATGAAATCCTAGTTTAATGTAGAAATATGTGTCTTTGATATTCTTCTTTTCTAGAGTCTTACAAGAGATACTGCCACTGAAATAGCCATCAATGTGAAGGCGCTATATAATGAAACCGAATCTTTGCTAGTTGGCAGGGTTCCTTTGGTAAGGAAAAGAAGTGATTGATAACATCGTGAAGTAAACATATAGGCCTTACCTCTATTAGGGAACATGCATTCAGCAGATCCTCAGCAGGAACAGCCCTCAAGTCTCTATACTTGGACTTTTCTTTGTGCCAGGCTTTTGCAGGGATAAAGTTGGGAGTTACGATTCAGGCTGACAGGAGTAGAGGTTTCCTCTTATAGGTGTCATCCTGCATCTTACTTTACCCAATCAACTTTGAGAGACCTGAGCTTTATAAAGTGTAGTAGACCTTCTTGGGGTACTCCTTATGGCAAAAATAATAATTAAAATAAAATGAATAATTGGTTTTGTTTCCTGAGTTAACATTTGAAATACTATTGATATGGTCCTCCAGAATGGCTTATAGAAAATGAACACCTTCTATGTAGTGCTTCAAGAGCTAAATTAGGAGAACTATCCCTAGTTAACTTAGTTTGGTTCTAGAAGTCAAGTTAATACAAGTCTGATTTTGAGACAGTCCACAGACTTCAAGCATAAACTCTAAACCAGAGTTGGTCTTTCTTTAAAAGTACCTCGTTTTGAGTTTTGCATAGTGGATCTTGTCGCCACCTAGGGTTCTGTTGAGGCATATACACATGCTGCTGCCATGTGAAAGGCCTAACTTAACTTTCTTCTTTGTAACCATTCTAATCAATTGAAAGGTGGTGAGTGATCCCAAAGCCTTTCATTTGACAATAATCTTATCTATGGACAAATACACATCTAATCAAAGCCAAAATCATTACCATGATAGTACTAGGCCTAGTGGGTGAATGAATGGGAGGTGTATTACACAACCTAGCCAGCTAGCAAGTTATTGGGCTTGGAACTTCTGGTTGATCATGGCTCACAAAAGCGCCAGTGTTGGGGGTTTATGAAAGCCACTGTCCCTGTCACCTCCTCAGAAAACTGAGAGATAGCATCTGCAGGACAAGAGGGAGTGGCTGTCTCTACTATGGCCATACAGAAAAACAGAAACATTGGCTATCTCTTGATAGTAGAGACTTCTTGACTATTTTTGGCACTTCTGTTGTTTTTTTTGTTGTTTTGGGGGGGGGGGTTGGTGGTACTGGGGTTCCCGGAAACCCTTCTACCTCTGGGCTACACTCTCCCAGTACCTATTTGTATACTTTTTTATTTGGAAGCAGGGTCTCATAAGCCAGAGCAGCTGGCTTTGAACCTGCATGATCCTCCTGTCTCCGCCTCCCAAGCGCGGGGATTACAAGCGTGTGCCACCATGCCCGGCGGCGCGACTATTGTTAGCCAGAATTTTCTATTGCTTTTCTAAAATAAGTTCTTTAGGAAACCCTGTGAGCTGTGACTTTTTGTATTGAGAATATATATATTTTTGTGTTATTCAAATTACACTTAAGATTATTTCTGGCAAGAACTTGACATATAACTTTGTCCTATAAACCAAAAGTTTCTTCTTTGTGCTATTTTTAAATTTATCAATTGTGTTAGGTTAAGATGGAAGGATACTCCTCCTTCACTTTTAATTTTCTGTGAGTACTAGAAAAGGTAAACACCTTGAATAATATGGGGGGGGGCGACAACTAAGAAATAATAAATAGTAACATTCTCTCTGAACTTTAGTTCTAAAATTCTGTGAATAATTTTAAAGGTTCTCTACAGTCTCAAAGTAATTTGTAGAAGTATTGATTCACTGGAAGAGACCTCAGAAATAATGTAGTAGCATTGTGCTATTTTTGGAAGAGGAAAGCAAGGCTCCTACAATCAATTTGCCTTCCTTTGATTGAACAGTTAGTAATGAGGCCAGGACTAGAATCCAGTCAACAGCCTTCCAGTTTTGTTTATTTCATGTATTGTCATTTATTGGACTTGTAAATTCATTTTAATAGCTGTTTGAATGAGTTATTGTGAATAACAGGTACCCATTTAAATTATCTTCATTATCTTCAAAGTATCTAAATCCAATTCCAGGTCATTAACACCCTAGGTTTTTGTTTTGTTCTAATTTTTACAATAGCTTTTCTTCTTCTTCTTCTTCGGTTTTTTTTTTGTTTTTTTTTTTGTTTGTTTTTGTTTTTGTTTTTTTTTTGGTGGTACTGGGGTTCCTGGAAGCCCTTCTACCTCCAGGCTACACTCCCAGACCTACTTACTTTTTATATTTTTATTTGGAAACAGGGTCCCCTAAGCCAGCACGCGCAGCTGGCTTCGAACCTGCGCCATCCTCCTGTCTCCGCCTCTCAAGCGCGGGGATTACAAGCGTGCGCCACCACGCCCGGCGTTACAATAGCTTTTCATCATAAATCTTTCTGGTTATTTTCCTTAAACTTACTCTTTTAATTTTCCAGGAAAATTTTGTGCATTTCTTTTTATATGACAGGTTTATGACCAATTTTAAAATATTTTTTGTTCATGTACTCAAAATTCTTATTTCTGCCCCAAACTCTTCTTTTGTACAAAAGAATAACAAATCAGCTCACTAGTACATGCATGATGAATGAGTAGGTAGATGCTATGGAGAAAAGAAGGGAGAGAGGGAAGAATAAAAGACAAAGAGGAAGGGGCCTACCTAGAAGAATCACTATAAGCAATACTTTTTCTTTGTTTTTATCTTTTTGCAGATCTGGGGATGGAACCCAGGGGCATTCAACCTCCGAGCTACACCCCCTGCCCAATTTTTTATTCTTTATTTTGAAACAGGGTCTCACTGAGTTGCAGAGGGCCTCACTAAGTAGCTGAGGCTCTCTGTGAACTGTGATCCTCCTGTCTCAGCCTCCCAAATGCTGGGATTACAAGTGTGAGCCACCACGCCCGGCTTAAGCAATACTTTTTATGAAATTATTAAAGTTACATTATCTACATATATCATCTTTGGGAATCAAGAATTAGAATAAATCTATGCAACAATTTTAAGATGAAAATATAATTTGTCCAAATTTATTTATTTATTCATTTATTTATACTAGAAGTTGGACCCAGAGGCAATCTACCTCTGAGGTCACCCCCAGTCCTATTTTATTTTTTATTTTGAAACAGGGTCTCACTAAGTTGCTAAGGCTGGCTGTGAAGCGCTGATTCTCTTGTCTCAGCCTCCCAAGTATTGGGATTATAGCCATGTACTATTGCTTCCAGCTCATTTTAGATATTCTCTTAATTAAAAAAAAAAACTAGTATAGTATAAGCTGGACATAGTTGCTTATGCCTACAATCCCATTACTTGGGGAGGCTAAAATAGGAGAATCACAAGTTCAAAGACAGCTTCAATAACTTAGAGCATCCCTCAACAACTTAGACCCTGTTTTAAAATAAAAAATGAAAGCTGGGCGTGGTGGCGCACTCTTGTAATCCCAGCATTTGGGACACTAGACCCGAGGATCGTGGTTCACGGACAGCCTCAGCTACTTAGTGAGGCCCTCTGCAACTCAGTGAGACCCAGTTTCAAAATAAAGAATAAAAAATTGGGCAGGGGGTGTAGCTCAGAGGTTAAATGCCTCTGAGTTCCATCCCCAGACTCACTAAATAAATAAATAAATAAATAAATAAATAAATATTTAAAAATTTTTTTAAAAATGAATAGGACTGGGGACATAACTCAGAGGTAGACTTACCTCTGGGTTAAAATCCCACCAAAACATTTAAAAAGAAAGAAAAGAAAAACATAATAATAAGTCAAGATATTCTTCTTAAAAGTAAAATAGTTGTTTTATTTGGAGTACTACTGAGTCTTACTTTGTTTCACTTTTAATCTACTGGTAAATAGCAGCTGGAATCTCCACACGAAGAGCGGGTATCCAGTGCCTTACACTCTGTGGAGGTGGAGTTACAGAAATTAACAGAGATCCCCTGGCTTTATTATATCTTACACCCCAATGAGGATGAGGTATGTAAAACTCAGTCTGTTTCTTGTGAATATAGACCTTATGACAGTCCAATGTGAACTTACCTTTGAAAAATATATTTAGGGGAAAAATAAATTTCAGATACTACTTTTAAATGTACTATTCTTAAACAAGGGAGTAAAGGCATTGTGAACACAGGCATTTTATGGGAATCAGTACATTTTCAGTAAAACACTATGGCATTAATTTTGTAAAGAAGTCACTACTGTTCTGCAATGTTTAGTGTTTATAAACTGGTCCTATATCATCTCTATTAACAGAATAGGTTTTCCTTAATATCCTAAAACCATTTCTTATTTTCTTGCTTTGAACAGGAGCCTCCTATGGATTGCACTAAAAGAAACAATAGAAGCACAGTATTTCGTATAGTGCCAAAGTTTAAAAAGGAAAAGATTCAGAAACAGAAGACAAGTTCACAACCTGGTAGGTGGTCCACACAATGGGCAACAGCTCACTGGTGATATCACTGAGGTGGTTAAAATGTTCTGGAGCTAGATAGGGGCAAGAGTTGCCCAACATTATAGGTGTACTAAATATCGTTGAATGGTACACTTCAAATTTGTTAAAATAGTGGAATTTTTTCATTTAAAAATAAGTAGAATGTGTCAAAGGACAGTCAGAAGGTGTAGTTAAAAAGGCCAGAAGAAAATGAGGTGCTTGCTAACTTGCTTCTCCTTTGTTTGATGTATGTCCTTGTATCTGTTCAGATGAATCTTTATCTTTCTCAACAGCAAGCCAAAGTATGAGTGTGTAACTTGCTTTTCTTCTTCAAAATTCAAAACCAAGATCACTTTGATAAATGGAACATAGACACTTATTTGGTTTACTCCTAAATTTGCTAAAAATGTTTTCCTGCTAAAATTATATCTTTTATTTCTCCTGTTTTAAGGACACCTTTTCAACCCCTTGCTAATGGCCATCTGCTGTGACACTTGCATTTACAAGCAAAGATTAAACCCCTCTGTGCTGCTATTTTTTTTCGCGCCCTTTCCACCTTTCCTTAAAGATTAGGTTTACTGCTATATCAAGTTCTGTGTATGATTGTTGTCTTTTATAACCAAATAATTTCATCAATCGTTAAATGATAGAGTTTTAAATTCTTCATTAGCTATCTCATTTTTAAGTTATATAAAACACTATTTATGATAATTATGGATTAGCTATAGAAGGGCATTTAATAGTAAAATAGAGCAAATAAGTAGGCTTTTATTAAATTAATCAACGTTGAATAAATGCATACGAGAGTGATTATACATACTAAAATAACATAATCCAATAATCTTAGCACTACTGACAGAGTTTTAAAATGACATTAAATTGACTTAACAGCACATTTGTTGCTGTAATTATCAATAGCTGTAGCTTCAATAAAGGCAGCACTTGAAATCAGAAAGACCTTGAGCAGAAAAGTACATAAATTTGAGTACCCTTATCAGATTTTAAATTCTAACTAGCATTTGTAGCTCATTTCTGACTACAACCATTTCATTCGCTGTCTTAAGAAAATCACCTGAGCTTCTATTCAGGCTTTGCACCACTGATCGAAATGATGCAAAATAAAAATTTTATGTATATTGTGTAGCTGGGTAGCAATAATAAGGAAATTGAACAAAAAATACAGGCATGGGTGCATGGTCGCAAATTTCTTTGTATAGTCAGATCCTTGTGCTGATTGATATTCTGACTTGCATGGGGGAAAAAAATGGAACTATCGTTTTGTTGAAGCGACACCTTTCCTTTGCTAGCTCTGCTGCTGCACTGTTTTGCATCTCCTTTGGCCAACCTTTGCTTTGTAATGCCTTGAGCATGTAGGAATTAAGGGGGTTTTGCTCTTAACTTTGGTAGTTCAGAAATGGGGCACTGAGGAAGTTGCTGCTTGGCTGGATCTGCTCAATTTGGGAGAGTACAAAGAAATCTTCATCCGTCATGACATCAGAGGGGCTGAACTTTTGCATCTGGAAAGGCGAGATCTTAAGGTATTTCCTTTGTGCTACTCTTCTGCTCTTAAAAAGTTTCTTGCAAAACAGACTCCTCCCTCCTGTGCCTCTTGAATTTTGTGCTTTTCAGCTTGGCTTGTGTTATGCAAATGTGCAATAATCTAACATTCACTGTCCTGTGGTCTGAGTTTCTTGTGTGCTTTCTAAACAAGAATGTCAGCAATATTTTCCTGTCAAAATCATTTTTGACTACTATAGCTAATGTGTAGCATGAACTTAGTAATTCTCTGCATCCATTGGCGTGAATGTCCCTGTGCTAATATTTCCAAATGGGTCATGTTTTTCCATCATCTATGTGTTGGATCAGTATGGAAACAGCAGTTGATGGAAAAGACTACGTAAAATCTAATATAAAATTAACAACTAAAAATTCATTTAAAATATCAATAACAAAGCCTTTTTATTCAATGGAACTCTCTGAAAGACAACATTGGCCACTTAGAGTCCTTGGATTTTGTTGTGTTTCTAAATGGACCTTTCATAGGTCACATGAACAACTAAATCAGTTAATTCATTTTTTTGACACTGTTAATATTCTGTAATTCTCAAAAAGAAATTTATTACTTTCTTTAATAAATAAAGCAGAAATTATATCTAACTTTTGCTAGAAAGCAGCAGCTCAGAACCTATTTGCCATTTATACATGGGGGAAAAAATCATTGATGACCTGCAGCAATCCCCTTTATTCTTTGTATGGAGAGTCAACAGTAGAAACAAAGTGCCCTATTATTTCTGCCTAAGGATTAGGAGTAGTATTTCATCGTGTTGTGTTTTCTGACCACACACTGCCATTTTTAAACTACAATAAGTAACATTATCAGAGGGATCCCTTTCCTCTAGACCAGGTTCTCTAATGCTTAGCCTTCTGGCAGTGAATTCCCAACACACTCATTAACTGTTGTGCCTTCATATATGTAAGTTAGTAGAAGTCTTTGAACAAATAATAGATTATATAAAGTATAGATCTTGCTCAGTGTGGTGACACATGTCTAATTCCAGAATTTGGGAGGCTGAGGCAGGAATATTGGAGGTTCAGGACCAGACTCAGCAACTTAGTGAGACCCTCTGTAACTTACTGAAACCCCCTTTCAAAATGAAAAATTAAATAGGGCTAGGGATGTATCTCAGAGGTAGAATGCTTCTGGGGTCAATCCCCAGTAATTCCCCCCACTGCACAAAATAAATAAAACTATGTAGCTATTTAATGAGTAGTCATACAGTATGTTAGCACATCAAAAGGGAACCATTTTATATCTAGACATCTTTAGCTAGAATAATAACAATATAATAGATAATTAATTACTTGGTAGAGAATCCTAACTCTGGAAAAAAGCAAAGTAGACAGTGTTAAGAGTTCATGAAACAAAGGTTAACTTCAAACCCTGAAATAAGTGCAAATACACACACATAAAAAATGAATGTAGGGGATCTTTATATCAACATAGTTGTGTAGTTGCTATTTTAATCCTTGGCAGGTTACAACATTTATTGTTTAGCTGCTCAATAAACTAATATGTTATGCTAGTTTCTCTAACTGGTATCTGTCTCATTGGCCTTGAATAAGAATACACCCTAACATTGTGTGTATAAGTATATAAAATACACATGAGTATATTTATATGTGTGTTATATAAATAAATATGTTTATTTTTATTATTTTTTTTTCAGTACAGGGAATGGAACCCAGGGTCGTTCTACCTCTGAGCCACACCCCCAGCCCTACTTTTTATTCTTTGTTTTGAAACAGGGTCTCACCAAGTTGCAGAGGGCTCACTAAGTCGCTGAGGCTGTCCTCGAACCACGATCCTCCTGTCTCAATCTCCCAAATGCTAAGATTACAAGCATGCGCCATCACGCCCGGCAATACATATGTTTATAAATGTTATACATACAAACATATAAACACACACAACATACTAAACAAAGCAAATATTTGCAGAATGACAAAACAGAACTTATACATACTTTTGGAGAACTTAGGGTAATAGGAATTGGTCAAGGAAAAGATAAACTCAGAAAGGAGATGGTTAAGAATTCTTTTAGTAGTCAGGCGTGGTGGTGCAGGCTTGTAATCCCAGAATTCGGGGGGCTGAGACCAGAGGATCGTGGTTCGCGGACAGCCTCAGATACTTAGTGAGGCCCTCTGCAGCTCAGTGAGACCTGGTTTCAAAATAAAGAATAAAAAAAAAAATAGGGCGGGGGGTGTATCTCGGAGGTCAGATGCCCCTGGGTTCCATCCCCAAACCCACACACACAAAAAAAAATTCTTTTAGTAAACTTTCTCTGTAGTTTTTTTATGTTTTGAGGGGGTTATTGTTATTCTATTTCATTTTTATTTTTCTTTCTAAAAACATTTTACTGAGCCAAATTGAGAGTTCAGAAATTGATTTACAAAAATCAGCAGTTTTAAGACAACACCTAGTAAAAACTTATTTGACATTAATTTAGAACAAAAAGATAGACTAAAATTTGAGTTAAAATAAAAACATAATTCCCCGGCCTCTTCAAAGCTCTTGAAGTGGTTTTCTTGCTATCCTCAAGAAGAACCAAATGAGCTCTTCCCTTTCTTTGACTCACTTGTGGATTTATTATTGTTTTTTATTCTTAATGCAAATTACATCCTCTCCCTTGAAACTTTTCTTTTAGAAATCTGTATTGACATTGTCTTTTTGAATTCTGTTGGTTCTAAAGCAGGGTGTGGGGTGGGAAAAGGACAGTTTTACAGAAAGAGATTTCTGTAGCACAAACCATGAAGCTAGAGAGTAGTTGCTCCTTGCTTCTCTGATGGTGGCTGTCAGGAAGAGCAGATTCTTCAGAACAGCCTCTAACTGTCTATATACCCTGGATCATCACATCCAAACTCATTGCTTTAAATACTACTTGTGAATATATCAGTGGCCCACAAGTCACCTCTCTGGCCCTGCCTAACCTCGTTTGTGAATTTCAGGATTGTGTCGCTAGCTATCTACTTGATACTTGGGTGTCAATATAATCTGAACATGGCCAAAACAGACTTGATCTCCTATCCCATTCCTGTTCTGCCCCTTCTCCAGTGCTCAGTAGTAAACCATGCCTCTGTCACTCCAGGTATGGGAGACAGAAAACCCCAGAGTCCCATTTAACACCTTATTCATTTCCCCAACCCATCAAGCCTCTTGATTCTAGTCTCCGTTTTTTGCTCTAATCTCCTTTCCACACTCCTCCTCTACATTAAGGATCACACCTTACTTGTGGAAGGTTGATAGCTTTCTAATTGACTTTTCTCCTGTGCCCCTGTCTCTCCAGTCCATTATCCACAGTGCCATCATAGTGATATTTTAACATCATCAATCAAGTATATCACTTTTTTGCTTAAAACTTTTCATTGACCTCCCATTTGAACAAAGACCCATATGTTTAGGGCAGCCTGTGAGGTTCTTCCTACTTATTCAACTTCCTGTAAAATCTCTGGGGCCTCACTAGGTTATACGCCATCCATCTTGGCCTTACTTAAAAATTCGAAATGTTTTCTCACCTTGAGGCAACCTCTTTTGATGGCCTGAAGCTACATACGGGGACTGGCAATGTTGCTCAGTGGTAGAGTGCTTCCCTAGCATTCACAAGGCCCTGGGTGATTCCTAGTACCATAATAAATAAATTAGTGAATTAATCAATCAATCAATTAATTAAAGTTGAGAAAGGGAAAACATTTCCAATGTGCTTTAGCAAATGAAGAAACAAACTACTATAATGTTTTTTCGTCTATGACCCAGTAGTAAAGAGGGAGGGACATCAGAGAAAATGGCATAGACATAGTTGAAGAAGGGTTTTGTCTCATTTTATTTTTTTCTGTTTGAAAAGTTGCGCATAGATATGGAAAGATAACTGAATATCTACAAAGCCTTGGCAAAGTTAGGCATATTCATCAGAAGAATAGAAAGACTAGTAGAAAAGAATATGATAAAAATAAATATCATGATGATATATGATAAAAATATATGATATATGATAGAAAACTATAACTAATGTCACTGCATAATTTTATCATAGTATAGCTCCTAGATAACATAAAATTACTAAATGCAAACTAAAGAAAATATAGCTAAGAAATTAATTTGACTATACTTTATTATAGAAAACATTAATCTCAGTATATCAAGAGAGTAATTATGAGTAGGGTCTACTTCCTCTAAACAAATTTTTATTCTGGAGAATACAAATGTATATATGGTCTAAAATAAAGTATTTAGTATTTAAATATGTTTTTAAGCAGATACCTATAATATCACAGAGTATAAAGAATACCTATATATTTTGCTCAAATAAAAGAATCTACATGTCACTGTAAATGATTTACATGCTAAATTTAGATAGTAGGCACTGGTATCTTTCTCTAGGATTTGGACTTGCTCTTAAGTTTGATATTTTCACATGCCCAGGAAATATATAGTCATCTTAGGGCTAATTTTGGATACCCTGGTGGTATCATATGCGAAAATATTTTTCTAGGTCAGTTAAATATGATTTTTAAAAAGTTACATTGGCCGGGCGTGGTGGCGCACGCTTGTAATCCCTGCGCTTGGGAGGCGGAGACAGGAGGATCGCACAGGTTCAAAGCCAGCCGCACTGGCTTAGGAGGCCCTGTTTCCAAATAAAAATATAAAAAGTAGGTCTGGGAGTGTAGCCGGAAGTAGAAGGGTTTCCAGGAACCCCAATACCACCAAAAAAATAAAAAATAAAAAAATTTAAAAAGTTACATTGGAATTATCTCACACTTGAGAATATCACTGGCTTTAGAAAGAATATTTTCCAGAAGGATACAGCATTGTTGCAAAAGAACTCAAAGACCTCATAAAACATAAGGGAGAGAGTGTGTGAATGGTGTTATTCTTTATTTATGTCTTAAACTAGTTGTGTCTCTTTATTTAAAAGCTTAAAGATAAGCTTTTTGCAGTTCTAAGTTATAAAACAGGGTGGATGTCTCAGTAAGCATTCTAACTGCTATAATCCAAGGACTGACCATACAGCTTAGAGAAAGGAAGATTTATTTGTTCATGGTTTTCTTGGAGATTTTTGGGTTCAGTCCACGTGACATCAGGGACTGCAGATCTCAGGGCATGGTGGCAGGAATTGGAGGGAGAGCGCAAGGGTTTTGCGCCTCACATAATGGAGGCTGGAAACAAGAAAGAACAAGCAAGTAAGGAATTCAAGACTCTTAACACAATCCCCAAGGCCACACCCCCAGGGACCCACCTCCAGCTACACCTATGAGCTCTGGCCATCACCCAGATAAATATATGTTATGTTAACCCTGAACTTAATACATGATCGCCTCAGGGGGGCACTCTATATCTAACAGTGGGTATTTGGAATCTTTATCTTTTCTGGCAAGCAACAATCTAATGTCTTATTACCCTGGTGTTTTGGTCTTGTTGTTTTGTCTTTTTAGGTTGCTTTGCAAGTCATCATTTTTACAAATTTTCAAATATTTTATGCTATTTTTTGAAGAAGTAGTTTGACCTCACACAGTAGCAAACTAATTATGCATCACACTTAAAGAAATGGAAGAATTTAGAGGTCTAAACTCATTCTCACAGTTTTGCAGATAGTGGGTGCTATGGCTCTCTAGAATGAGTTCCATTCATTTCTACAAGTATTTTCCAAGTGCCTGCTATACACATGTAACAATAGTCATCCATATCTGCAAGATAAATAGCAAATCCTTGACACTTACAGAAAGATAGTTCTTAAAAAAGGAAAAAAAGAATCCTGGGAATATAGAACCAATATTGTTTTGAGGAAAAGAATCAACCAACAGATATCTATGTTTAAGTCATTGTTTACATACATGTACAAAGAATATTTAGATATTCCACTCAAACCAAAGACTCCTAATGCAACTGCATATTATTTACATTCTAAATAAGGTAGCGGGCACTGTTGTCTTGCTCTAGGACTAGGCTTTACTTTAAAATTTAATATTTTAGCAAATGATCTGGCTGCAGTAGTTCATACCTGTAGTCTCAGCTCTAGGGACATTGAGGCAGGAGGATCCCTTGAGCTCTGAAGTTTAAGGCCAGCCTGAGCAACATAGACCCTGTCTCAAAACAATAACAACAAAAAGCAAACTAAATGTCCCAGATACCCCAAAAGTACCCTTTTTTTGTGTGTGTGGTACTAGGGATGGAATCCTTCCACCTACAGGCTACACTCCCAGACCTATTTTATATTTTACTTGGAAACAGGATCACGTAAGCCGGCAAGGTTGGCTTCGAACCTGAGCGATCCTCCTGTCTCTGCCTCCCAAGCGCAGGGATTACAAGCGTGTGCCACCATGCCTGGCGTAAACGTACCTATTTTTTTTTTTAAAAAAAAAAGAAAAGTAAAGAGGAAATATTAGTTTTGTCTCTTGAAGAACTGCCCCTATGTACATAATTTATAAAAATACAATTAAGAGTAGTTAATATAGGTTACTTTTTTAACCAATTGTTAATTTTTCAATGTTATGTTATTTTTGTTTTAGTAACTTATTTTTTTCTAGCTATCACTAAATCATTAAATATAAACTAAAATATATGGCCTGAATGCAATTATGTTACATGCTGGTTAAAAATTGAATCTGGCTGGACGTGGTGGCACACGCTTGTAATCCCCGTGCTTAGGAGGCGGAGACGGGATCACGCTGGTTCAAAGCCAGCCTCTCTGGCTTAAGAGACCCTGTTTCCAAATAAAAATATTTTTTAAAAAAATAGGTCTGGGAGTGTAGCCCAGAGTTAGAAGGGTTCTATTCCCAGTATAAACAATAAAAAAGAAAGAAAATTGAATCTGAATCTACAGTTTTCTATTATTAATAAATGTTTTTTATCTTTATCTTCTTTAACTCCTTTCTTTCTTTCTTTCTTTCTCCTTTTTCTCTTTTTCTTTTTTCTTTGTTTTTTTCTTTTTCTTTTCTTTTAGGACCTGGGGATACCGAAAGTGGGCCATATGAAGCGAATTCTCCAGGGAATTAAGGAGCTTGGAAGGAGCACTCCCCAGGCTGAGGTGTAATATTGGTGCTATTCCTTGGAAGAGAAGTAATTGCTACTTAATACACAGTTCTTGGGAACAATTGGCTGTTCTTGTAGTTTTCTGCATACATAAGTAAGCACCACTGAAGCACCTCTATGGCTTGATATTGTGCCGTTGGTGAAATGTTGATTTGAGGTATTAGAAAATATTTTTGTGCCAAAAAATACATTCCACAAAGCCATTTTCTTGTTGTGCGAACCTGGCATGTTCAAATATGCTCACAACAGTAAAAAAGAAAAAAGAAGTAGGAGGATTTTGAGATGATTGTATTGTCTGAAAGGTGGAATTGCTCATCTTTCCACCCTTAGATCTGGTCTAATAGAAGGTTCTTACTGTGCAGCCTCATAACAGTATGTGGCTAAAACTTCTTAAGTTTCATTTTGGAGGCATTGACTTCTTCCTTACAATCATTGGTTAGGAGACTAAAGTATAAATTATGTTGCGTTTTGAATGTTAGACTGGTATCACCTCAGGTACCCAGCAGTCACTCGTCAAAGAATATGGTTAAATCAACCCATCAAATACTATGAATAATGCAAATCTTAATGCACGGTGTTCCTGCCTGAATTGTCTTTCTTTTCCTTGCATGTCATATCTACTATTGTAACACTTTAATAGCTTTAATGTCAGTTTTCATGGAATTTAATTTATTACTACCCAAGGACCTTTTTGTTGGCTAAGGGCACTGCACTTTTCCATTCTTTAATGTGGAATTTTGTATAAATATTCTATACCTAAGACTTTGTGAACATGTGCCTGTGCCATAATCAACAAATGATATCCATGTTATGCAAGCCAATTTTATTTCAACCTATCATATATAAACTGTAAGTGTGCACATTACGAAAATTATTTGGATATTTTTATAATCTTACATGCTTTGTTGCCTAACAAAACCATGACAACTTTCCAAACCCAAATTCACACATTTTGTTCTTTTTTTTGCTTCAATTTAATAATCATTTAATATTTCGTTTGAATTTATAACAGACTGTTGAAATCTAGGAATTCTCCAAGGTCTCAACTGAGATTTGTGTACTGATTGGTCACGCAGACCCTCCCACTAGCTACAATGACTTCTGACATGAATTTCCCAACAGAAGAAATTTAATTTTTTTCTCAAGGGCTTTATATTATTATTATCACATAATTCTTATATCCTTTCAGGTAGATAATATCTTTAAACCATTAAATATGTATTGTTCATTAAAAGTCAACATTACAATATCAAATCTTGGAAAGCCAAAGGCATACATATCAAAAAATCACAAAAAATGTCCTTAAATAAGCTTTATTTAACCACTATCTGCCAAAAAATTAATTATAGTATTTTTAAATACTCTAAAGAAGAGAAGTAAACAGGGTATTGACCCAGTAGTGGTGGTTTTGATAAAGTAACCTGGCAGGTGCTCAACAGATATACAAACACACACACACATAAATATATACATATATGCATATGTGTATATACCCAAACATACACATAGACATATATATGTGTGTGTGTATATATATATACACACACATACATACATACATACATACATACATATATACATATACATGCACAGATCATCTTTAGATACAGGGTCATTGATATTTTTTCAACAATTATTGCCCAATGTTTAGAGAGAAATATTGAAAGAAAAGCATTAAAATGAACTATTGTCAGTTATGTAATTTAATTACCTCTAAGGAACAGTTCATTTTTATTTACAACTTGGGTATTCAACTACTAGTAAAATCATAAAATTTGGATATCTTAAAAGTAAATGAGGGCTGAGAACATAGCCGAATTGTAGAGCATTTGCCCAGCATGTGCAAGGCCCTGGTTTAGATCACCAACCCTACAAATAAGCAAACACACACACACACACACACACACACACTTGGTTCCTATGTGTGAATATATATTTTACCTAAGGTGTGGACTAATGGAAATTTTCCAAAGGGAATTTATGTCAAGTAGTTTAAAAGAGTAATACTTATAGTTTCATTTTGTCCACACCTGTGAAGTCAAGTGCTCTCCTCCACTTCCTTGTGTAGTCCCCACCCTACTTGCTGTCTCTGCTCTACGCACTTCCCTGTGAAATCAAAATAGCAGGTGCCAGGTTCCCAGAACTCTTCGAGACGCTAGGTTCTTGTCCAGTTCTTAGGAAAGAGGGGAGGGAGAGGGAATGGAAGTACTCTAATATAAAGAATGTATTAATTAAAATTCTTTATTGGCTTTCATTCCCCCCAAAAAATGTCCTTTTACCAAAAGAAAAGATTCTTAAGCTCTTATGTGCTCTGAGTATGTTATAAATACTTATTTTTTTTTCTTATGGTTAGATGATCTTTTCATTTAGGTAACATCTTTTATACATTCTTTAAAATTTCCATTACTGGAATCCTTAATTAGCCAGAATTTTCCTGCAAGTGGCTTTTAAATGAGGGAAATCACTTGAAATGACAGTTTGGATATGTTGTCTGTTAAATGGGAAAATGGGAGCAGTTTTTCTTGTAAGCTTTGTCTGCAGATGTCTGTGTAGGATTCAAATGACCTGGCTGACCACTGCTGACAGCGTGGTGCCCCAGAACCTCCTTAAGCGCCTGTGGGCATCACAGAGAAGCCATCCTCTTAGCCTAGATGGGGTTTAAAAGCACAAAGTAGGAATCACTTCTCCCTTGGATGGTATCACAGCCTGGGGAGTACAGAAGAGGCTTCCGTGCTCAGACCCAGGAACAAGCTGAGGCAGAAGTTCCCTGTGCACCCGATTACAGCTGTAATCGTCACCTCCCCTCCTCACAGGCTCTCACTCTTGGATGATAAGGATATAGTTGGAGGAATCACAGCCCAAATCTATTTTCTTTCACTTTCAGTATCCAGAGAAAAACTTGCTTTTCAAGAAGGAAAGGGACAGAGTCGAGCCTTAGTGAAACCCTAGAGCACTCAGTATTTCTCTTTCAGGGTCTCTCCACCTTTTTTTCTGAGTTTCTTTCTACTTCTTGACTTTCCATTTTCCCATATGCCTAATACAGTGCTGGCTGCTCAGATTTTCACTGCCTTTTAACTATTCTTTTTCTATCAACTGCCACCCTACAAATGACCTCTTCCATCTCTCTCTACCATAATATACATTGTGGGTCATTCAGTGAGGTGTTAGGAAGGAAACCACTAATTTTAAATTTTGTGTTTTATAAAAAGATACTTGCTAGGTGATTTAAATGGACTGATGGGGTAGATCTTTTAAAAAATGTGATAATATGTTGCTCTGGCTGAGAAAAAGTGACCTGTGGATGTCGAGGTTTATGCTGTCCAAAATCATGGCCATTTGCCACATTTTTCAATTAAACTAAAAGAAAGTCTATTTCTCAGCTGCACTAACCACATTTTGAGGGCTCCACTGACAACAGAGGACAGTACAGATGTAGAATATTTCCATCATTATAAATGTTCTATTGAACAGCACTAGTCTAGATCATTGCTACTCAAACTGTGGTCCAGGAGCCAGCAGCACTATCACTTCTGAGATTACAGAAATACTCACTTCAGACCTGCATCTATTCTTCAGCCAATCCTAAAAATGACCTGAAACTCATTCATGCCCCTATCAGAGTTTTCTTCTTGGTCCTCATTCTTGGTTTTAGTTCTGGATGGTCCCGACCTACTCAGTGGTTTTATTTCAGTAGCTAAGGAGCATGGGAGTTTGGTTGACCAACACAGCTGACCTCTCTGGCCCCTCACTCCACTGTAAGCCACCAACAATACACATTCACTCAGTTTGTGTTCTTGTGGCAGGTTCATTTGTTCATGACTTAAGTCACAGGGGACTTTTCAGAAGAATAAAGACCAGTCTGTCTCTTACAGTCTGTCTCTCTTGCACATTTTCATTTTCTCTTATCATTATATTATCTGTTGCCATAGTTCATGCTTGAGGACACATAGCAGCACACTCATTGAATAAATTGAGGCATACAAAAGCAAAAAAGGATAAAAATGACTACAAGTAAAGTCATTTAAGCCCTCACAGTTGGCATGTTTTACTAAATTTGGATCTGTTTTTCTTAATCGAATTTATCTTGAATTTCACATGGTTAATAATTCCTTAAAATAGTACCTGAAAAAATAACGTATATTCTTGATGCCCAGATACAAATTATTTAATTCTATAATAAGATATGTCCCAATTACTTATCATCAGGAATCCTTCACTTAATATTTTTTACATTTTGTTATAGTTTATGAAAACAGAAACTGCCTACAGAATTTTTAGCTAGCTTTTGTGAATACAGATGACATAATTTTAGACTTCCTGGGTTATTTTCACAATAATCAAAGAAGGCAATTTTCATAAAGCCATGACTTAGGTAATTTTAGGGTTCTCTCTATCACTTCTAAAGTGAATAGTTTACTCTCTACAACTGGGCTAACATAGTGCACTTTCAAGTTCTAAAGATACGAATTCTTAAGCTTTCAAAATAGATATTTGAGCTCTTTCCTGGACCCACTACCTCCACCTCAGTGAACTACTTTTCCAAATGAAAGTTGCATAGACATTGGGTTTTTAGAGTTGAATAATACAAGTGACAGTTTTAAAACACCAGGGTCTCCCCAGTACAGAAACAAGAAAGTGAGAAGTGAAAATCACTCAACTAGAAACAGTTGGCTAATGGAGGAGCCTTCCCTAGTGCTTCCCACAGGATGGCTACCTGGCTTTCCTTTTCTCACTGCCTCAGCCCAAGTGTAGGGAGGCCTGTGTTTTGTCTCTACTGCGACATCTCCCTGTTGACTTTTGTGTAGCAATTGGTGTCACATCTGTAATAGGATGCCTTCTTAAAAAAGCAACCAAAAATTTTAAAAGGTGATGACTATTGGTTTCTATAATAAGCAAAGGATTATTTTTTCTTATCATTATAATAGTTTTCTTATGTTTGTCAAGCTTTGTTTAAAGACATGTTAGAAGAAAAAACTATAAAGGTTTATCATTATAGAGAACAAAGATCAAAGACAGCTGGACTGTACCTACTTGTATAACTCTTTCTGTTATACAGAAAAGACGCTTAGAAAAAGGATGTTTAACAGAATGACTAAGACTGCATTAACTCAATAACAATGTTTAAGATAAACTTCATGTTATATAGTATAGGTGAACAATTCCCTTTATGTAACTAAGGTATTCTATTTCCCTTATTTATATATTGTCTCCTAATTTTTTACACACTTCCAAGTTTTAGTTGGAAAAAAAAAAAACCAAGCCACTACTCCAAACTTTTAAAAACACCACATAAAATTTTCATTTTAGATACAAGTTATTCATTGTATAGGAATTTATAAGTATTCATAGGATATTTTATAGTAATTGCATTTCAAGAGTAAATTAACCAAATCTAATGGAACTTTTAAAGTATATTAAAGAAATTTCATATTCATTTAGTAATGCTACTAAAGTAGGGTAAGGCAGTTCGATATACAAACTAAAAAAGGAAGAAGAATATATCTTGTGGCCCTTAATATCTGATTGCACTATTGTTTTACACGGCTTAGCCATATCTATTTCTTTATTCTTAAGTATTAAGCTAATATGTAGCTAAAGATTGCTTACAGTTCTGGTAACTGGTAACTAGTGCTGTGAAAGGTTTTGGTATTATAACATTCTTAGTTCTATGAGTTATATATTGTATATTGAAGATGACTAGTAAATTGGAGTAATATATTTATCTAGAGTTGGGAAAATATAATTATTTTTAAATCTGCAAGTTGTATTGAATTTTTCCTTCCTCTTAAGATAAAAGTCTCACTTTTGTGTTAACATATCTATTTATACAACAGGTTTCTCCTTTTACTGTTATTAATTTTCATATTAAAGTGTTTCTTATATTTCTATATCAAAATAATTATCAAACTGATTATTAAAACTTCCAAGATGTATTTTAGTTTGCAGGACTTTTAGAAAACAAAATATTTAATAACAAATACAAAAGTTCTGTATAATTTGTGGGTTTAGGGGCAAGAATTTTACCTTCAGATTTTTCTCTGTGCTGGCATCAGCAAAGTCAGTCATGAGCAGTATTACTTATAACCTTGGAAAGTTTCCACAAGTTGTATAAATCAGTGCATTTATTTATTATGTTGTGAAATTTAATCTTTATATAAAATGCATATGCTAACTCTTTTCCTTTTTACTGCTGTTGCCTGGAATGTAATAGCTCTGTTAATGATTTATTTATACTTGAAGTACTCCTTTCTGTCAAACAGATGCCCAGTTTTTTCTTTGTAAAAAAATAAAAACATAATTACTTTTTACTATCATAGGAAACAGAATGGTTATAGGAACTTTGTTTAAAAATGGTTTTCAGGCAGGCATGGTAATGCACACTTGTAATCCCAGTACTTGGGAGGCTGAGACAGGAGGATTGCAGGTTTGTGGACAGCCTCAGATATTTAATGAGGCCCTCCATAACTTAGTATGACCCTGTTTCAAAATAAAGAATAAAAAATAGGGCTGGGGATGTAGCTCAGAGGTAGAATGCCCCTGGGTTCCATCCCTCATACCACAAAAAAGGTTTTTAAAATAAATATTTAAAGGTATAATGCCAAAGGACATTGCCAGTATTAAGGATTTAATTTAGTCAAGGGATTCATTGTGCTCTATTTTTCCAATATATAGTATGTTTTCAACTTCTAACTTTTCCTGTGATAAATTTTTAATATTTGTTATAAGAGAGATTTCAGTGATTATACTACCACTATGATATTTAAATGAACATTGAGAATATTGACTCACCTAAAGAATTCCATACCTCTAGCAGCTAGGTCTAGCTTTCAAGGTTTGTATTTTTAACATTTGCATTTATTTGACTCTGGGCTCCTTTATCAATAGTAACCACATGGTTACTATTTTTTATCTGTTTCAGTCAAGTAAGTCAGTGAGACTTTGAGTTTTGAATTATTTCTATTTAAATATATTCTAAATTCAACTGTTTAAAAGTATAAAAATTTAAGATATAATAGCACAATGTACCACACAGAATAAAATCACCTCTTTTCAAGGAATAAGCAAAAGCTATTTTGACAATGTGAGGTAGGGAAGTATACCAAAGAAATCACCTTAGTAATCTCTAAATTCAACTGTTTTATTCCATTCTACAGTGAAAATATTAGATGAATTGTGAGCCACTTAGAATTTGTATTAGGAGATTGTTAGTTTACTATATTTCATAAAGAAATGGAGTTTTATATTTACCTTACAGTTGCCCAAGCAATTACTAAGGAGGGAAAAATAAAAATGTGAGAAACAGAAATTATAGAAAAAAAGGAACTTGTGTTGGTAACTTGTCAAGGACTTGGGAGCAAATACTTTGAACATATGTATCTTTTACCTTACGTTATAGAAACACAAAGCACAGGTGAGATCTGTGGTGTGGTGGGCATAATACCACAAAGTGAAAAATGTCCCACTTGGCTGTATGTAGATCTTATCAAAATAAATCATGAATTTAGGGAGCCTGTTCTACCACTGAAATCCAGAAGTCAGTTAAAGAGGTAGTTCAGATGGCCTAGTCATTCAAGACATTCGATACAGCCCACACAAGTGTTTATTACACAGGGCAGGGTCTGTGCTTTCTTCATTTAGTGATGGACTTAGGGAGAACTAGTCAGAGGGCTTAGCTGCTTCCTAATAAAAGAACACTGGCAAATGTGGATCAGACCACACCATGCAGACTGAAGAGATTTTCATCAACTTGCTAAGCCTTGAAATATGTTAGCAGTGATCAGATTTTCCTTTCATTGAAACAGCAAAAAAAATATTAAAATTTATAATAGTTATAAAGCCTTGGGTTCTGTAATTCTGGAGATGGAATATGGTTGGGGATTATTGAATTCCACAACTGACGTTAGCACCGGCTCATTGTGTCCTTCTATGTGTGTTTTGGTGCCTTGGTTTTCCTGATTAGAAATCCGCACAATATTTTCAAGTGTAAGTGCTTGGTAATTTTCTATTATTCAAGGAACTATGCAAGTTCTTTCAGAAATTCCGAAGTTCTCTATGAAATTCACCATTTCTTTCCCACTGTTATTTTGTACGTAAAGAAAAAACATGAAAATTAAAAGTCCAAACTGACACCCTTGATGTTTCATTTAACCGTGAAGGTGAGGGCTGGCGATGTGGCTCGGTTTGTGAGCACTTCCCTAGCATGTGTTCCCCAGGTTCCATTCCCAGAAGTGCAAAAGAATTAAAAATAAAAGTGAAAATAAAGATAAGTTAGTATCATCTGTACCAGATGAGGTTATGGGTATCTTCATCTGTATAGAACAAGTTTATATTATTCGTTTTAGGGTAGGATAACAATTCATTTCTAAAATCTTCAAAAATGTTGAGGAATTTTATTCTTTCTACACTGAGCCCAAACAACTATTTTATAGAGGTTAATATATTTTATGTTACCACTTCCATATCTTTAGATTAATTTCCCAAAGAGAAAAATACCTCTTTAAACAATTTTTTTTAAAAAAAATAAAGTACAGGACTCCTTACTTTTTCCCTGCATTGTAACTTTTTCAGTACTAAGCCCATTTGGAATGGCATCTTTGAATCAGAGCATGGATCACTGACCACCTTCCCTAACTGTGGAATAGTGTTCTCTCCTGCAGCACATGTCCAAAACTTTCCATAGAGAAATTAACTTCATTATTGCCAGAATGGAAAACTGGGCACAATTAGAAAAAATAAATTAGAAATTACAGTAACCTAGTTAAAAATCATTAAATTAGTTATATAAGAGGGTAAGTAAATGGTGACTTCACTTTTGCATGACATTTTAATTCAGTCACTACCAGATTCTTACCTAAAGTTTTCTTTGCTAACTTCTATATTTATGCAACACAGCATGTTAACTTGGAGCTGCTGTGGCATCCCCCTCCCCTGTGTCAGAATTATAAGAACATATAAGCAGTATGGCATAAAGAAAATACTAAATTTTAATTCATCAGCATGGTATTTTGTTCTGTCCTAATGACATACAACTTAATTTTTATGATGGCAGATCTCTAAATGATTATTCCACAATGATTTGGTATGATGACTGGAAGAAATGTTTTCCTGGGAATTTGCCTTCTACAATGACCTGATATACATTTGATCTTAGTATAATTGAAATTAGTTATAATTTTAATTGTTATCTGCCCTGCTTATAGAAGTCAGTGTGTAGCAGTATTTTATTATACATATGATAAAGATGGAAGCTGCAAACTTGAACAATTCTTTTGTTTCCTCCCCTTTTACTTGTAAAAATTTCAAACAGCATTTGAAAGATGACAATTTTTATGGCAACTATGTAAGTTATGCTCTTCTGCCAAGAAACTCATAAACTAAAATATGGAATAAAACAAAGGCTTAATCCTAATACTGGTTTTAGATTGTGCAAGTAAGAGCATTTTATATGTGTGTGTGTGTGTGTGTATATACATATACATATATATATATATACATACATACATACATGATATATGATTTTTTCAGCAGTCAGTAGTTGTACATTTCATTTTTGACCATTTCAGAAGTTGAATTGGCATGTTTTATTTCTGACTAGTTGCAGTAACATAATATTTCCATAGCCTTCATCAAGGCCTTCATCAATACAAACCTTCACTTTGTTTTTTCAATCCTATGATTTTGCCATAATTTTTCAGCAACCAGTTTTTCTACTTTCATTCTCTCCCATCAGAGTAGGAGAGACAAATTTTCTTTGTCATATCTTTGATAAAAGTTCTTAAGTGATTACCCCTTTCCTCACAGCAACCTAAATTCTTAGCAGGATGGAGAAGAATCTCTATGGCCTTGCCTCTTCCTGCCTTTTTAGTATCCTCACCCACCACTCCCTTCTATTGACCTTCTAATACTGGAATTAGAAACTGCTCACAACTTAGGTCTTTGGTGTAATCACATGCCTCAGATCAACTCAATCAAGACTCAGTTCAGACTTAGCTTTGGTGAAGCCCTATCAGATGTCCCCAGGCAGTGTAGACTCTAGTATTTTGAAAGAGTTTGTTAGCATCACATTTCAATTATTCACACACACACATACCTGCCTCTCTTACTGAATTACTTTATCTTTGTAGTCCCAGAATCTAGCAAACACATACTAGGATTTTGATAAAAATTTCTGAATGAAGTTAGTATAAAACCAAACCTATATGTTTTTATACTTTCACACGTAATAGCTTAGAACTCCCTGAAAATCCACAAGGTAAGTATTCATTCCTGAATGCATTCTGGACCAACCAACATGGCAACAACAATTTTTTTTATGAAGGATGGTCATTGTTAGTTGTACATCGGAAATATTTACCAAATCTGAATTTTTGCTTCTAAAAATTAGGCTTATGATATTTTACATAACTGTCAAATTCTTGTTTGTAATTCATCAATATACTCCAAAGATTTTCTTTTGAGCTTATAAACACTCAGCATATATGATCTTCATGAACTCATGCATAGATTATCTGCATACAATAATGAGACTTGAGAAGGAATGAAAATAATGAAGGTGAAATTCTTTAATAATATTCAGCCAGGGAGATTTGTATGATTTCGGGTCATTTAGAGTTCATGATTATTGTAATGTAAACATAAGAAGGTTTGTTGTCAGTGACTGTCATTATGCCTTATAGAACATAAAGACTAAAACCATGCCCTGTGGGCCTATTTTATCATTATTTGTTCCTAAGTAATAGTAAAAGTTAACAGAAGTTCTTTAAGTTAATATATGTACACAAATGAAATGGTCTCTTTCTTCATTCACTTGATCAATATTTTTCTACCTGTTCTATACTTGGCATTTAATTAGGTACTGAGGGTAAATAAGATGTAGCTTCTGTCTGGTAGAGTTCAAGTTTGTTTTCACAATTGTGTGTTTATAGTCTAAGAAGTTAGGAGGACATTTTTTTTAAAACCCAATGTCTCTTGGGTTATTTCAGAAAAGTCTTCTTTCCCCCACTCCCCAAAAGAAAACTGATAAAATTCTGTATCACAAAGAAGTCATCCCATTCTTATGTACATGAGTTTTATATTTTCATGTCAGCCCCAAATAATTTTGACCATCACTTATCAAGCATGTGTTTCATCCATCCTATAGAAGGCTGCTTCCCAACTACAGGTGCTACACGTGACCCAGCAACTGACAGTTTGCAGAACGTTAGTTAAATTTTAAGTTTATTTTAGGAAAGCATGTCTCCATATTAAGGACACACAACCCAAAAGATATAAACAGTATACATTGTAAACCCACAGGAGAGAAAAGACTATATAGTAGTGCTTTTCCATAGACTTCAGAGGCTCCATTTAAAGTTGTGGACTGATGTTTCCACCTGTTATTTTTAATGGGAAGTAGAGAGTAATAATATTTTACAGACAGCATACTTACCTAAGGATATAGCAAATACTCTACTAGTATGTGTGTGCAACAAAGCTCTGATATATAGACTAAACAAAAATGTTTGAGTTGTAAAACATTAACCTCTTTAAGTATTTACTACTGTTTAGGTTATAGGATTTCTTTATGAGAAGGAAGAAACTATTTCTATTGTCAGTATGGGGGAACCTTACTTGTATGTTTATTCACATTTTGATGGGTATATTTTAAGCCACAGTTTCCCATCAATATCCAGTATCAACCATTTTTATGTTCCCTAGAAAAAGAAAACTCTGAATTTGGTAACTACTTGTTGTTTGACTTTGTAAAAGGTCCATAGAAGAAAGAGGCTCAGAAGGATGAACACGTTAGCTTTCTATTCAGTTCACCTTTCAACAAAAACAATCAGAAATTATTTGCCTCCTCTTTATCATCTGATTGAAAACCTAACAGCACAGTTCCTTCTGTTCTTTACATTGCAAGAGATAGTTTTAATTTAGTATTGCCCTATTATTTATAGCTAAGAATTCACTACATTTTGGTAGTCTGTTTTGAAGCTACGTACTTGTATCTGAAAATTGCAGATAATGTGTATTGATTACACAGTGGGCTCTGTTTGCTGCAGAAAAGAGTGAAACTTTTAACTGCTTAGCACACTTGCCAGTAAAATATACCTGACAGAGCAGAGGTTATAACTTTGGCTCTAATTACTTTTAATAATGATAAGACAACATGAGTTTTGTTTGTTTACATGCTGTTTACAATGGCATAATTTTTAAAATATATACAACAATTGAGATATTTATTGCATACTATTTTAAAGATGTTTTATGTGTTTTCACCTTTGGAATATATTGTTACATTTCCTTGTACAGATAATTTGGGTGGCTTTGTTAATGTAGCTAGTAATTTTTATGACTACTAAGTGACCAGTTTTTGGTGCCTTTTATTGTGGGATGCATGATTATGTATTTATTGTACGGAAGTCACTGATGTGTGTATTTTTGTACTTTGCTGAGAGTAATGGTCGATCTTGATGTATATGATGATGAAAACTGTCTTTCCCAAAGGGCACTGCCTTGAAATCATCCTTCTCAAATAAAAGAATGCATTTGAAGAAGGTGTGAGGTCTATGTTCTTTATGGAGGAAATTTTATTAATTGAACATTTTGTTTTGAGATCATTATAGATTCATGTGTATTTTTAAGAAATAATACAATCTGGTTATGGTGGCACACGCTTTTAATCCCTGTACTTGGGAGGCTGAGACAGGAGGATTGCAGTTTGAGGACAGCCTCAGCTACTTAGTGAGGCCCTCTGCAACTTAGTGAGACCTTGTTTCAAAATAAGAATAAAAAAAAAAAAATAGGGCTGGGGGTGTAGCTCAGAGGTAGAATGCCCCTGGTTTCCATCCCCAGTTCTGCAAAAGAAGAAAGGAAGGAAGGAAGGAAGGAAGGAAGGAAGGAAGGAAGGAAGGAAGGAAGGAAGGAAGGAAGGAAGGAAGGAAAAGAAAACAGAATAATCCTTCATATCCTTTACCAATTTTCTCCCCGTGGTACCATCTTAGAAACTAAACGTATGCTGTGCAATATAAAAACCAGGATATTGGGACTAATATCAAGATTCTGGGCAGTGGTATCACCACATAGACCCATAGCAAAACCTCTCCTTTTGCCCTTTTATGTGCACATCTCCTAATTTATGTGCACATCTCCACTAATTTATTTCCACTTCTGTAACTGTATCACTTCAAAGATATTATATAAATGGCCTTATATAAAATGTGATTTTTCCCCTACCCAGCATAATTCTCTGGAAATTAATTCAAATCATTGTATATATTAATTATATTTTGCTTGTTTTGGTTTGGGATTTTTATTGTTGAGTAATATTCCATCTGGTGGAATTGTTAATGGTAAGCAAATAATTTGGTTTATCTTTCTAGTCGGAATTCCTGGAAGTTCACCAGAAAATACTTAAGAGACTAATGTGTGACAAGCATTATCTGCAGTGATGATAATCTGTGACTGGCCTTTTGAGATCACTATCTTATGAGGAATGAAGAGTATTGTAGCACAGAGTGTTACGGGCAATGAAGAAAATCTGCCAAGAAGCATGTGGTATGCAGAGGAAGGAGGCTTGAGGACACTTTCCTGGATAGGGGACACTGGGCTTCATCTAAATGTGTTGGCTGCACAGAGTCTATGTGTGAGAAAGGCAAAAGGATGTTGCAAGAAAATGAAGCAAAATAGCCCACAGGATAAGATATGGTGTAGCTGTAAAATACAAGAGAGCAAGGAGAGACAAAAGATGGACCTGGAGTAGGCGAGGACTGAACTGCGTTATCAAACTTGAGTGTGGGGCAAACCAGACAGCTCTGCGGGTGGGGTAGAACCAAAGAGGGCTGAGGACAGGGAAAGGTAAATACTAAAGTCGAGGCAAGGAGTGACAAGGAGTTCTTAAGGGCAGTTTTAGTGGAAATGGAAAGGAATAACAGATCTGAGAAATACTTAGTTATAAATGGCCTGAACTTGGAGGTTAGTTGTGGGTGGTCGAGGAGGGGAGAAAAAATAAGATGAATCCCAAGTTTCTGCTAACTGAAGAGGGAGTCAAACCCACCTCGTGGGTTTAAGTAAGTGGGGGATGTCCATAGGATACATAATGTTGGGAATAGATATGAGAAGGAAAAAACTGATTTGGGGGATGCATGAGTCATCCTCATATGGGATGAATCCAATAGACATGAGATCCTGAACTTGCATAACCCCTGCACTGTAGTACTAACGTGTGTGTGTGTGTGTGTGTGTGTGTGTGTGTGTGTGTGTGTGTGTGTGTTTTACTAGGGATTGAACCCAGGAGGTTCCACCTCTGAGCTATGCCCTCAGCCCCTATTTTATTTTGAAACAGGGTGTCAATAAGTTGCTGAGGCTGATCTTTCTTTATCAGGTTCCCAAGTATAGGGGAATGCCTAGAATCTGTCATATGTACTAATATGGCTCAATATTAACTTTTAAAATTGCAGAACTAGTTCAGTGGTTTCCAATGCTCAGCTGACTATCTGAAAATTATCCAGAAGGCATGTTTAAAAAATGTCAACAGTAACTTGGGAAGATGAGTCAGGAAGATTTTACGTTTGAGGCAACCTGGACAATTTAGTGAGACCCTGTCTCAAAATGAAAAATAAAAGCCGGGCATAGTGGCACACACTTGTAATCCCAGCATTTGCAAGGCTGAGACAGGAGGATCATGGTTCTAGGACAGCCTCAGCTACTACTTAGTGAGGGCCTTTGCAACTCAATGGGACCCTGTTTCAAAATAAAGAATAAAAAGTTGGGCTGGGTGTATAGCTCGGAGGTTGAATGCCCCTGGGTTTCATCCTTCCATCCCCAGTAACACACACGCAAAAAAACAGCTGATGGCTGGGCATGGTCGTGCACACTTATAATCCCAGTACTTGGGAGGCTGAAACAGGAGGATCACGGGTTCAAAACCAGTCTCATCAACTTAGCGAGACTCTGTTTCAAAATAAAAAAAACTGGCCTGGAGATGTAGCCCGGAGTTAGGAGGCCCTTGGATTCTATCCCTAGTACCACAAAAAAGGGGAAGCTGATGGTGCAGCTCAATGATAGAGTGTCCCTGGGTTCAAACTCTAGGACCGAAAAAAGAAATTCAAGACCTTGAAAGGGTTTGGACACCACCATTTATATCATCTTTCCTGATGATTCTCTCGTGTGGTCACATTTAGGAATCACTGATCTGATCCAACTTTCTTACCACCCCAACTCCTATTTTACAGATATATCGGAGCCCTAAAAACCTACATTCTAGGTTTCAAGCAGTTTTCCTCAAATTTAAAGAACATGAGTCATACAAATGGTATTCTTACTACAGTGCAATTACTTGAGAAATTAATAAAAGCCTGAAACAGAACATAAAACTCACTTCTTATAATTTGTTCAGTGTAAATCCCTGCAGCAGTTCAGCAGCAATGATAACCGATTAAAGGACAGAAGCCAGTGCCCATTAAACTAATAAGAACAAAATTGCATCATTTACAGAGAAATGAATGGAACTAGAGGACATTATATTAAGTGAGATTAGTCAGTCACAAAAAGTAAGAAGTCGGATACTCGCCCTAATATGTGGAAGCTAGGGAGAAAATGGGTCATAGGAGAAACTCTAGACAAGGAGAATTTATAGATGAGCCGATAAGGCAACCCAACTGAGGGGGATGGGAGGGGGGAGAGGAAAATGTCCTAAGGTACATGATGTACAGTCATAAACATATAAAAGTCAATCAGTAAGCCAAACATCAGAAGGAGGGAATGAGGTGGGACTTGGGAAAGGGCTAAATGAGAGATATGTGCATGTGTGCCTCTACCATCTTGAACTCCATTAAGATGCATAACTACAGTGCATCAATAAAAAAATAAAAAAGAAAATGAAAGCAACCCATTGCTACTGTAAAAGTTTGTTCAGTTCAAAGGCTAAAAGTCCAAAAGCTCCAAGATGACAAATTTTCAACCAAAAAGAAAAAAAAGAAAACACTGATATGTAGCACTCTAATTAGCTTAATTATGGTTTGATGAACTATATAATTTCATCTGAAAATCAAATTATTAAAGCATATTAGCTGATTGGAAAATGATTATAGGATGTTAGCAATATGTTTAATGTTTTTTGGCCTGTAGCACTCTTAATTTTAAAAGTATAATTTGGTCCTATTTTCATTAGAATAGAAATTATCTTGATACTGGCTTTAATATACTGAAACAAAATGGGTAAAAACAGGTGCATAAATTAAGAACCAAAATTGGTGAAAAATGCATTGTAAATCTCTCTGAGTGTATATATCTGTATTCATTTTATACTTGCATTATTTTATACCTACCTTTTATTCAGTCTCTGATAACTTTATACTTTGGGTAGCTGAGTCGCTTCTTTTTATGTATTGAGTCAAAATAAAAGTTTCCATATCCTCCTCTGATTTGTGGCTTTTTTTCTTTGTCTGTGTCTGATTCTGGTTCTCCATTCTGTACCCATTTCACACAGATGTGCACATGTGTGAACACACACATTAACTGAAATTATATCCCCTGTCTCCTTTCCACCTCCACTACCGCCCTTTATCCAGTTGGAAAGCCTCTTTCTTATCAGCCATAAAGCTTCAGCTCAAGATTTCTACAGTAGAACCTTTTAAAACTCAAGAACATTTGAAACTTATTCTCATTTAAATTACCATTATACTTTGTTCCCATTACATACCTCCAGGAGAACAATTATATTGCATCATAATTATTAACACTGCTATCTTCCCACTGGATTTCATTTGTTCGAGAGCAGAGCCCATACTATCCATCCTACCCACCCCTCACATTGCCAACTAGCCTCCTACCAAATTTTTAATAAATGAGTTTTGAATGGGTAAAGAAAATATCTCACTTGGAGCAATTTTTTAAAACTCTTACATCTATGCTTGTAAATGACATTACACTGCCTTTGCCTATTTTTGGAGTCAAGGTTACAAGGACTCCTTTTTCTAATCTGGTTTTTGTAAAAACAGAATTATCTGCTCTTTGAATGTAAGACAATGATCTATAAAAGTGGTCATAGCTACACGATTTTTTGGTATTTGTGCTTTTTTCTTTGTATCTTGGTTTGGATGCTGCATTCAGTCTTCATATTTACTGATAAAAGTGGGGTTTTAAATTATCAATTTTTCTATAAGTACTATATTAGCCATACCCACAGAGTTATTTTATTTTTCTATTTTAGTGTTTTAGGGACCATGTTCAAAATAGTCATCTGTTAGTATAGGAATCCAAAGGACAAATTCAAGCACTCCAGAGACGTTAGAGGGCTGAGACTCTGGACAGCCTTTAATTTCAGCAAAGGAACAAGGGAGCAAGTGAAAGGAAACCCAAGCATAATCACAGTCAGATATCCTGGACCAGCATGATGGAATCAGGACAGCTAGCATTCAGGGATTCTGTGGGTGCTCAGGCTAGAGAGCAAGCCCCCATCATGTTATTTGATGAGTCTCTGAACCTTCCCTGGTTAGCAGTGGCCAAGAACCTCAAAGAGAAGATACTTCCTAATACTCAGCCTAGACACTCAGCCTAGATTTCTGAGTATCTCTTTAGCCTAGATTCCCCCGGTGCTATATTTTGCCTGTTTATTGGATCACCTCTCATACTAGGTGTTGAATCCGTTGACACTTGATGCATTCACGAACTGTCTTTGGGATATGAAACTCTGAGATCCAGATTGAATTTCCACTTAGATATGTTGCCCAGAACTTGTCCCAAGCCTGTGTATGAGTACAATAGAGAGCCTTAGCTAAGAGTGATGGCAATTTACAGCTCTCAATATTTGCTAAGCCTTTTGACTTCCTTCCTAACCTGTGTCAGACTGATTGACTGAAGTACTCTTGAGATCCCAGACCTTAAAATAAAAAATTTATTAGGACACAGCTGTCTCTCATTACCTTCCTTTACTCCTCAGACAGAAAGTACTTCTTGGAACTATAACCCTTTGTCTTGAGATGATGTGTGTATTTTAAGTGTGTGCCCAGAACAGCATGCCCCCAAGCTATTTGCCTTAAGAAATACAGCATATTTTAGCAACCCTTTCTTCTTCCTGATACCTGTATTTGAACAGTGTGGCCCTTTTGTTATCTGAAGATAAATGTCTAGGTCTATTCTGTTAGTTTCTTGCTTCTTTCTAAAAACCCCTTGGGTTATTGCCCTATTTGAGACAGAGTATACCTGCCTGACTTAGCCATTTTAGAAACTAGACCACATCCAAGCTGTGCTTCCATTTCCTTTAGAGTTACTGACACTGTTTCACTTGCCTTTGCCCCATTTTGTCATCATGTCTCAGGTCAAACCTGAAGCAAGCATCGCAAAAGAGAGTTAAAAGATACTGTGAAGCAGCAGAGATGTACATCCTTGCCAGTTGATACCAATTTCCCAATTCTCTGACAGACCCTTGAGGATCAATGATAAATAAGGCACAGTTCTCTCCTGCCTTTGAGTAGCACAGTAGTCAAATTGTTAGAGTAGAGCCAGTCATGGTGGAGCATACTTAAAATTCTAGTACTTGAGAGGCTGAGACAAGAAGCTCCCAGGTTCAAGACCAGCCTCAGCAATTTAGCCAGACGATCAGCAATCGTGAGATCCTGTCTCAAAACAAAAAAGAGTTTTTGTTTGTTTGTTTTGGAATTCTCAAAGTTTGCTCCTTGGGGATAGGAAGTGATGCTACCTCTTACAAGTGGACTAAAGTGCTCTCTAGGGACCAAATGGCAATAGTAAAGGACCACCATAAATCCCACTAATAAAATCAATCCTATGTACAGCACTTATGATATAAAACCTAAAGTGAAATTTTGTGACATGAGATGTGATATTCTTTAGTCCTTTGTCATGCATGAGCCCATCAGCTTCTGGGTGCTACAGTAATAGAGAAAGTCATCTTTCTTAGGATCAGCTTGCTTGGTTCTCCAGGTCGCCTGTGAGCAGTCCACTGGGTCATCTCTGAGGCTGTGGGTTCCAGGACTGCTGGATTCAAGAGGTTATGGTGAATCCAGGTAGCAGTAGCCTCAACTTTTACTGCCTTGGAGTGGCAAGAATAAGAGTGAAAGGCCCTCTCCATTTTGCATCAAGGGAAGCCTGATTCTAATCTTTAACCCAAACTAAGCTTCTAGGCTTATAGACTGGTATTAGACTGACTGGGATTCTGTCTAATACCCATGCAAGCGATGTGTGACTTTTCCTAGTTCCCCTATAAGTTTATGCATTTCTAACTCTCCCGCCTCCTGCAGCCTCCCTGGAAATACTTAGAAAATGCATCTAATTCTAAATAGGACTAAAGGTAAAGCTTGAACACAAGTTAGCTTAGATTTCGGACATTTTTTCTAACCTAGTTTTGATGGTTCTATTTGAAAGGTTAGAGCTGCCCCAGCCCCACAAAGGGGCAGGGCCGGAAGCTAGGAGGTGGAGCCCGGTGATTCCGGGAGGGGACCACGCCTCCCGGTCAGAAAGAAGCAAGTTCAGAGTTCAGAGGGGAGCCCGACAGAGAGACAGAGGGATGCACTCCCCCCCCCCCAGCCCCCGCGGCCGACTTCCCATGAATAAAGACATCCGTAATACCGATTATAGATCTCCGCGTGTCTTTATGCAACTGGCAGACACGCCAATGACCTTTCACTATTCACTATCTCTACTTTGCCTAAACTCTTGTGGCTTATATGTGGAATACAGCTTCCAGGTGATGCCCAGGGCAACTGCCACATTCTGGGTGACTTCTGCAATGAAAGTTGGTCTATTGCATGACCCTATGTACAAGGGTAGTCTATACTTGTTAAATTATGTAGGTGGTCTTTAAAATGACCTTATGAATTCAGCTCTCTTTACCCCAAAACAGCACACTTGTTTTTTGGTTAAACTTTCCTATAGGGTATTTAAGACCAAATAGGTAGCCCTAGATGAGGCAAACAAATTTTCATAAAATTATTTTGCTATTGAGGTCGGTCAAGACTCTTCAAGGTTACTCTAAGAGACTTTGTGAGGCTTTTCCTCTACCAGTTGTGACATCTGCCAGGATGGGTCGTGGGCTTACTAACCATTTGGCTCTTCTTGGAACACTGGGAACATTCCCCTTTAATGACTCTCCTTTTAACAGAACATACACTGGTGGTTTTTAGTCTCTGGAATCTTCGCAATCTCCCTAGTTGGGAGATTGAGTGACTTTCCAAAATTTTCAGAGCCCGTAGGAGTCCCATCATTTATTTCCAGGGTTAATGGAATGTTAATGGACAACAATTACAAAGATTTATACGCAAAATGCAATATGAGACTATTAGTGACAAAATACATCAAATTTTATGATGGTTTTGACAATATTTGATGACACAAGCAAATTTCCATTTAAATTTGACTTGTTTACATATACACACATGTATTATTAATAACAAATTTTAATCAAAGTGGCAAGTATTCAAGCACCTTTAATTATCTTTGCCTGAAGATAATCATAATACAATATAGGAAGACACAATTATAAACTTAAAAATTATCACTATTAACAATTTTTGTTTAGAGCATACCAGCTTGATAAACTCTCTTCTTAAATAATGTATTTTAGAAGATACTTAGGACACATATTTAACTTACAAAGAAATCAGTAATAATTAACATTACTGTTGCATATATATTATCTTAACCCTTACTGTTGGGATTAAGAATTTGCTCAGTAAGATCACTATAATTATAGCTTTATATATATTAACAGCATTTGCAAAAATAAAACATCTCCAGACCCTTTATAAGTTTAGAGTTATATGTAGAAACAGATTTATTGATTGATTGATTGACTGATTGAGGTACTGGGGATTGAACCCAGGGGCATTCTACCGCCAAGCTACACCCCCTCGTCCTATTTTTTTTATTCTTTATTTTTAAACAGGGTCTCACTAAATTGTGGAGTGCCTCACTAAGTTGCTGAGGCTGGTCATGAATCTGTGATTCTCGAGTCTCAGCCTCCCATGCACTGTATTTACAAGTGTAGGCCACCATGCCTGGCTTAGAAACAGCTTTATTTTTTGGTGAACAATTGTATCTCTTTTATATAATAGTGAACCATTCAGTCAAAGTGAACAAGTGTAAAAGAGATCTTAAATGACAGGGATTTTTGACTGGTTTTATTAAACATCAGATAAAATGCACATTACATAAAGAGATCACCTATTGGTTACTTTGCATGTATATAAACCAATATATCTAACTTTATAAGCTTTAACTTATTATTATTATTATTGTTATTATTATTTTACATATTTCTTTAAATAAATTTTACTGCATTCCCCATTTGTACTTTTTGTCTGAATGTTTACCAAGTAGACAGGCAAAGATTGAAGTAGTGTGAAATAACTTTAGGATTTCCAAATCTGTAACGTCTTGAGTGTTCATTATTTTTCATTTTTGTAATTTTTTTTATTTTTTAGCATGGGAAACTAAAACTAAACTCAGAAAATTTATATTGCAATATTACAAATATTTTATTTTATTAACTTTTTGTGCTTTTATTGGTCCAATAAAGTCTCACATCATAATGTAAATCACATTGACAATGACATAAATGCACAGTGTTCCTTTTAACAGGCATAAATCACAGAAGTTTAAACCCTGACTCTGTTGTGATACAATGATTAAAATTCTAACCAAGAGATTATTTTGATAAGGATGCAAAATCTCTGTTTAATCTAGTTTCCAGTAAATTGTTACCTGGAGCAAGAAGAAACCCTATTGTTTTAACCATAGAATCAAAATATTGAATGTTATTCCTAGAAAACCCCTTCAATATTTTCTCTTCTCTATACCAACTCTATCACACATATACATTTTTTCTTTATACATTTTATCCTTTACAAAGCACTTGCAACTTCTTCAAACGCTGTGTGACTTGCTTAATCCTCTGATTTTTGTTCTCATCTTTCTTTTTTCCTATGGGATAACTCAGTCATTTAGAACAAAATATTTCCATGCAAAATTCTTTCCTCTTTCTCTAACCTAAAAATGTTTTTCTTTTTCTTTTAACCTAATTCTTTCCTCTTTCTTTAACCTAAAAATGTTTTTCTTTTTCTTTTAATCTAGAAGAATTTTCCTTCTCTTTAAAAAACTTCTGTGGACAGGTAGAGCTAAAAGGCATATTTACAGTCAGTGTAGATGTTAACTACTTGATTTGTTCATGACTCTAGTGCTTGGGTGAGGGCAATTAACTCAGCCCTCAGGCAGAAATACCAGCAAGGAAGGGCTCTGCCTCCAAGATTTCTTTCAAGATTACCACCATATATATGGCTTGCTGTGTTCTCACCTGAATTATGAAACTACTTCCATTCATGAACATTTTTAAGCCAGGGTAAAGGTAGGGGTAGTCAGCAGTTGCCTTTTTTTTTTTTTTTTTTTTTTTTTTTTTTGGTGGTACTGGGGATGGAACCCTTCTACCTCCGGGCTCCACTCCCAGACCTATTTTATATTTTATTTGGAAACAGGGTCTCTTAAGCCAGTGAGACTAGCTTCGAACCTGCGCAATCCTCCTGTCTCCACCTCCCAAGCACGGGGATTACAAGTGGCGCCACCACGCCTGACAGCAGTTGCCTTTTGAGGCATGTTGTTCCTCCTTCCACTAGCCTTTGCCCTTCGAACAGTTTCCACTCTTCTTTTTTTTTTTTTTTTTCTGCGGGTCTGGGGCTGGAACCCAGGAGCACTTGACCTCCAAGTTACACCCCCCTGCTCAATTTGTTATTCTTTATTTTGAAACAGGGTCTCAATGAGTTGCGAAGGGCCTCACTGAGTAGCTGAGGCTGTCCGCGCACCGCGATCCTCCGGCTTCAGCCTCCCAAATGCTGGGATTACAAGCGTGCACCACCACACCAGCTCCACTCTTCTTTTTGGGCCATATTCAGGAAACAAATTAGCTGAAAGGTTGGCGCTGACAACTTTAGTTTTTCTTCCTCTGAAAAGGTGATAGTTGCTCTGAGTCTGTTGAAGAGGTTCTGACCCAGCGGTGGAACTGGACAGTCTAGCATATAAAAGAATTGTTGAATAACATCTCTTCCCCCTAAGGTGCATTTGCAGGGTAAAAACATCTGTTGGCAGGCTTTTTATGTTGTCCCACTATGTCAACATGTCGGTTAGTGAGGGGAATGATTGGACTGGCTACCATGGAATGTTCTGTCTCAGTGTTGATAAGGAACTGCAGGTTGTGCTCCCACATACAGCAGGGGATCCAGAATGGGTGGCAGCTGGGTTTCACCTAGGTGTTGCTTCTGACTTCCTGCCTATTATCTCCCTGTCTCATGGCAAGTAAGATCTGGGAACCCAGACCTCATAACCATAGGGGGGGTGATTCTGAACTAGTTGGAATCGGGGGTCGATGTAGGGAAACTGGTCCATATGTCTGGACCATCCGTGACTCAATCTCAAATGTATCGGCTGATACCTGGATCTAATGAGCCTTCTGATGGTCAGCCTTCTCCAAAGGCCAGCCATTTTATCTCACACAAAGTATACAGCTTCCTGGAGTTAGCTTTAATACATAGTCACCTGTATGAGCCATTCTAAAATTCCTAATCTTGAGGTCTAAGGGAGCGGGCTTACTCTGTTTCCCTCCTATTCCTGCCCAGAGATTTTGGATTATAATTAGGTTATCTAAAACAGTTAACGGGCAGCATTCTCTTTGTCTGTGTCAGCCATCCTCCTTGCGAAGATATTTCAGCTGTCCCTTGGTGATAGCAACCCCTACCCTGTCATGAGTCAGCGTGATAACTTCTGTGGATTCTTGAATTCCATGGTGAAAAAAACTTCAACATGAACCATTCAGAGACAAAGGCAGAGATTTAGTTCAAGAAAAGAAAAAAACACAGGTTCAGGGGAAAATGTGGGCTACCTGGAAAAGCATGAGAGTGATTGCTGGGAGAGAGGTCAAGAATTTCCACGAGCTGTCCAGAGTGTCCAAAAGCTCCTTTGAGCCCCTCAGTTCTATACTTTTTTATAGAGACCACTAGAGGGGGTGGTCAGGGTCACATGGGATGGTGGGATCCTTTTTTGAAGCTTTAAAGTAACAAATGGGGCCGGGCGTGGTGGCACACGCTTGTAATCCCCACGCTTGGGAGGCAGAGACAGGAGGACCGCGCAGGTTTGAAGCCAGCCGCACGCGCTGGTTTAGGAGACCCTGTTTCCAAAATGAAAATGTAAAAAATAGGTCTGGGAGTGTAGCCCGGAGGTAGAAGGGCTTCCAGGAACCCCAGTACCACCAAAAAAAAAAAAAAAAAAAAAGTAACAAATGGGAATTCCTTCTAGATAAGAATCTCAGGGAGCAGAGACATGAAGCTGGGGTGCAGTGCTCCTTAAAAAAAGGTTCGACTTTTCTGAAAATCTTCCTGGAAGCAAATTGAACTTTGACAAAAGGTGAAGTCTCTCAGGTTTTATTTGCCTCAGGAATTTCTGAAATGGAGCCAGTTCATTATGATTTAAAAGTATGGGCCTTTTTTTTTTTTTAAAGACTAACCATGCTCTATTAAATGAAACTAAAGATTTCAGATTTTAAAACCATGTTTTCCTTTTCTTTCCAATATTCCTCCTTTCTGCCTAAATTTATTTATTCTATTCTACCTCATCAACCCTATCAGACCAACAACATTTTAGAGTCCCTGATGGACTACTACTTAGCTATCACAGAATGGTCTTGGATCCAGACAACGAACTTAGCACTTTCTTTGGCCCTGTGGGGTACAAACTGGAGTCTGACCCTGATGTCTGTCTCATTCACACACTTGCACTCACCATTCACACACACTCAACCCAAACCCTGAACTAAATTTCAGTTTCGTGTCTCTCCAACACTACTCAGGGAATTCCCTGAAAGGGGATGATTAGACCCCACTTCCGCTATTGTGATAGTGGGACCTGACTGAGCCCTGGAGCAGCCTACCATGATTCAGATGTTAGCACCAGAGAGATAATGACCTGTTTCTTCTCCAGCCTAAGACCTCAGTGGTTGTTATCCCCAGAATTGATCACCTCCGGGAGAAGCCTCTCACACAGTACCAAAGAGGACTCCATTATGCTCAGTGAATCAATGTCTATGATGTGGAAGGCTGACTCCAGAGACACAAACTGGAGGAGGCAAAATGCCCTGGGACCAGAGCAACCTGACAGTGGCTCCTGGCTGGCTCACCAAAATGTTGCAGGAGGCTCTTCCCCACAGCTTGGTCCTCAGAGACAAAGGAACACTGCGGCCAGAGTTGGAAAAGCAGGCTACTTTTTCACTGGTGAAGACCCAGTAAGCAACAGCTCTGATTTTGGACTCTGGCACTGAAATTACACTTTTTTAAAAAAAAAAAATTCATTTGGCCATATAATTGTGGAGGGAAGGGAGGAGTAAATGTGGGATTGATTTCATCTCCTGTAAGCAAGAGACAGAATCAGAATGCCAGTGAGTGAAATATCATTTAGTTCTGTAAGGTTGCTTTGTTCTGTGTCTTATCTCCAGAGCTGTCAGCTTATCTGGATAGGAGTAGTGAAGAAGCCTATGTGTGTGTGTGTGTGTGTGTGTGTGTGTGTGTGTGTGTGTGTTAATTTTTATAATTTTTAAGCTTCTAGCCAAAAGAGGCTACAAGGACCCATCCTGGTTCCTACCTCAGTACAATTCAGCAGACTGTGATTTAGGACTCAACACACCCAGAATTTAGTTGAGAATTTCTAGAATCATATCACATGAATAATAATATGGCAGCCAGGTGTGGGGGTACAGGCTTGTAATCTCAGTTCTCAGGAGGTGGAGACAGGAGTATGGCAAATTCTCAGACAACCTCAGCTACTTAGTGAGGCCCTCTGCAACTTAGTGAGACCCTGTTTCAAAATAAAGAATTAAAAAAATAAGGCTGGGGTTGTAGCATGGAGGTAGAATGCCCCTGGCTTCAATCCCCAATACCACAAAGAAGAAAAAAAAGAACAAAATGGATGATAAATGTTTGTAAGAAAATTTTTAAGCTATAAAGAATGTAAACTAGCACTAAAGTGTGAAGGCCATGGAGTCTGACACTAAAGCCCAAGCAACACCTTGTAAATGTTGTGACTTCTCTTCCCATAAAAGAATGTCATTTCCTCAAACCACACATAAAAAATCAGTGTGATACTGTATTAGGCATTATTGTACTACAGATATTACTTTCCTAAGTTTGTATGGCAATTTCAGAATAGCTACTGACCATATAAAAGGAGAGAGAAGATTACTGTCCATGTTACTATTAAAAGAGTGCTGCAGGAATCTTGTTACACCCTTTATACCCTGCTTCAAGCTTACTTTTGAAGATAATAGGATGTTTGTGAGAATCTTATTATACCAACTCATAAGGATAGTAACCTGTACAGTCCCATTTTTTAGATAAGGACACACTTAAAAAAGAATTTTAAAATCAGTTTAGAGATAAGAGCAGAATATGACAAGTAAGAGATTAGGATCTTATAAATTTGGACTTTACAAGGTATTTAAAAAATAAATTATATATGGTGAATACCTGTATTCCCAGAGACTTGGGAGGCTAAAGCAGGAAGATCACATGTTTTAGGCCAGCCTGGGCAACCTAGTGAGACACTGTCTCAAAATTAAAGATAAAATAAAGTAAAACTGAAACGGGGTTTCTTGAGAAGAAACCCGGCGTTTCCTTACCGGATTCTTGTCTGTGTTGAGCGAAGAATAACACCTGCAGACATCAGGAAGGAGAGTAAAGGGTTTACTGGAAGCAGCAGGGAATAGGGAAAGTGGCAGAACACCCCTAAGGGCTGTCAGAACTTTTAATGCCCAGCAGCTGCCTTCAGGTCACTACCTGAGTGTATCCCTGGCCAAGTGCCTTCAGTTGCAAGCTGCTTTCTCCCAAAGTCCACACGATCTGCCAGAAAGGAAGTGCAGGTCACCCCTAGGGGCCCAGGTCGGCCTTGATGTCCAGCAGAGGCCTTCAGGTCACTGCCCGAGTGTAGACCGGGCCAAGTGCCTTCAATTGCACTCTACCTTCCCTCAAAGCTAACATGACCTGCAAGAGAGAGAGAAGCTCCCCAATGGGGAGGGGTTCCCAGAGTGGGTAACCTTCCTGGTGACTGTTCTGGGGGTTTATATATCTCTGCATGTCTTCTATTGCTTGGAGTTTGGGAGGCAGTTCTTAAAATTTGCATAGGGCATTTGCATGTCCTTTGAGGGGTCTCCTTTCAGTAGGAGTGTCAGACTTGCTCCAGTGATGTCTCCTGGGTTTGTTGATTAGAAAACAGATGGTTTTGTGAAGCTTTGGTCATTCTTCTCTCTGATCCTTGGAAGAGCTGATCTCTTTTAGGAGCTTTGGAAGTTAATTAGTATTTGTCGCCCCTCAGGAAATTAAGTTTTTTTTTTTCTACCGAGGCCTCTTCCCTATCTGCCTACTTCCTTTCTACCTCCTCAAAACAAAAAGGGCTGGAGTTGTAACTTAGTGGTAGAGCACCCCTGGGTTCAATTTCCAGTACTGCAACAAATCAAAACAAAATAAAAACTTGTATAGAAGCCAATATATTATCTGGTAACAATTTTTTATAAAGTATAACTCACTCCATTTTAAGATATTCCTAACTATTAATTTTCCCCCTTACATTTGAACCAAAACCTGTCTCATCCCTCTGGAAAAAGAGGAAGCCCATGACATTTCTCATATGATATTCAACATTAGTTTATATTCTTCTGAGTCTTCCATTCTTTAGACTAAATACCAGTGGGTTAGATTTCATGTGTGCTTTATTCCCTAGGCACCTCACCTCTGGTCCTGGCTCACCTGGTGGCTGCAGGTGTGAACTGATTAGCTCAGTGAAGAGTGTGAGTATCACACTAGCATTCTGGTAGCCTATGGTTGCATTTGCTGATTTTTTTGGTAGCCAAATCATTTGAATGATAAAAACTAGACTAACCAGGAAGTGAGGTAGGCTGGTGAACCAACAGATAAGAGATAGTGGGTTACTTTAGTATTCATGACATTTGGGTATGAGGAATCCTAGCACATCCTTCAGAAAGTTGGCTGATTTCAGAAGTTCCATTGTGGGAAAGAGGTCAAATCTATTCAAGTTGCCCTTAAGAAATCTCAAACAAGCTAGGCATGGTGGCACATGCTTGTTATCCCAGTACTTATGAAGTTGAGGCAGAGGGTCCAAGGTTCAAATCCAGCCTCAACAAGTTAGCAACCTAGTGAGTTCCTGTTTCCAAATAAGAAATAAAATTGGGCTGGGGTGTAGCTTAAAGGTAGAATGCTTCTGGGTTCAATCCCCAGTTCAAAACAAACAAACAAACAAACAAAAACAACAACAACAACAAAAAAAAAAACTCCCAAGCAAATTTGGACCGAAACCTATTGTGAACACAGACTATACATCTATAGCATACTTTAATGGCTTAAAATACCAAACAGAACCAAGATTTTTCTAAAGTCTAGGTTAAGAAGCATTGAAAGTATTTTAAAATCTCTGTTCCTTTTTCAGCCTAGATTTTTACCACAGTGATTACTGACTTCCTGAACTAAAAGTAGATGTGCAATATTCATGTTTCATTTGCATGACTATTGCCTAAGAATCGAATCACATAAGGATTTCATGTGAGCTAATGAATAAGACTATTTTTATTGGCATGTTAAAATGATGTGCTGTATTTGAAGAGCAAAGCAACCAAGCGCCAAGAATGACAGCCTTAGGAACAACTTGTTCCAGGAGCTGTTTTATTTTGTCATAAAGTCATAATATTCAAAAGTTTGCCCTTGACCTTCAAATACATAATCCAGAGAAAGTTAATATTTTAAAGCAATAAGCATGCATGCTGTTGGTGCCCACAAAAAGGAAGTTTATCTTATCTTTTGTAAAAGATTTTTATAAAGTTGAGTATATAAAATTTTGTTTTGTAAGTTAAATTATTTCACTTATGTATATAAATGATTTTGAAATGCTTGATAACATGCTTCATTGAGTTAGTTATGTCTGTAAACAACCTTTTTTATAAGACTTTGTCCTTTTGTTTTGTAATTAACTACAGTATTATATACTAATCATTTAAAATCAGCATGGGCTCATGCTTGTAATCCCAGCTCATGCTTGTAATCCCAGCTCATGCTTGTAATCCCAGCATTCAGGAGGCAGAGACCCAAGGATCATGGTTCTTGAACAGCCTCAGATACTTAGCAACTCAGTGGGAACCTGTTTCAAAAAAAATAAAAAGACAAAAAATAGGGCTGGGGGTGTAGTTCAGAGATACAATGCCCCTGGGGTCCATCCCTAGTACTACAAACAAACAAACAAACAAAAAATAAACAAATAAAATCAGCAGGGCAATGGTATTTAAGAACCTCCTTTATTGAGCAATATTTAAGCATGATTGTTTGAATTTCAAACAATCATATATTGTATTTTCTTAAAAGAGGATAGATTTGTTTTTTAAATATTGGAAGTTAAGTGAACAACTAGCTATGACTATGATCAGAAAAATTATTATATTTGAGCATGATAGGTAACAGCACTCAGATTCACTGTGCTATTCAAGAGGTCTTTAGTTCAGAATAGAACTTCTGAATTATCATCTTACCATTTACTAGTAGGTCTAGTCATGACTTTAGAATTCTTGATCATTTAGTGAGTACCTTTAATATATAAAGACATTATTAAGCATCATGTTATAAAAATGGTTTAGATATGTTTTTACAGTTCAAGAGCCTCACTACAAAAGAATTATATAAGTTATAAAATTTGTAATAGGTTTTGGTTTAATATATATACTAAAAAAAGGCATGAGGACTGAGGGTATAGCGCAGTAGAAGAGCACTTGCCTACCATTTGCAAGGTCCTAGATTGAATCTTTAGCAACAAAAAAGAAAATTTAAATTAACTAAAACAAAGACACTAGGGGCATACTTTGTCTTTCTGTGTGTGTGTGTGGTGCTGGGGATTGAATTCAGGAGTATTTTACCTTCTAGCTACAACCCCGGCCCTATTTTTTTTTTTTTTAAGAACTGGGGATTCCAGGGGCATTCTACCTCCAAGCTACACTCCCAGCCCTATTTCTTATTCTTTATTTTGAAACAGGATCTCCCTAGGTTGATGAGAGTCTCATTATTGCTGAGGCCATCCTTGGACCTGTGATCCTCCTGTCTCAGCTTTCCAAACACTGGAATTACAGGCGTGGGCCACCATGCTTGGCTTGTCTCTTAAATTTAAAAAGCCTTTTAACACACTTAGATGGCAGATGTTGTCATTCCTAGCTTCCTACTTTCAGAATGTATGCATTGGTTTATTTTTATTAACTTAAATAATACATTTGAACAACCACCAAAAGAAGACAGTCTGCTTCATTATCTTTCAGTGTTCTAGATTAATGAGTGTTTGTTAACCTATAAGCATAAAAAAATAACCAAAATATAAAACCTGAGGAATGTGGACAAGATGGGCTTGGCATCTCACTTTTACAAGTGAACCACCCACCAGCTGGGGCCATCACTCAGGAAGGAAACACTACTCGGGGAGGAATTCAAGCAAGTGGGCCAAGGGGAGACTCAAGTTTTCAAACAGGAAGCGACACAGAATCTGCTTTTGGCTGTCAGAGGTTGTTAGCTTAAAGCTCCAAAGGTCCTGGGGAAAAATGATGCCTGTCTTTGTAGTCAGAAGGTCATCAGGGGGATTAAGCTGAGAGGCCAGCTTTGTATAGTATGTGTGCTTAGTTTCATTGAAAGGTTGGACCAGACTGACCCAGCTAATTTTAGTCTGAACTATGCTTGATGTGATCTACTACAACTCATTCAATTTTGATGTTTCATAATTCTCTCATGCGCCTATAACCCAAATGTCTTGGTTCCATTAGGGTACATCTACAAATGAAAGTAATATTTTTATTAAATTACCAAAATTCCATTAGAGGACATACCACCAGTTGGATTGCTAGAATTGAGCCTATTAAAATGTCCCCAGGAGAAAATGTGGATGTTTCCCAGGAGCTGTTTCAGGTGTCCTTAGACACAGCCTGTGTTCTCCGACTTGGCCCTTTGTATACCACTAGTCTCTCCTTTCTTCATCTTTCTGTGGGAAATATGGGTGGAGGAAACTTGTTTTCCTCTCCGGTACTATCTCAAGCATGGGTTGGGCCTTGCCATTAGCTCCCCTTAGCATAGCACTGATTTGGCTTGTGACATTTATCAAGAATTTACTGAAGATTACTAGTGAGACAAGAGAAAACAGAACACAGAACCAGGTATGGTAGTGCACACCTGTAATCCCAACACTTGGGAGGCTAAGACGGGAGGATCACAGATTTTGAGGAGAGCCTCAACAATGTAGGAAGACTCTTGGGAACCTAGCAAGATCCTGTTTCAAAACAAAAAAATAAAGAGGGCTGGGGGTGTAGCTTAGTAGAATGCCCCTGGGTTCAATTTTCAATCTCTCTCTCTCTCTCTCCCAACCCTTTGGTGCAAGCGCGCGCGCACACACACACACACACACACACACACACACACACACACACCACTAACAATAACACAAAAAAACAAACGAAAACATCACAGAATAGTCAGGGAAAACACCTTACTTTCTCCTTCTGCCCTTTCTTTCTCCATTTCTTTGGCTAGTTATTGAGTACCCAATGTGCCAGTCATAGGGAACCCAAAACAGATGTGGTCCCTCATCACGAAACCTACAGTCTAGTGAAAGAGAAAGGCAGATATTAATCAAGCAATCTTACTAATAAAGATCATTAGAAATTATTAAACGTTTTGAAGAGAAAGTAGAGACTCCTGGCTAAGTCCTACTTCACTTGGAAAGTTAGCACAAGAGTTCCTAACGAAATGACAGCAGATCTGAAAGTGGAAGGATTCGTGGGCACTCAGAGGCCAAGGGGGGTGGAAAGCTCTGAAGCAGACTCTTTCTACTTTGAGTAACTAAAAGTAGGGACAGTCTGGGAGGGAGAGCAGAGGAAAAAGGCAGATTATAGGTGGAACCATAAGAAGCCACTGATGGATTCCTAAGCAAGCGAGTGACATGGTCAGATGTGAACTGGTTGAGCAGAATTACCTCTGTGGACAGAGTGCACATCTTTCAAACAGTAAACAAGACAACATCGTATGGGAGCAATGGGACAGTGCTTGAAAAAAGAAATGTGGCTTTTGTGAACTCAATATGCCTTATGTTTTATATATTTAAAGGGATGAGCAAGATGGGTGTGGTGGGGCATGATCACAAGTTCAAGGGTAGCCTCGGCAACTTGGTAAGGACCCTAGCAATGTACACATGAATATTCAAACCAGCATGAATAATATCCAAAAAGTGGAAAACAACCCTAATGTCTATCAGCTAATAACGTCATCAGCAACATATGCAATATGCATAGAATGGACTCATTACTTGGCGATGAAAAATGAAGCCCATGGAACATTGTGGATGACTCTTAAAATATTATGCTAAGTGAATGAAGTGAGACCCAAAAGACCATATATGCTTTGACTCTATTTATATGAAATGTCCTGAATAGGCAAGTTCATGGTCACAAAGATTAGTGATTGGAAATCTAGTGCTGGGGATGAGGTAGTGGATTGACTGCTATAATGAGTATGTTTTTTTTGGGGGGGGGTTATAACACTTAGGTTCTAAAAATTAGGTCTTGATGATGGCTGCACAACTCTTTGAATATACCAAGAACATTAAATTGCATGGCATGTGGATCCTATTGCAATAATAGTGCTTTAAAAATGAAGAAAAAGAAAAGAACTTTAAATAGAACCCAAGAACTAAGGGCAGTGTAGAACTGGATCTCAATCTTAAGTTTCTTCTCACTTTATATGCCTTGTACTTCAAATAATTACAGATACTACAAGAGCCCATAATGATTTTCTTGCAAGGGTGAGTTGGGAAGCTCTATGGCTCTATTAATACTTGTTAGAATGGCAGAGCTGAGCCTACTGTTCATAAATTGGCAGTACCAAGCAGCAGTATCAGTTAATCCCTATGAAAACTGTAAACTTTAAAAAAAAGTACTTCATTCCCATTTTCAAAAATGGTCTTAATTTGTTAACATAATTTTGGGGTGCATTTTTTTAAGTATACCTCTAGCATTTCTTGAAGCTTTGCTTTCATTAAAATTAAGGTGTCAGCTTAACTTTAGGATACTGCTTCAGATCTTCTAAAATATTTATTTTCTATCGGGTTCTTAAACTCAGATTAGGAACATGTGAATCATTATTCAATACTGCATAGGTTCAAAATAGCTTCAGAGAAAGGGAATCTGAGGTTGGACAGGTGGCAGTACTTCCGTTTTCACACTCTGAGAAGGCCAGCGTTTCTTAGGAAAGCATTCCTGGTATCTGTGTTAATCAGTTTCATAGTTCCTCAGCTGGTGTGTGTGTCCAATTTCATTTGGCTCCTGCTGCTGACTCTGTTAGGTTTTCATAAAAGTTCATTTCATTTCCCTTTCTAGCTTCCTTCCTACTGGTGTATGCAGCCAAAGAGTAATTCAGCCTTAGCCACTTTGAGTGTAGTTAAATTGCCTTGTTTTATGCATGAGGAAACGGAGACTCAGGATGATAAGGAACCTTGATTTGGTTGTGTTGCTAATGAGAGGGTTTCAAGTTGAAAGTCAAGTCTTCCAATTTGTGTTTTAGTGAAACTCCCTCTGTTTTCCAGCCTTCAACCTCGACCTTTTCGATCTTTACACTAAGAAATAAGTATCTAGAACAAACATGATTTTATATTTCCTCTTTCTTAGAACTGATTGAGACAGAAGTGGTTATCTGTGTAGTGTAAAGGGGGGAAGAAGAAAAATCAAGGGTGAGCCTTTAGGGTGGTTCGTCTTCTTCAGTAACAATATCAAAATCCCATTTATCTCTCTTATTAAGTAGGAAAAAATCCATGATCCATGTTTTTTTTTTTTTGTTGTTGTTGTTTGTTTGTTTGGGTGGTACTGGTGATGGAACCCAGGGGCCTTCTACATCCGGGCTACACTCCCAGACCTATTTTATATTTTATTTGGAAACAGGGTCTCTTAAGCCAGCTGAGGCTGGCTTCGAACCTACACAATCCTCCTGTCTCAGTCTCCCAAGCGTGGGGATTACAAGCGTGCGCCCCACCACGCCCGGCAAATCCATGTGTTTTTAGGAAAAGGATAAAAAGCAGCAGACAGCACTAGGACTGTGATCTAATGAACATTAGAAAAATGTCAAGGTCATTAGTAATTAAATCGCGCAATTGTGTTTCACCCAACTCTACCTATTTCTCTCCTAATTTCTTTTCTTCTTTGGCCTTCTTAAATTCATGCTTTGCAGGTAATAGCTTTTAATAAAAAAGTTATTATATTTTATTAGTAAATAGCTAAACATCAATAGATGCAATTTGTTTTTTCTCCTTTTGCTCTCTACGGTCTAACTCTCCTCGTTGTTCAATAATCATCCTAGAGTTGTGCCTAAACTATGTAGGAGCGCAACGAACATTTGTTGAAGAAGAGAACACATTGAATGCACCCTTCCTTTCTCCCCACTCTCTCAAAAAGGGCACAAATTAATTTCTATTGAGGATACAGTGTAAAAATGTCGTTTTCATCTATTAGATGTTTCCAAGTTGAGAAATAATGCTCTTGAAATTGTGCAACTTGACTGGCCTTTCTGATGTTAACTAGAATAACGTAATAGATTTTCATCTTGGGCTTGGCATTTGGGTGACCAATGCCTTAATTTCCAATTTCGACAGCACGTAGGGAGGTCAGGGTGAGCACTAGGGCCGGGAGATCCCCTTGGGCTGAGCCTGGAGGGTCGGGTAGGGCGAGTGGTCCTCCCCGGGGGATGCGGCGGAGGAGGCGGGGCCAGCGATGGACGCGCCCCCGGGTCCAGGGGCCGCCGCCTCAGGAAGGGCCCGGGGCTTCGGAAGAAAGCACCGCCAGCCTTGGGGCGTAGCGGGGTCCTCGCTGGCTCCAGGCGGTTAGTTAGCCTAAGGGATCGAAGGAAAGGAGGCAGGTGCTGAAACCAATCCTTCAGAACAAGCCCCGGCATTTTGCCCAAGGAAAGGGTTAAGCCGTTTCCAAGGCAACGGGCCAGGAAGCGCGCAAGACGTCCGCCGCAGGTTCGTAGGTCAGCCTCGAGTTTAAAGCTCCCACGGCTGAGCGGCTGCTGGCCAATGGAGAGGCCGCCTCGACGTCATGTGACCGGCGGGCCCGCCGCACCAGCTTCCCCGGAGCACGTGGGAAAGTTATTTTTTCCCCTCTAGTTCCTTTTCCCCCCCTTTTAAAAGCCCACCCACTTTTGCGCGGGTTTGGCCATGGGGTTGTTCTCGCGAGACGCGCGCGGGTTCTCGCGAGAGTGAGTGGGAGGCGTGGGGAGAAGGCCGCGCTGCGGGCTGGAGCTGCGGCGGACGCCGAGGGGGCGGGCAGGGCTGGCTGGGCAGGGCGGGGGCGGGCCGCGGGGCTGGGAGGGGGGCGGGCTGGGGCTGCCGCGGGAGGGGGCGTCCGCCTGCGGCCGGCTCGCGCCGGGGTGGTTGCGGGCGGTGCCATGCCCGTGAGCTGCGGAGGCTGCGGCCGCCAGGTGAGGTCGGGGCTGCAGTGAAGGCCGCGGCGCCCTCCGGCTCAGGCGCCGGGCGGTGGGAGGAGGGAGGCGGCGCGGGGAGGCTCGGGCCGGGCGGAGGGTGCCGGGGTCGCGCGGCGCCCCGCGGTGACAGGCTCGCCCTCCACCCCGGGGCGGGCTCGAGGGCCGGGGCTGATGGTGGGTGTGCTTGGTGTCCGTAGTACGCGCACGAGAGTGTCTACAGGAAGAGGAGGACGTTGCACTTTGTCCCCAAACAGCATCCTTCACTGTCAGAACCCTGAGCCCTGGGACCCGGCGCTAACTGGAGTCTCATGACAGAAACCGAAGGCATCTAGCGACCGCTCAGAGTACGGATATTTGCGTTTGCTGTCAGATTCTCATAGGCTGTTAATGACTCGAATGATGGCCGTTCAGTGTCCCGAATGGATCGAACATACTGTTTATTATTCCAGGCATCTAAGATGCTGTATATATACAAAAGTGTAGATGGAACCAAAGCATTAAAACAAAAAAAAAATTTTTTTTTTTGGCACAGTGACTCTGACGGTAAAATTTAAATGACCACAGCGGTATGACTCGGTAAAGTTCTTTTCCTCTGCTTTTCTACTCCTCCAAAATCTTATTAATTGGAGATGTTTTGGCTTAAGATATTAAGGCATTTCATGGTGAGAGAGAGAGATTATTGAGACACAGGGCCTTAGTGTACACTGAAGTTAGTTAATTCCAGTTCTCTTTTTAACTTTGTAATTATTTAATTGCTTTCAAACGCTTAAGGTTTCCTTGGCTTCTTCCCACCTTGTTGGGAATGTTATGTTGGCTGATACCGATTTGGCATATTGAAGATAATTAGAATATATATTAAAAAAAGATGTAGTATTTGGTTGTGCAAAGATGATTTTGTTTTAATGTCTTAACGGTAATTTTAGTAAATGTCAGCACAGTTCCCGCATAATTGATGTCAGTTAAAATAGTGCAATTTAATGAATCTTTTTAAACTCATTAACATTTTTCAAGTAATATCCTGGTTATTCACACCTTTTTTGTGTTTCTTCAGGTCAAAATGACCCAAGGGTTGACAGTGAATTTCAAAATTAGGTGTAGATATGAGTAATGGAGTGGTTTTTGAGGAATCAAAGAATGTAGGGGAATCAGGGAAGAATTGGGTTCCCAAGCTGACCTGGCCATTAGTATATGTCCCCACAAAACTGCACTATTGACAAGGTCGATAAGGATTTTGCAGTATACTGCAGTGATATTTCTCAGTTGTAAATGTGGAAGTTGCCTAAGAGCCAAAAACATACTAAAAAATTCTCTAATCTTCTCTGAAGTCAGAGGGTAAGTCTAGAGGTTCACGAAGTCCTTTGCCTTTAGAGATTAAAAACAAGTGGTACTTTTTTTAATTTCAGGGACTTGCTGTCTGGAAAAGGAACTGAGACCTAGTCAGACAGTATGCTATAGTTCATTTTAAGACAAATTTCCAATGATAGATAAACAGAGGAGTTCTATCGATACATGAAGAAAATGTGAAAAACTTAGAAAATACCTTTTGTGAGGGAGAGAAGGAGACCAGTCTAAATGAAAAAAAAAAAAATCCAAAATCCACTCATCTCATCTTGGCAAACTGATTTTCAGAAAGAGAAGAACAGAATTTTGTTGCTGGTTTTTATGACTTTAAGAATTTAGAGCATCTGTTGCTTTATCTTGCCTTGGAAAAGTAATTGAAGTAACTTTGGGCAGTGTAATTACTAATTAGGTAAACTGATTTTTCTTTTTTGTCAAGTGATCTATATACTAGTTATCTGTAATCATTGGACAGATTTAACCATCTTTCTGAAAAAGGGACCATTGGATCTGGTTAGTTATCAGATCTAGTGGATCCTTTTTAGGATAGTCTCTTAGCTGTTTTAAGGTAATCAACTACTTGGAGGTAATGAAGTGAGGAACAAGTCAGGAAAAGATATAAGCTTACAGTGGTGTGTAAACTGGTAAAATGGGGAATGGAAACAAAATACTTTTTATCAGTTTAAAGGAAACTGGACAATCTAGATCTTCATTTTCCCACTAATCCTTACATATTAAAGGTCATTAAAATGTCTGTACAGCCAGGTGTGATGGCGGATGCTTGTGATCCCAGTATGTGGGAGGCTGAGTTACAGGTTCATGGCCAGCCTCAGCTACTTGGGAGGCCCTCTGCAACTTAGTGAGACCCTGTTTCAAAATAAAGAATAAAAAATAGGGCTAGGGGTATAGTTGGGAGGTAGAATGCCCCTGGATTTAATCCACAGTCTATATATTTTAAATGCATAGCTCTACATTTGAAGTGTATAGATAAAATGAGAAAAATTAACATTTGTTTAATTAGTCTGGGAATGTTTCATGGGGGAAAACAATGATGTAGTGTCTTGGAACAGAAAGAATGTGAAAATTATAGTGTTAAAGAGTTTGGGTTTCAGAATCAGCTAGACCTATTTCTTGAGTCTTATTTTCGTCATCTTTGAAATGAGAGTTAAAATAGCTACCTCAGAAAATTAGTTTGAGGCACATACTAGTGGCTTACTGAGTCTTTTTTCTTTGCCCTCCCTCATTTGCTTGAGGGTTATTTGGATGCAAGAAAAGCCATTTGAATTAGCTTACTTAAAAAAGGCATCGGTCATGCACTTTGAGCACTGCTTTGGAAGTCCATTACATGATTCCAGCTTAGTTTCTTGGGAGTCAGAAAGTCTTCAGGAAGTTATTTTTCCAGTTTTTTTTTTTTGGAACATATGGTCTTGGATCTTTACTAACTGCCTGCCTGCTCCAGTTTCTTTCGTATTGGCCTTCTCTTGAAAGCTCTTAAGTTTCTGGTTTTCCATTACTTTGGTTTGCTAGAGTGTCAACACTAGACTCACTTTGCAGCATGGTTCTTAACCGATATCTTCAAATCTCAATTCTTAATTAATTAATTTTGTGTTACTGGGGATGGAGCCCAGGGGCATTCTACTTCTGAGCTACACTCCAAGCCCTATTTTTTATTCTTTATTTTTGAAGCAGTATCTCACTAAGTTGCAAAGGGCCTAAGTAGCTGAGGCTGTCCGGGAACCGTGATCCTCAGGTCTCAGTCTCCCAAATGCTGGGATTTCAAGCGTGCGCCACCACGCCATCTCTCTACATATAGAGAGAATTTGGTTGGTCAAATTTCTACTTTCTAGTTGAGTGGGTTGAGGGTGGGATAAGATAGGAGTGGGAAATGGATGGGGAGGAGACTTAGGTGTGCCTTACTGTTTATAGATCCATACTTAAAACTGCTATTGCTCATTAAGAAAAGGAGTGTGGATAGGGAAGAAAATGATGGTTACCTTTGGTGTACTTTAACATCCTGTGGTTTGACTTATTTCTCTGGTGCCGAATTATACTTGCTCTCAGTTTGGTAATGCTATAACCAGATCCAATGGTCCCTTTTTAGGAAAGATTCTCCTAGGTGTGAGAATTAGGGCAAATTAAGTGCTTCATGCCTTAGTTTACCTATGTGTAAAGGGGTTTAGCAATAATATCATCTGTTATGAGAATTATGAATTTATACATGTAAAACAGTTAATGTCTAGGTGGCAGGCACAGTATAATACAGTATTACTATTAATTGGGTGTATACCATGTGTCTGGTACTGTGATTTGACCTGGAGTGTTCAGGGACATTTGTGTCTTCAAGGAGTTTATAAGTCTAGTGCTGACTACTTCTATTTAAAAGTATTTCTTGACTTCAGTGACAATTAAATTCTTATAAATTTCTACTACCACTTTTCAGACTGCCATTACTTGTGTTTACTTTTTTTTGCCTCCTTTGGGTCCGTTGAACATGGCTGTCCCTTAGATTTTTTATTAATCTTATATTTTTTCCTAGTCTCTGGGATAAGCCTTCAAGTTCTGAATATGTGGTTGATTCTTAAGAGCAACATCTCTAGTTCTGACTCCAAGAAACTCTGTTTTTTTTGTGTTTGTGTGTGGTACTAAGGGTGGAACCCAGGGGCTTCTCTACCACTGGGCTGTACTCCCAGACCTATTTTTTTATACTTCATTTGGAAACAGGGTCTCAGTAAGTTGCTGAGAGCCTCACTAAGTAGCTGAGGCTGGCTTCTAACCTGTGTGATCCTCCTGTCTCAATCTCCCAAGTGCTGGGATTACAAGCGTGTGACACCACGCCTGGCTGGAAATCTGGTGTTTAGTTTCCCTTTGGATACTACCATATTGTCGTAAAGTACTATCTTCCAGTTATTCTATAATTGGCAAAAGCTCTGCCTTTCTTCTATTTCCACAGTCTTAAACTCTTAGTTATCTTTCATGTTGTTCTTTATGCCTTTTATATCCTATCAGTTAATAGGCTTATATGATGTCCCCTTATGTGCCAAGCCCCAGACCATTTGCAAAACAGATCTGTTCACACATTCCTGCTACTGGCAGTTTAGGGTAGAACCTTATTATAATTTTAAGAGCTTCATAAATTGTCTTTTCAGTAATATACTCTTAGAGTCATGGAGTTACAGATCACTGATAAAGAGAAATGTGTTTCTGGTTTAAAATTCTGATAATTTTTTTTTGTCAGAAATAACCTTGTAGATGAGTTATGTATAAGATTAGGAACATTATTTCTGCTTCTAAACAACATATTTACATTGAAAGCATAACCTCAAGACTAGTTTGTGTGCATTTTTAAGTTGTGTTTATTGTTACTGTACAGGGAACTTTGAAGTCAGTAGCAATTCACACTTAGTATTTGTCAAGTAGGCCCATGCTGCTACTTTAAATACCAATGACAGGCTGGGGTTAAGCATGCTTTATTTAGAAGTGAGTTCTAACCTGGAATGTAGTTGAAAGACCAATAACTTATTTGTATGGATGTATGAGAAATGTGGTGAGACAAATATCCCTGGGTTAATTTTTAAAATGTCAGTAGGTAGGTGGCCCTGTTTTTTATTTAATGATGTCACTGTTATCAACCAATGTCTTTTCCAATTTCATGTTCTTGATGAAATTTCCCCTTACCTTATAGCTTATTCAGTTCAATAAATAGAAGTTGTTTATTGTGGGAAAGGCCTTTGAGGAGTACAGAGATGAGTAAGACATGGCCTTAGAATGTAAGTCCTCCAGAGCCGGGACTTTTTACTCTTATATCCCAATCACTGTTACTTGGTGACTATGTGTTGAATATTGTTAATATTTACATTTAGTGGATTTGTATACATTTAACTTATTTAAGGCACTATGGTCTCAAGTGCTTAGTGTTATTTGCCTTCCAGTACTTGATAGTTTTGGTTGCACAGCTGAGTAAGCACTGCTAGTGTCTAGAGACCAAGGATGCCGTAAAATATCCTACCTACAATGCACAGATAGTTCCCTACAACAAAGACTTATCTAACCCAAAATGTCAGTAATGCTGAGGTTGAAAACTCCTGTTGAACAAAGAACAGAATGTATATTGTGCATACAGGAATGAGGTTGACTTGGATAAAAAGGGTAGAAACTATGAAGAAGCAATCATCTTAATATCGGGAATACTCAAATCTTTTTAATAGAATTGATTATTGTTTTGCTACACAAAATAGGAGTAACTGACAGCTGTGCTACTTTAGATTTTGTAACTCATACAGCAGGTCAGTACTGAAGGTAGGAATCAGTCTTTGAGTTTCTGCCTTATTAGGTACTGTTTTTGCATGTTATTGCATTGTATTCTTACAGCATTCCTGTGAAGGTGAGCCTTAGCTTTCTTCTCTGCAAAAAAGAAGATAACATCACCTTTATTCTGCTGTTCAATATTAGGTATTACTCTGTTTTATTATTCTAGCAGTTGCTTTATGTTTTGCAAGACAACTTTTACTTGCCAGTCTTTCTTCAAATGGTACCATTTCATGTACAGCACAGAAATCTTATGACAGTATTTTTTTACATCCTACCCACCACATCCTTTGTGCTATTTTGTTGTGCAGTTTACTTCTATATCTATTGTAAACCACATAAATATTCTTATTTATAGTTTAAAATAGTTATTTTTAAATGAAGCAAATGAGAAAATAACTTTTATTACCATTATATTTGCCATTTTAGGCACTCTACTCTTAAAGATCCAGATTTCCATGTGATATTATTTTTCTTTGCTTTGAATAATTTCTTTTAACAATTATTTTAATGGTGATTCACTGGGAATTAATTTACATAGCTCTTACTAGTGTGAATAAATTTAATTTTGCTTAATATTTGAAAGATATTTTCATTAGGTATGGGATATGGGAATGATAATGTTTTTCTCCTTTCAATACTTTAAAAATGATTCTGGCTTTGTAACTCAGACCCTGTTTCAAAATAAAGAATAAAAAATAGGGCTGGGGTATAACTTGTAGGCAGAATTTCCCTGGGTTCCATGCTTAGTACTGCAAAAAAAAAAAAAAAAAAAAGAAAAAAAGAAAAGAAAAGAAAAGAAAAATTGTTGCTGGTATTGGTGTTGCATGCCTGTTTCCTTGTACTTGGGAGGCTGAGACAGTAGGAACACACTTTTGAGGCCAGTCTCAGCAACTTAATGAGACCCTGTTTCAAAATAAAATATAAAAGGGCTGGAGTATAGTTCAGAAATAAAATGCCCCTCTGTTCAGTCCCCAGTGTTCCCCCCTCCCTGCGAATTTTGCTTCGTTGTCTTGTTTTTTGTTTACATAGACAGGAAATTCTCTTGTCCTGTATACTCTGTATGTATTGTATACTTTTTTGGCGGCTGATTCCATTTAAGATTTTCTTTTTGTCACTGGTTTCTAGCAGTTTGGTTATGATACACCTTGGGGCGGTTTTATGTTTATTTTTCTTAGTGTTTATTGAGCTTTCTTGACTCTATCATTTTTTTATGATTTTTTTCTGTCTTGCCCCTTCCTCCTACACACTTTTTGGGAATCCATATACCTACCACTTTTATGGTACTTAATAAGCCATTGATGCTCTGGGTTTGGTTTTTACATTTTTTCATGATGTTTTATTTCGGATAGTTTCTAAAACACTATCTGCAAGTTCACTTAAGTTTTTGTGTCCAGTTTGTAAACTTTTGTTCATTGCATCCATTGTGTTTTTTTATTTACAAAGTTTATTTCTTTAATCAGGTGTGGTGGCACTCACCTTTAATCCCAGTACTTGGGAGTCAGAGGAGAGGAACGCAGGTTTGAGGAAATCCTCTGCAAGTAGTAAGACTCTCAACAATCTCAGCTTAACAAGACTTTGTTTCCAGACAAAAAAATAAAAAGGGCTGGGGGTATAGCTCGGAAGTGGAATGCCTCTAGATTCGTTCTCCTGTACCACAAAACAAAACAAAACAAAAATGTATATGTATATATTTCATCCCTGAAAGTTCAGTTTTGGTCTCTTATATTTTCTGTTTGATCATGTTTTCCTTTCCCTTCTTGAATATTATATACCAGCCATTGAGTTTTTTGCTGTTATCTTCTTGATTTGTAATCCTCAAGATTGTTGGACTTAATTGAGATACACAGTTAAGTTATTTGGAATCTGTTGGATTGTTTCAAGGCCTGCTTTTATGCTTTGTTAGTGTGGGTTCAGAATAGCTTTTAGTATAGTGATGCCTTTTTTCCCATACGAAGGCAACTTCCTTTTGAGGAGTCTGTCCATTGTCTGATACACTGTGAGGTTTTTCCACTCTGGTCAGTGAGAGTATGAACTACTCCCATCTCTGTGCTTCCAAATACTGTTTGGCCTGCTACTCACTGATTGTTACTACTCGTTGATTGTTACTTTCCCAGCATCAGATATCAGCGCAGCTTAGTATTTATCCAAAAGTTCTAAGAGAACTCTTCCACAGAGGTCTCATAGTGTTTTCCCTCTGGTACCGTGTCCTGTAAATTCTAGCCTTCTTGGTTTCCCAAAACTTTGATTGCTTGGCTTTCTTGTTCCTATGTTGTGATCTGGAAAAAGCTGGCAGCCAGTGTTCCCTTCAGGGATCAGTCATAGTCCTGCTATAATTTGATGCCTTACGTTTAGTGAATATTATCTCACGTATTATTGTGAATTTTGTATAAGTGTATATGTAGGATATATTTTAAGTTAAGAGGTAAAATTGCAGGATGAAAGGATATGTATATTTATTCAAAGCGTCCTAAGTCTCTACTCTCTTCTCTGTATTTCCCTAATTGTTCTTGTTTCCTTTTTATAGTCCATGATTTTCTATTAAATCTATTTAATATTTTCTGTTAAATAAGCTTTATATCTGTTTTCTTAATATCCCACCTTTTATTTTTTGCTTCTAAGGGAATTTCAGTTTTGCAATGTTAAGATTTTTTATTTTCTGAGTCTTTCTTAAACTCTTAACAGCCCACTTTTTAGCTTTTGCTTTTTTCAAAATGTTTAACTTGGTACATTATAGTTATACATCTCAATGGGGTACAAGCTGGCAAGATGGTAGAGGCATACGTGCACACCTCACTCACTTAGCCCTCCCCCACTTTTCTCCATCTCTAATTCCTTATCTCTCCTCTGCTTTTTTCAAACATAGGTCTATTTTTATATTTTTACTATAATTAACACAGTTATTCTCTTTGTGGAATTCATGTTTATTCACTCCAGAAGAGGGCATAAAACAAGAAAGCCTTCAGTAAAAATTTCTTACAATACAAAGGTACTTTAGGGCCAGGCGTGGTGGCGCACACTTGTAATCCCCGCGCTTGGGAGGCGGAGACAGGAGGATCATGCTGGTTTGAAGTCAGCCCCGCTGGCTTAAGAGACCCTGTTTCCAAAAATAAAAAAGTATAAAATAGGTCTGGGAGTGTAGCCCGGAGGTAGAAGGGCTTCCAGGAACCCCAGTACCACCAAAATAAATAAATAAATAAATAAATAAATAAATAAATAAATAAATAAATGTACTTTAGGGGGAAATACTGTACTTTTGTTCCCTTTGTGCAATGTCTAATACTACATTTTACTACATTTAAAATAAATTTATGGTGAGGAAATCTTGCTTTGGCTGTTTTTCTTTCTCCCCCATCTGTCTTTGTATCTTTTCCAAAGATTATTTTTTTTTCTTTGCTGTACAGTATATATCCTATCATCTCATATTGGATTTACTTTTATATTGCAAAGATAGTTTCTGGTGGATTGTTGTTCCTTGTGAAACAATATTACACTTTAAGTTAAATACAAAGCTTGAAGTACAAATCACTAAGTTGTTTTTGTTCTGTGAGTGTAAAATACAGTGTAAAGATGGAATTAAACTTAGTTTCATTTTTATTAATTTTTAACAGTGATATGACTGCTGAGGTACTATTAGATGTGAGGTTTTTTTAGGGAAACAATAATACTTCTCTAAATTTTTTTCTTTTTTGCACATATTTTTATGTGCTTCTTTTTAGTTTTTTCCCCCACAGGTTCCATGTTGGATTTTGTTTCTTTTTTTCTGAACCTTGAATACGGAAGGGTGTTCGATCTGGGTCTGCCATTTAGGAATATTGTAGGTAAAGTGGACTGGGGTGGCAAGGCTTTGTTACACACCGGATGTTGCCTCAGCACTCAGGTTACCTCCCGCCCCATTTTGAAGCCATGTCTCCTGCCTCAGGGGTGTGTTGCAACTTCCAGTGGGCTGCTCAACTAGATAGCTAGTCTGTTTATGGTAAATGTGTTATAGAGGTGCTGGAATTAGATAGTTTGGGTTTGAATGTCAGCTCTGCCTGTGCAGAGCTGTGTGGACCTGGGCTAATTTCTTACCTCCCCCTTATCTCCGTTTTTCTCATTTTTATAACGGAGGATAAATTGAGAAGTTAACATAGTCTCTTAGTTTGTTATGAGATCTAATTTAGAACCCTAGATGCTCCAGAATCATCATTTGCTTTGATGAATTCTCAGAAGTAGTGATGGCCGCATCCAAAGAGTAGGATTTTTTTCATAGTTTTGATGTGAATTACAAAATTACCTTCTAGAAAGGTGATACTACTTTACTCAGGAGCTGACTTTGAGCTTCTGCTTTTCTAAAATCCTGCTGTTGGCCTCTGTGTGCTTTATTACATGATGTTTGGGACATGTCTGTTATCTGTCTCTGAGGGTTTCTGCCAGTTGAAAAGAATGCTGTGGGAAGAAAGGAGAATAAGTTGACCTGTGACAAAAGGATTATCTTCTTGCCTTGTCTGCATAAACCTGAATATTTAAACCTTATTTTGATGGATTTGGGGCCTCTTGATCATTTTGGTCCATTGGCAGATATTTTTCTTTTGCCTTTATTTTGTACTTTCCAAATTGCTGCCTGCAAGTTATTTTCCATTTGATTTTCACAACAGATTTGTTCAGTAAGTAGGTTGTTATATACATTAAGGAAACACATCCAGAGACATGGCCATTTACCCAGAGGAAGCACAGCTAATAAGGGACATAAATGGTCTTCCCTGGAATGGTCCTCTATTGCTTTTTGTTCTGTTCTGTTGGAAACTCCCCTGTATTGTGCTGGGTCTTTTGTGATGGTGCTTCAGTTTTAATAATCAAATATCATCATCATCATCATCATCATTCAGATTACCAGGACTTACCGTAGTTCACAATAGAATATCCTTATATCATTCTTTGTCTAAAAATTAAAGTGTAGAACTCTCTGAAGGTGGGTGCACCTGAAAAGTACATTCATATACTTCACTTTTATCTTTTTAGTAAAATAATATAAAACAAAAAGAATGTAAAATTAAAATGACACCAAATTTTAGATTTTTAAAATTTGAAAGGGGAGCTAGATTGAAGTTGTTTTGCATACATTTTTCCATAGTCTAAATCTGTATTAACCAAATGTCTTGGAAACCTCAAATAGGCAAGCCTTGATAAGGCCAGTTTGATTTACTGAAAGTACTTGAAACTAAGCATTTCTTAAATCTTTAGTGATTCAGATGTTTTGATACTTAGAATTCACACCCGTATTCCTACTCTTTTCTGTCATAAACCTTTTCTCTGGAAGGAAAACCCAACGTGATCATGTTTATCTTTTCTTCCCTGTATCTAGTATGTAGCATGAGTAGAGCTTAAATGAATGGACAATATCCTATAGTCAAATATAGATACTAAGTGGTTGAGTGGTTAATGACCTGAGTTAATTTAAGTTCTCAAAGATTTTTTATTAAAGTACGAGGGAGGCTGAGACAGGAGGATCCCGGGTTGGAGGCCAGCACATGGTAACTTAGTTAAACTGTTTCAAAACAAAAAAAGCTAGGGCTGCAAACTAGGAAACACAAAGGATACCAGAGGGACTCCAGATATTGAAGGGGAAATACTAGCTAAGTTTGGATGGTAAGATAGGAGAGGAGGAAGGCCGATCTTGATTAACGAGGGTCTACACCTGAACATGTGTAAAATTATGAATAAGACATGGTTAACCTGGACAACCATTGGTGGGAGGGGGAAGGGAAAACGGGGGCGGGGGGAAGAGGGCACCAAATATAGTTTAAATGTATACTATTTATGTTCAATTAAAAAAAAACGAAAAAAAAAAAAAGCTAGGGCTGTAGCTCAGGTAGAATGCCCATGGGTTCAATCCCTAATACCAAAATAAATAAATAAATAAATAAATAAAAAATAAATAAGTAAATTTTAAAAAGTTTAAGACTTAGTTTAATTTTAGAATTTCTTCCAAGATGTGTGTGGGGGGAGAGGGAGGGAGGGAGGAATGAACACTTTTAATCATTTTAACTAGTATGTTTTCTAAACTCTAGTCATCGGTATGCTGTTAAACTTCTGTATAAGGAATTTGTTTTTGTTCATATGTCATTTTATATGATCAGATCTCATATTTTCATTTGTATAATTGTGCTGGTGCCTTTGTCCAAAGCTTTTGCTCAAGAGCTAAGAATGTTCACAGCTTCACTGTTTTTTTTAGAGGTAAGGGTGACTTGGGAGGCAGGAAAGCTGGGATTCTTTTTGTGAGACTGTCTATTAATGATGTAAAAAGGGTTTTCAAATAGTTCTTACTGAGACTTTTTATTTTAAAAAAGTAAGTCATATGGAACAGGAAAGGTAAACAACATTATCATTTTGAAGTTAATAATAGTTTTATAATCATTTTTCTTTGGAGTATCAGTATTCACTTATATTTAAAATGTATTTTTTGGATTGCCAAGTAAATTTTTAGGGTACAATATTTTTATTTTTGCTCTTAGTTTTCTTCAAATGAGTTTAAAGAAATTATTTTAGTATACAATGCTTGCCTGAATTACTAGGATCAATACGTTCTCTTTTAATATATTTCTTTAGGTGGTTTGTGGACTTACTCTTCAGTGATTACATATAATAATAATACAGTTATGGCGAATTTCCAGCCTTTCAGAAACAGTTACCTGAAGACTAGAGCATCTGGCAGAAAAGTAAGTTAACTCTATTAGGTTTCTTTCTGTGAAAATTTTAAGAAATGTTTGTCATTAAAAAAAATCCTACAGCTATAATATTTGGTTTTTAGATTTACTATTTAAATTATTAACATTAAAATACTACAAACTATTGGCATATGTGAAAATAGTGATTTAAAGTTACAATCACAATGGCTTTATTTTCCGGAATCTTTATTTTCTAAACCGCAATGCCTCCAGTTCATTTTTCTGAAACAGTTTTCCAACTGTTTTTTAGGAATATAGACTATCAGGTATGACTCTTCTTATATTCCTTTAGCTTTACCCTAATGTTGTATATGAGAAATATTGCCATTCATTTATTGTACAAATATAAATTTGAATGCTTATTATATGTTGGACTCTGCTAGATGTTGGGTTATTACTAGTGACCAAATGAAATATGATTCTTAATCCAGAATGGAGACTGGAAGATGGTTAGCAGTTTTGTCAGCCCTTTTCCTAGACTACTTCTGCATTGTATGACACTGTTGCCTAGTTCTTACCTGTTACGAACATCTTTGATGCTCAGTACAGTGTTTTTCTTGCTTTTCTTCTCTGTTAGGGTAGCTCTCTTCTTTCTTATGATAGCACTCATAGAGAAGATGATTTTGTCTAAGGTGGATAAGGAAAGGGTAAATACCATTGTTTAGTTTGTGGACTTGGTGTAATAGTCACCACCAGTGGTGGCAAGTGAGTTTATTTCCCCTTATTCATTCATTGATTTATTTGTATTTCTCTGGACTCAAGGATTTTTATACTTCTGTATTTTATAATCTTTTATTTATCTCCAGAGCTTCATTGATTTATTTATTTGAAGTTGCTCAAATTGTCCCAAAATTGTTACCTGGGAGCCCTTTCATTCTGGTGCCTGTGTTCAAAGATTATACTTTCTAATCATATCCTTTAATACAGAAGGATATAATCTTACCTACTTTCTCTTTCTCAGACCTAGAGTTGACTATTTTTTTCAAAGAACCTTTGAAAAGTAATGTCTGGATATTAGGACTGTCCTAGGAATGTCCTTTGTTCCTACAGTGTCATGAGTTTATATTGATAGTTTCAGTTCATAGTTCATATTTTTCCTCTTTTGATTTTTTGCTCATAATTAGTATGAAACCTCTATTTATTAATGAAAATAATTGTGTAAATATTGAATATTTTCAGACTACATAGGAATTGGTACAATGAACACCTCATATTTTTTACTAAGATTTGCCCTTTGTTAACATTTTGCTGTGCCCATTCTTTCTCTCTGGATATACACACATATACTTACTTAACTTTTGCAGTTATATCAGATTAACCCTGGATTTTAAATATCAGAATCATTACCACTCCTAAGAAAATCATTAATTCATCAATTAAACATCATCTAACATATTGTCCATACATAGATTTCCCCAGTTTTCTCAACTGTCCTTTTAACTTTTCCTTTGCTTCTTATCTAGGATCTGATTAAAGTTTACAGACTGTATTTAGATATTTTATCTTTTGGATCTCCCCTACTTTAGACCCTCTCAGTGGTCTAGATTCTTTACTCATGGCATCAGATCTTTGGAAGAGTCTGTGCCAGTTGTCTGTTAAACATCCCCATATAATGGGTTCATCCAATTTTCCCTGTAGTTAGGTTCAGCAGGAGCACCTCAGAGGTAGTGCTGTAGTTCATTCTACTCTAGATCAGGAGAAGCCTATCACTGATGCTGGGCTTGACCCGGTGGTACCTTTGTTATTATACAATTAATAAGTAACCCAGAGGCTCAGAGTTTGAGATAATATTGAGTATCCTGTTCCCCATTAAGCTTTTAATCTAGTAAATTTAGGATACATTGATGAGTCTTTCCTAAATCGATAATTACATTAGAAGTTATAAATGGTATTTTCCAATTTGGTTATTACTTCCATATTTGTCAGTCAACTTTCATAGGTAAAGAAGAGTACCCTGTGATTAAATTCAGTAGTTATAATTCATTACCATTTTTATTTTCTGATGTTCCAGTTATCCCAAATTTGGCCAGTAGGAATTCCTTCAAGCTGCTTTCTGTGTTCTTTTCAAATGACCCAGTTAAGTATCTTGAGTACTTCCTTGCAGTAAAACAGGTATTCCAGAGTCACTTCATATTTTCTCAGCTTAGGATCAGAAACCAAAGGGAAAAACTCCCACAAATATATATATATGAGTATAATAATTATAATCTGTCGTAATTAGGTTAAGTATAAAAACAATGTGGCAGGAACTTTGAGAGTATTTTATTATGACTAAGGGATGGAAAAGTCTTCATGTCTTGGGATGGGTAGTATTTTTATAGGGGAAGACTAAGGGATAAGGAAGTTTCTGATAGACGAGAAGATCAACAAATCAGAAGGGGCATAAAGTAGAAAGAAGCTAATGGTTTCTTTATAACCAGCCATAGTACTCATTACTTTATGTAAATTGTCCCTCCCTTTGCATGTATGACAACTCCTCTCTCCAAATCTGGACTCCTGTCCCTCATTTTTCATCATGCAGCTACCTATTACATGCCTGAAAAAACCTTTAAGTTACTAACCCCCCCTTTTTTTTTGGTGGTGGTACTGGGATTCCTGGAAGCCCTTCTACCTCCCGGCTAAACTTCTAGACCTATTTTTATATTTTTATTTGGAAACAGGGTCTCTTAAGCCAGCACGGCTGACTTTGAACCAGTGCGATTCTCCGCCTCCCAAGCGCCTAACCCTTATTATTTTATGTCTAAATTATCTGCTAAGGGAATAGTCACTGTTCTTAGTATGTTTTACTGTAGCTCCCACTTCTTTCACTCATTATATAAATTGTTGCCTTTATTCTGCTCATGGCTCAGAAATCAGATATGAAGACTGCTATTTTTACCATAAGGGAAGAATAAGTTAACCTGGGGCATGGGGACTGCATGGTCTTCCAGTCAGTTGAATGCCTAGGATTTCATGTATTTATGTGTTTTGGCTTTTTCACCCAAATGGAATTTTTCTTGTTTGTTGAATTGAGTTCTGTAAACAATATCAGAAATATGTTAAATGAATGTTAATTGGAGAATGAGTGACTTTCCCTCTAAAACTAAAATATCTGCAAACTCTCTTCCTTTGCCTTAGAATTGAATATTAAGAATGTTTTTTTCCCCCTAGAGCTTCAGTGAAGATGTGTTCCAGTCTGTGAAGTCTCTATTACAGAGTGAGAAGGAGCTATGTAGTATATCAGGAGATGAATGCTTAAAGCAGGATGAACATCCCAATTTATCTGAGGTTTGACATATTACTTTCTAAACCATTTCCTAATAAAGCTCAGTATGTTTTCGTGCATCTTTGTAGGACTGCATGACTTGTTTTTAAAATTTCTACATATTATTAAATGTATTATAGTACCTGTTTTAAATACTGGCTAATATAATTGTCTTACTGTATTATTATTAGTGATATTATTATACTTATTTAGTTAGTTATTTAGTGGTACTGGGAATTGAACCTAGTGGCAACCTACCTCTGAGCTACACCTATATTCCTATTTTTTTTTTTTTTAAATTTTGAAACAGGGTCTCACTAGGTTGGTGACTGCCTCACTGTGTTGCTGAAACAGTCCTTGAACGTGTGATCCTTCTGTCTTAGCCTCCCAAGTACTGGGATTACAAGCATGTGCCACCATACCTGACCATCTTAATAGATTATAATAAGCACATTTAATTCAGTACATAGAGATTATTGACAACTCATTGGACATATAGCACTGTATTTTATGATTCCTAGTATATTCAATAATTGGTACTTGTACTGAACTTTTCTCCTCTGAAACATAAAAATATGCTTATTTCATATATTCAGTTTTGAGTTATTGTTAGTTTTCTTGACTGTTTCAATGCATTGATTCAAAATGAAAAGGTAGTGATAAATTTATCTTTGATATTAAGATATTTGCTTTATTAAGAATAAAATATACAACTTTACAAATTATTTGTTATATCTAATATATTAAATCTTTGTTTGAATTTATTACCATAAAAGGGAGTAAAATTTTATTTTATACTATATCCATAGTCCATTATCATACCATATTGCCAAATAAGAGCTATGATACACAATTTTTTTTTTTTTTTTGGTGGTACTGGGAATGGAACCCAGGGGCATTCTACCTCCGAGCTATACCCTCAGCCCTTATTTTTATTCTTTATTTTGAAACAGAGACTCACTGAGTTGCAAAGGGCCTCACTAAGTAGCTGAGGCTGCCTGTGAACCGAGATCCTCCGGTCTTAGCCTCCCAAATGCTGGGATTACAAGCGTGCACCACCACACCCAGCCTAAATTAAAACAACTTTTGCGTGCAGGTGCACACTTGCAATCCCAGTACTTGAGAGGCCAAGACAGGAGAATCACAGGTGCACAGCCAGCTTCAGCTGCTTAATGAGGCCCTCTACGATTTAGTGAGATCCTGTGTCACAAAGAATAAAGAAATAGGGCTGGGGGGTGTAGCTCGGAGGTAGAATGCTCCTGAGTTCAATCCCCCTTGCCACACACAAAACAAACAAGTAAACAAAAACTAATTTTCTTTGAAATTAGGGTTATAATACAAACTTTAATCCTTCTCATACTGGGGTGTGATTTTCTTTCATATTTCTTGAGAAATTTCCACTTGCAATAATTTCCTAGGAAGAGAGGCATGGCTTTTAGGCTTGTAGTGTTCTGCTACCTGTACCTCTTTTGTAGCAGCTTCCTTTTAGTGGCTCATATTTTCTTTGCTGCTCCTTTCATTTTAGTAAAGATGACTTACTGTTAATCTACACAGTTGTTGCCAAATGTGACAAGTCTCCTTAGTCTCTGTCCTCAGTTTTGAAACTTGTATCTATCCAGCTGTTTACATGCCTTTCCAGGCTGACATTCCTTGGTGAGAACTTCTTTGATCAATGGGAAACAGACAATTATCCTGGCATCTTCAACATCCCATGTCTGCCAAATTTCTTTTTTGTGCTCAGTTAAGGAAACTTGAAAGAATAGAAGGAATTTATGTCCCACTTTAGGATTTGCTTATATCAAAGTATTTGTTGGGAGAAAGGGAAAAAAATGTTATTTGATTATCTGTTATTGAGTACCTCTGATGTAGAAGCCTGGAAGTTTAATTAGCACTTCTCTTAAGTAATAACCATAATTAATCAAAATAAAGATTCAAGGGTAAATCAAGATTCTGACTTGTTTTTGAATCGTCAGAAAGAGATAAAAAATGTATTCAGTGTTGTTGATTTATCTATATACTCATAGACGTTTATTCGCAATTGTAGGGATTTCATCCAGGGCCTCATGTTCTACTACTGATATATACCTTCAGTCCTTGATTCATATGTCAGCTGTGCTATTTTACCTTAAATCTTGAGAATTTATATTTCTATCATTTAAGTATGTATTTAATTATTATTATTATTATTATTATTATTTTTTTTTTTATTTTTGGTGGTAGTGGAGTGGAACCCAGGGGCTTTTCTACCTCCTGGCTATACTCCCAGACCTATTTTTTTTTAAATACTTTTTTGGAAAGAGTCTCACTAAGTTGCCCAGAGCCTCACTAAGTAGATGAGGCTGGCTTCGAACCTGTGCAATCCTCCTGTCTCGGCCTCCCAAGCGCTGGGATTACAAGTGTGCGCCACCACGCTCAGTTTAAGTGTATATTTTTAACTACAGTATTTGCTGTTCTGTCTTCAGATGGAAAAAAAAATCTTAGTATTATGACAATGACATAGAATATAAATTTAAAAAATAGCACATCTTCAGGTTATAAACCATATTTCTTATAGAAAAAATGAGAAATACTGAAAGTATAAAAAAGGAAGTGATGAGCCTTGTGTAGTGGCGCACGCTTGTAATCCCAGCATGCGGGAGGCTGAAACTGGAGGACGCCGGTTTGCAGACAGCCTCAGCTACTTAGTGAGGCCCTCTGCAATTTAGGAATTTAAAGAATAAAAATAGGGCAGGGGATGTGGCTCGGAGGTCAAATGCTCTGGGTTCCATTCCCAGACCCGCAAAAAAAAAAAAAAAAAAAAAAAAGAGTAAGTGATGAGCACTTGGGAGGCTGGAGGGTCACAGGTTTGCAGCCAGCCTTAGCTGCTTAGTGAGGCCCTGTTTCAAAATAAAGAATACAACATAGGGCTGGGGGTGTGGCTTGGAGGTAGAATGCCCATGAGTTTAATCCTCAGTACCAAAAAAAAAAAAAAAAAGAAGAAAATCAGATCACTTATTTACTTATCTTTCCATCAACTAGAATTAATAAAACTTTGGTATATTGCCTTCCGGTATTATTTTTTATGCATGTGTTTTTGCAAGTGTTGAAATTAAGTGCATACTATATATTGTTTTTCTGTAACTTGTTATTTTTACATAATGTGACATTTCTTCACAGTGTTAGATGTTCCATAGAAAAGAGTGATTGATTGATTGATTGATTGTTTTTTGCGGTCCTGGGGATGGAGCCCACGAGCATACCGCCAAGCTGTGTGTGTGTGTGTGTGTTACTGGGGGTGGAACCCAGGGGCTTTCTACCTCTGGGTTATACTCTCAGACCTATTTTATACTTTATTTGGAAATGGTCTCACTAAGTTGCTGAGAGCCTCACTAAGTAGCTGAGGCTGACTTTGTACCTGTGTGATCCTCCTATTTCAGCCTCCCAAGCGCGGGGATTACAGGTGTGCACCATCATGCTGGGCTTTGAGCTATTTTTTATTCTGTATTTGAAAGAGGGTCTCACTAACTGAGGCTGGCCACAAACCTGCAGTCTTACAGTCTCAGCCTACCAAGTACTGGGATTACAATATGCAGCACCATGCCCAGCTCCTTAGAAATTTAATTTTTGTAAACTTCTGCACAGTAATCACTATATAAGGGTCTTGAAGCAAATAAATGATAGTATCACAGATAGAAGAGAAGTAATAGCCACGGGAGTCTACCTAAGGGAAGGGTCTCTCAGGAGGGAACATTTGAGTTGAAACTTGAAGAATGAGCAGGAGCCAGGTATGTGTGTGTCTAGGGAGGAGGGATCCAAGTCAAAGGGCACAACTTGGAGAATTTTAGGCAAGAATGTACAAAGTATATTCTAGACTTAGAAAGGGGGGCCATGTGGCTGGGCATGGTGATGCACGCTTGTAATCCCAGCATTTGGGAGGTTGAGACCGGAAGATCGCAGTTTGTGGACAGCCTCAACTACTTAGGCCCTCCACAACTTAGTGAGATCCTGTTACAAAATAAAGAATAAAAAAATAGGGCAGGGGATGTAGCTTGGAGGTCAGGTGCCTCTGGGTTCCACCCCCAAACCTCCAAAAAAAAAAAAAAAAAAAAAGAAAAAGAAAAAAAGAAATGGGGGGAGTATGTGTTTGAATGAAAGTGAAGGAAGGCCCGTGGGATCAGCTAACCCCAGTTAGAATTTTCCCCTGAGAAAAGTGAGAGTTCCAACAGCGTGGCATGATAGTGGGGTCAAGTGGGAGAGAATTGTAATAATGCAGATGAGAAGGAGGGGCAGGAGGAATGGAGAGAAGTGATTATATTTGAAACAGGTTTTGGGGATACATCTGACTGAATTTGGTGGTGGAGAGGGATGGGGTTCAAGAACTTCAGTGTGGAACCAAATCTTTGGTGAAAAATCTTTTGAATTATCTTTGAAAAAATCATTCTGTCCAAGGGAGTCAGCATTTTAATGTCTTACTGTGGCATCAATCTGAGATAAGACTTAAAAATTCAAATTAATGGAGCTTTATTCATTTTTTTATTCAGGTTACATTTTTGGGTTTTAATGAAGAAACAGATGCTGCTCATATACAGGTATGGTCAATGTATTGAATTGGCAAGGATTACAAGAGATTGTTTTGAACAAATGTTGAGACCATGAAAATTTACCTTAATGTCCAAGATTTACACTAAATTATTCTGGTATATTTTCTTTTTAAAGCTAAAAGACAGCCAGACTTGGTGATACACATTTGTAATCTTAGTACTTGGGAGACTGAGACAGAAGGGTTGCAGGTTCTCAGCCTGCTTCAGCAACTTTCTCAGCCAGCTTCAGCAACTTAGGCCCTACACAGCTTAGTGAGAACCTGTTTAAAAAAAAAAAAAAAAAAAAAAAACCACAAACTGGGCATGTTGGCTCACATCTGTAATCCCGGTACTTGGGAGGCTGACACAGGAGGATCATGGGCTCCAGGACAGCCTCAGCAAGTAGTGAGACTCATTAACCTGGAGGAGACTCTTTGTTGTTGTTGTTGTTGTTGTTGTTGTTGTTGTTGATACTGGGGGCGGAACCCAGGGGCTTTCTACCTCCAGGCTATACTCCCAGACCTATTTTATATTTTATTTGGAAACAGGGTCTCACTAAGTTGCTGAGAGCTTCACTAACTAAGTAGCTGAGGCTGGCTTCGAATCTATGTGATCCTCCTGTCTCAGCCTCCCAAGCGCGGGGATTACAAGTGTGTGCCACCACATCCGGCTGAGGAGACTCTTTTAAAATAAAAATAAAGCCAGGCGTGGTGGCGCACGCTTGTAATCCCCGCGCTTGGGAGGCTGAGACAGGAGGATCGCACAGGTTTGAAGCCAGCCTTAGCTACTTAGTGAGGCTTTTAGCAACTTAGCGAGACCCTGTTTACAAATAAAATATAAAAAAGGTCTGGGAGTATAGCCCGGAGGTAGAAAGCCTCTGAGTTCCACCCCTAGTACCACCAAAATAAATAAATAAATAAATAAATAAATAAATAAATAAATAAATAAATAAATAAAATAAAAATAAAATAGGGCTGGTTGTATAGCTTAGAGGTAGAATGCTCCTGGGCTTCATCACCAGTACCCTGCCCTCTCTTGCCTCCACTTATACACAGCTAAAAGATAACATATTGAGGTCATCTTTTGAGTATTCTTTTAACATTTTTACTTTTAGCATTTTTACTGAAAATTTTTGTTACAGAAAGCAGATTTAAGCTCGACCCTCTAAGTCATTTATCTGAGAAGGCTATAGACCATAGGCTGATCGTTTTTGCATTCTCCATTGTGTAGCTTATGACACTTTATTTTGGTGATTTTCATAATTTGATTTCAGTAAAAGTTTTTACATTTTTTAATTTAGATAGAGTTAAATATAAAAGATAAAATTTATAAGAAGTCACAATTAGCCAATGAAAAAATTTTGTTTTAGGCATTTATAAAGGGGGTGATATTTGAATTAGAAGAACAACAAAGGAAAGTGTCACAGCTACATAAAGCGTGGCTGAAGCTTTTTTAAATGTTTTTTTTCCTTCATGCTGCTGCTTGCAAAGTTAATATTGCCACATTTCTTTTTCTGATGGCAAAGCATCTCCTAATAGAGGAAGAAATAACATTTTTCAGTTATTTCTGAATACTGCAGATCAGGTGATTACAGATGAAAACTCTATTGTATGCCTTGATTGCTTTAGCTCCAGGTAAATAGTTTGGACAAAACAGAGAGGACATCCATATGGCTGGAAAGACAAATTCAAAGTATTGTTCTGATACTCTTATTTCAGAGATATGGACACAAAATAAGTTCCAAATTATGGACTATTATATAGCCATTTCTGCCTTGAATGTGTATTTTCTATTTTCCTAAATAAACTTCTATGTCTCTGAAAAAAAAAAGAGATACTGATAAATCCATGTTTACAAAACAAAGTACTTTCTAAAGGTTGTACTTTGATAATTCTTTAGCTGGATAAAATTTAAGAAGGGAAAACAAAAAATAAAAGCTAGTATAGTACCTTCAGGAGAAAAGGCAGAATAATGGACCTGTATTTTATGAAGTTAAACTTAACTTCTGAGGAAGTACATTTGATAGCCAAGAATCCCATATAAAAATTCTCGAGTTAAGTCTGAAGACTTTTAAGTTGAAATTTGCTAAAAACTATTAAATGCTTGCCATGGATGTGTGAGGTACTGTGTCAAAATTTATCATATAGTTTGATAGCAGTACATTTGAAAGTTGTTTGGAATAGCCATATTAAATAATTTTTAATATATTTTTTTAGTTTTAATTGTGGATAATAAGCTATATATGTGAACTATTAATGAAGCAGAAAATTTATTGACTAGTAGGCTTTATGAATTTTGTATAGGGACCACATTGTAGGAACATTAACGAAAGTGTTAATCTATAGTGTTAATTTATTGTTATTATTTAAAATTAGGATTTAGCTGCAGTTTCTTTGGAACTTCCAGATCTTCTGAATTCACTGCACTTCTGCAGTCTAAATGAAAATGAAATTATTTGTATGAAGGATATAAATAAGTCATCAGATACAAGCAATGCTTCTCTAAATCAGGTAACTCTTATAGATCATTTCTAATGAGTTTTTCAGGGTAGATTTTGCTACATTTGATTAATAGTATTAAATGCTTAAAGGGTTTTTCTTTCTTTTTATTGCTATCTGAAGGAAATAGGATTCATAAAAAATCTAACTCATGAGCCAGGTGTGGTGGCACATGCTTGTAATCCCTGCGCTTGGGAGGTTGAGACAGGAGGATCTCACAGGTTTGAAGCCAGCCTCAGCTACTTAGTGAGGCTCTCAGCAATTTAGTGAGACCCTGTTTCCAAATAAAGTATAAAATTGGTCTAGGAGTATAGCTGGAGATAGAAAAGCCCCTGGGTTCCACCCCCCAGTGCCATCAAAAAAAAAAAAAATATATATATATATCATGAAACATTAGCATTTGTAAAACAATAATTTGGTTATAGCATAAATTAAGTTTTTCATGTTTAAAGTTCTCTTAGTGGTATACAAGTACATACTAACGTTTTTAGTGAAAATTTTTATTATCTCTGGATTTAATTTCTACCTTTATATAAGCCAGTGGGACTTTTTTTACGGCAAATTCTAAACTTATATAAATATTGTGCTATGTGTTTTAGAGAATGTACTTCAACTCATTTTTTTTTAATTGATGCATTGTAGTCTTACCAACTCATTTTTGGTTAACAATTTCTCACGTAAAACAGACAGATGATGATTTGTTTTTTTATTTTAAATAAAGCTACCATTTCAGATAGATGGTTAATTTCATAATACTAAATCTTATAGTTCATTACTAAGTATGATTTTGTTGATACCACATCAGAGAAAAATACTTTGCATTTTAGGAGGTAAAACATTTACAGTTGAACCAGATATAAAAATTGTATTACTTATTCCAGGTATAAAATAGTGCTATGTTCTTTGTGAAATCTGCTGATAAAGGTAGAACTGTTTGCCTTATTTCCTCAATTATATTCTTTATTCATCTTACTTTGCTTTATTTTCTAGAATATAAAAGATCATTAGCTATTATATTTGGTTTCTATTTTTTATAATTTGTTACTATTTGCATTTTTCAAGATAATATACAGGAGAAATATGGTGACTTATATTCTTAAAGCTATAAACATTTTAAGTTTTAATACTGGAGAAATTTTAGTAAAAGGAGGAAGCAAGTCTTTTATTGTGATAGGAGGGAGAGTGGATTCACTCTAGAAGCTGCAGGAAAATGGGATAAAAGTAACATAGAACCTGGTTCTTGCCCTCAAGCACTTTACAATGTAGTTTGTAAGATAGATGAATGACTAAATACGGTAAGTCACAATGTTGTATAATAATACAGAAAACCTTAATTTGCCAAGGGAATGGATAGATAGTAGATTCTATACTATTTAAGGAGATAGACTCAGTAGAATTGCAATACATGGATAAGAAAAGATGGGAAAAAGAGACTGGGAATTGAGAAATGTGAAGGAGGAATAAAATAAGTATTGCAAAACTAGGGAGTCTTTTAGGATGTGTGCATTTTTGTTTTTCTCTGATATTATTTCTAGGCTTCACTTTCAGATAAATTGTTTTGTATTTAAACTTAAAAGTTGTTTTTGTCATCTTTCATCTTTTACAAGATTCATCATTCTGGAATGCTTTGTGTCATGAGAGTGTCACCTACATTACCAAGACTCAGAATTGATTTTATCTTTAGTCTCCTAAGTAAATATGCTACTGGTATTAAATACACCCTGGACACGCACCTGCATCAGAAATGCCAGCTTGAGACCACTGATGATGATGATGATGATACCAACCAGTCTGTGTCTTCCATAGAGGATGACTTTGTCACTGCTTTTGAGCAGTTGGAGGAAGATGAGACTTCAAAGCCATATGATGGTTTGTTTTTACTTAAGTTTTTTTTTTTTTTTAAGAGAAATAGATAAAAGTTGAAAGCTCAATTTTGAAAGTTTTAAGTCTGACTTGGTCAGTTGAAATTTATATTGGGCCGGGCGTGGTGGCACACGCTTATAATCCCCACACTTGGGAGGCAGAGACAGGAGGATCACGCAGGTTCGAAGCCAGCTGAAGCCAGCCACACTGGCTTAAGAGAGACCCTGTTTCCGAAAATAAAAAAAGTATAAAATAGGTCTGGGAGTGTAGCCTGAGGTACAAGGGCTTCCAGGAACCCCAGTACCACCCCCCCAAAAAAAAGAAATTTATATTGAACTTTGATCCAATTTAAGCATTTAGGCTTCTTTTTGGTTACAGAGGAATTAAATTTCCCTGTGATTAAGTTCCTTGTTACCTGGCATTTAGTTTTACTCTTTCTTTTCTTAGTAAGGTATACTATTGATTATCTGTTTACCTTGTTACCTTATGTAATAACGTAAACAGAGGTAAGAACAGATGTAATGAGATAAACAGATGTAAGAAGAGTTAGTTGGCAGAGTCACTATAATCATGTTTCTAACGTGTAACAGCATGCTAAGCATTCTGCAGACTATGTATCTCCAGACATAGGGCAAAATGAAATTATTTTGGTAAAACACATATTTATTTCTGTTACTTGGGATAAATCTTTGTATATAACAACATATTATTGAAGATGTGTATTACTAGTAAATATTTTATACTTATTCAATTGCTCTAAATGTTTAATAAAGTTTTGTTCTAGAACAATTTAATAATTTTATTTTTTTCTGTAGGAATAAACATTACCACACTAAGGAGCCATTGTGATGCGGCTTCTCAGACTGTTTCTGGTCATCATTTAGAAACCCATGATTTAAAGATTCTGGTTAGCTCTGTAAAACAAAAGTCATTGGCTAAAGCTTCATCTTCTTTATTAAATGTCCTGGGACACAAAGAACCACCTTTGGTGAAAAGTTCAGTCACAACATCAATTTCAGAGCCTTGGATTCAAAGGAGTTTCTATAGGTCATCTAATGCTTCAGATAAAGGTAGTGATACACAGAAAATATTTTCTTCTTCTTCTCCTGCCTATTCATCTGAATCAGAGTGCTCAAGTCCAAGTCCTGTTATTTTCTTGGATGAAGAGGGATACCAAAAAAGTTTAAAAGCAAAACTTGAGCTGCCTAAAATTCCTGTGATGAAAGATGATGTAGAGGATTCAGACTCAGAAGTAAGTGAATTTTTTGATAGTTTTGATCAGTTTGATGAACTAGAACAAACTTTAGAGACTTCTAATCTATTTATAAAAGATCCTGTCATAGAGAAGTCCTCAAAGAAGAAGGGGCACAAACATGAGAAGTCTTGTATGAATCCTCAAAAGTTCAAGTTTGATTGTCCGGCTCTTCCAGCTAATGTTAGAAAGCCAACTCCTCGTAAACCAGAATCTCCATACAGTAACCTGTGTGACACTCCGGATTCTCCTCGCCCAGTGAAGGCATCAGGGGAAGATAGTGGTTTGTTTAGCCCTATTCGATCTTCTGCTTTTAGTCCTCTGGGAAGCTGTACTCCTGCTGAATGTTTTTGCCAAACAGATATTGGTGGAGATAAAATTCATGAACATCATGGTTCTTTTTACTACGTCTATGAAGATTATGCAGAAAGCATTTCATGTGAAGTACTAGGCTCAGTTCTTCATACGCAACATAATGTAACATCAAACATCCATAGTATTAAGAGGGGAGAAAAAACTGTAGCTTTTAAGCATGGAAACCTTGCTCAAAAAGATAAGTCTAAAATTAAATCTTTAATGATTAAAGATAGCATTCAGAGATTTGCTTCAGATCTTGTGGAAAAAAGTTTTGGAAATGCATTTAAAGACTTACAGAAAGGAGTCTCTTCATGTACCAATGCGTTGTGCCACCTAGCCGTCAAATTGACAGCATCTGTTTTTCAGATGGCATTTAATGAACTGAGAAGGCAGCATGCATTTTCACTGAAAGAACGTGCAATTAGTGGCCTGGCTAATTTTTTGGTGAGTGAAGCCTTAACAAATGCCTTAAAAGATTTGCAGTATGTAAAGAAGCAGATATTTACAAACACAGTTGCTAGGTTTGCTGCAGATCTTGCTGAAGAGCTTGTTTTTGAAGGTGTCATGGAAGTGTGTCAGTTTTCATATCCTCCAACACCTGCATCTCCTGAGTGTCATTCATTTAACTTTGAAGACAAAGTAGTGAAGTCATATGCAAAAGATCTGTCTGAGTCTGTAATACAGGAAGCATTCATTGAGCTATCACAGGTTGATGTGCCTTTCACAACAAAGGCAGCAGTTAGTGTTTCTACGGATAACATCAAGTATGTGAGTGCAGAAAGTATTGTGCCATCTGCACAGACTCTCACATTTTCACCATCTTTTAATAATCAAGCAATTATGGTGACCAAACCAGTGCAGGAATATAAAAAGGAATACACAGTACAGCAGGCCTTGTTTTGTACTTCAGGAATTGTCACTTCCATACCAGTCCCCTTGGCAGGAAGTGCCCTTCTCCCATATCATCTTCCCTCTACTGTATATCAGGCAAAGTCTCAGCTGTCATCTGAAGACAGTAATTCAAATTGTGATGCTACCCAAGCTCATCTTACCACAAAAAACAAAGAAGAGGAAGTAGCTTGCCTCAGAAATATTTGTTTACCCTCAGAACACAAGCCAGATAACCAGGATGATTTTAAACCAACTAATGATAATATTGAAATGCAAAGTTCTTCAGAATCAACAACTGATCCAGGGGTTATTAGCAACTTCTCTGCAGCAATGGTGCAAACAATAGTAAGCGAAACTTTAGAGTCAGTGGCATCATTCAACATTACAAAAACAGTTGATGAACACACAGATTATGTAACTCAAACAATAAAGGGAAAAACCTCATCTTTTTTCCATTGTGATCAAGCAGCACAACAGAGTGAAGCTAGCAATAAGGATGTGTTTGCTGAACGATTATCTAAATCTATTATTAAACAGTCTGTAGATAAAAGCAACTCAGTGATCACCAATGTAGATAAAAATGCAGTATTTAAGGAAGGCTTGCTTGTTCCTGGAGAAGAATCACAGTTGACCTTGGAAAAGTTTCCCAGATTTCTTGACACCGAGGATCATTTGCCTCACTCTTCACTTTCAGTTGAAAAGGATTGTGTTCCAGAATGTAAAGATTCTATGGTTTGTGGATTTTCTTTAGAGACATTGCCACCTCGTCCAGTGATGGCAAGTCAAAAGCCTGATATAAAGGAATTTGCTAAAGATAAACCAATGAAAAAGCATAATTCAAATAATACAGCACTTGAGCCCTTATCTTTTGAACAGGAAAGCCCTTTTTGTCATTCACATACTTTCTCTTCAACAGTCCTTACCTGTGTAGATGGTTTACATGTGGATGATAAGCAGAAAATCAGAGATAGAAATATAATACCTGATACTCCTCCATCAACTCCTCTAGTACCATCCCAGGCTAGTTCTGAATGGGATATCAAGAAGTTAACCAAAAAGCTCAAGGGGGAATTAGCCAAAGAATTTGCACCTGCTACACCACCTTCTACACCTCACAACTCATCTGTTTGTAGTTTGTCTGAAAATGAACAAAATAATATAGAAAAAGAAGAGTTCATGTTAAAACTCATGCGATCTCTTTCAGAAGAAGTTGAAGGTAGTGAAGGCGAAGAGCATCCAGAAATGGATGTGAAGTCGGAGCACTGTGGGAAGAAAGTTCAATTTGCAGATGCATTAGCTACACATATCATTTCTTTTGCAACTGAATTGGCAGCCTCTCATTTAGATCATAAAAAACCTCAAGTACGTGAAGTTCAAAACCCTTGCTTAAATATGCAGAATCAAAGAAGTGTATCGTCTACTCTTTTAAGTTGTTCAGAGGAAAATTTACAGACATGTGATTATGCAGGTCATATGGCAGCAGAAATTATTACAGAAGCTGAGAAAATAGCAAAAGTTAAAAGTTGTATACTTCTCAGGCAAAGAAAGAATAGTTCTTACAATGATGGTGAGCGAGATTATGGATCAGAAGAGAAGTTGGATGTGGAGGATGTGGCACACCCAAAAGAAATGCATCCATTTATTCTTTCATTACCACTAAATTCTTGTCTGTCAGGTCTTATGTATAAGTATCCCAGCTGTGAAAGTGTGACAGATGAATATGCAGGTCATGTTATCCAAATATTAAAACAGGAAGGTGGTAATGGTGAGTTAATAATGGATCAATATGCCAATAGACTTGCTTATCGATCTGTTAAGTCAGGATTACAAGAAGCAGCTAAGACAGCCGAAATGAAGTGCAGCTCAAAAATGTTCCCTGTGCAGGGCCCCCAGGGGAAAACAAGCAATGAACTGTTAATATTCTCAAATAAAGAGTACCACCAAGAAGCAGATAAAAAAAGACAAAGAAAAAGAAATGGTAGTCACCTTTGTAAAAATCAGACTTGTGAAAGGATGCTGGATACATGTACAAATGAGCATTCTGAACTGTATAGTTTTTCAGCCTTTCTTGCTGACAGCATAACAAGAGATGTTAAAAAAGAACTGGCAGCACCTACAGTTGACATGCCAAAATCCCTAACAGATTCCTGCCTTTTTGAAAAATCTGGATGTGTTGAAGATACTGAGTGTTTCGTTGAACCAGATCCTGAGTCCCTTCCGCATTGCTCACAAAATCGTGGATTTTACCATAGTGCAGGCAGCTTAAATGGTTATGGAGGTGGAGAGAATGTTGTTCAAGCTATAGAACGGTATGCTACAAAAGTAGTGGATGACACTTTTGACCTAAGTCTAGGATCCACAGTTTTCCATATTTCTGAGACCACAAAATCAGCAGATAGAGTTACTTATGCAGAAAAGTTGTCACCTCTTATAAACCAAGCTTGTAGATACTGTGACATTAAAGAACTCCATGATTGTACTGGAAATTCATCTCAGCACTTTCTCAGACAGGGTTCACGTGTTCATAATAAGCCAGGATCAATTCCAAAATTTAGCAACAAATCTAGAATTTTTCATCTTGAAGTCCCTCAAATTCATGTTAATCTTGATAAAAAGACAGTTCTTGCTGAGAAGATAGTTGCTGAAGCTATTGAAAAAGCAGAGCAAGAGCTGAGCAATACCAGTTTGGCAGCTGATAGCGGCATTGGACAAGATGGCATTAGTTTTGCTGAAAGCCTTAGCACAGAAATAATGATGTCAGCTATGACAAATGTTGGACATGCTGTCAGCAGGTAAGTTCCAATATCTTTTTGGTCTGATGATAAAAAGTTAAACTTTGACCATATGTCATCCTAAATTAAAAGTATTTTCTGCTGCATTTATGTATAGTTTTATATCCTACGTGAGTTTCAAGTATTTTGTTTCCTGTTCCTTTTTGAGGGAAGACGTCATCCATTTATAAGGCTGGAAAATGAGGGTCAGGGAAAATAATCATCTTGTCTAAGTTCATGGAGCTATAATGTAGGTAAATTGAATCAAGGAGAGAGCTAGAGAACTTTATAGAGCAAATACAGACTTGTCATATTAATTTTCTTCTCTGAGATTAAAATTTTCATATACTGCTTTTTCCTGTTCACAAAGGTAAGTTTTATAATAAAGAATATATTATAATCATCTTGCTCTGAGGAAGAAAGCAAACATTCTAGAAATACTTCTACCTCTCTTAATAATCTTACAAACTAAGGGGATAGTTTTATATGTTAATTCTACAGTGTCTTTCTGATGGTCTTATGTTGTCCTCTTTTTCATATGTTGTCCTCTTTTGCTCAGTGATTCTAACAACTTCAACATTTTCATTTTTAGCCTTTTTGTCAGAAAACTTGAGGACTAACTCTTGTTATTCATTTGTAGGATTATTTGTAAGTTCTAGTAGAAAGAGAAAATATTTTGAGTTCAAGTGGTACTTAAATTGAATCACATGATATCCCAGACTTTTGAGTAGCTTTTGTTAAAACCATGACTAAGACTTCCTGCTTGCTTGCTTGCTTGCTTGCTTTCTTTCTTTCTTTCTTTCTTTCTTTCTTTCTTTCTTTCCTTCTCTTTCTTTCTCTTTTTTCTCTTTCTTCTTTCTTTCTTTCTTTCTTTCTTTCTTTCTTTCTTTCTTTCTTTCTTTCTTTCTTTCTTCTTTCTTTCTTTCTTTCTTCTTTCTTTCAATATGGAGATATAGCTTGGCCAAGAACTTGAATCCATTTGTTCCATAACATCCTCTTGGAATGAGAGAGAGAGGCTATAGGCTTCCAGGGAACTAGAGAAGATGTCTATTTATCTTAGTAAGGAAGCTTGCTAGATCACTGGTTGACAGACTACAATCTATGGGCCACATGTGACTTGCTGATGATTTTTGTATGGACTATAAGAAGAATAATTTTTACATTTTACTAAATGGTTAAAAAAATTTGTGACATCAAAACTATATGAAATTTGTTTCAGTTTTTACAAATAAATTTATTGGGATACAACCATGTTTATTTGTTTACATATTTTCTTTTTTTTTCTATTTTCTTTTTTTGGTGGTACTGGAGGTGGGACCCAGAGGCTTTCTATCTCCAGGCTCTACTCCCAGACCTATTTTATATTTCATTTGGAAAAAGGGTCTCACTAAGTTGCTGAGAGCCTCACTAAGTAGCTGACCCTGTGCGATCCTCCTTTCTCAGCCTCCCAAATGCAGGGATTACAAGTGTGCGCCACCACACCCGGCTTTATTTACATATTTTCTAAGACTGTTTTTGCCATCCTGGCAGAATTGAGCACTTGCAACAAAGATCATATGGACAGCAATTCCTGAGTATTTATCATCTGATCCTGTATAGTAAAAGTTTAGGAACCTCATCATATACCCATATTTTCTTTGATCTTGACTACCTATTAATTATAGTAGTAAACATAATATGTGATTAATAAATATTAAAAATGAAGCCAGGCGTGGCGCGCACGCTTGTAATCCTAGAATTCAGGAGGGAGAGACAGGATCTGGGTTCACAGACACCCTCAGCTCCTTAGGCCCTTTGCAATTCAATGAGACCCTGTTTCAAGATAAAGAATAAAATATAGGTCTGGGAATGTAGCTCGGAGGAAGAATGCCCCTGGGTTTCTGTCCCAGTACCGCGCGCGCGTGTGCGCGCGCACACACACACACACACACACACACACACACACACAAACAATTAAATAAAAAATGAATAATTGATAGGGTGCTAGGCCTTTTGTAAAACCAGTACACTTGAGCCAGGTGTGGTGGTGAACACCTATAATCTCAGTACCTAGGAGGCTGAAACAGAAGGATTGCAGGTTTGAGGATAGGCTCAGCAACTTAACGAGACTATGTTTCTAAATAAAAAGTCTGGGGGTGTAGGTTGGAGGTAGAATGTTCAGTCCCCAGGACAAAAAAAAAAAAAAAAAATTGAAACAACTTTTCCTCATATATGTGGTTCTAGGCTATTTTATTTTAGCCCATCCTTCCATTTCCCCCACCCTTGCCATCCCAACCTTATGGAAAGAAAACTCTTTAGACGGTAGTTTCTTTTTTCTCTTGTGATGCTGGGGATTGAACCCAGGGGTATTCTACCTCAGAGCTATACCCCCAGCCCTGTTTTTCATTCTTTATTTTGAGACAGGTCTCGATATGTTGCGGAGCGCTTCACTAAATATCCGAGGGTGGCTCAGTAAGTAGCTGAGCCTGGCCGCGAACCTGGATTCTCCTGTCTCAACCTCCCAGTTACTGGGATTACAAGCATGCACCACCACACCCCGCAACACCATAGTTCCATGATCAAGCAAATACCTTTGCTGTTTCTTTCTCAATATATTTACTTTTTCTTCTTAAAGCTGGTGAATAGACAGGCCCTTGAAGTTTTCCTTGTAAGTACATTTTTATCCAGGCAGGTATTTGCAAAGAATGTTATTTTGTAGTTGTTTTCCTGTTTCTGGTCTCTTAATTGTGCTAAGGTTTTGTAAGTAGTGATTATTAGAGGTTGACTCTAGTGTGTACAGTTTATTGTTTCACATTTTTCTACTTCTGAAGTTAAAATTGTCTTTCAGGCTTGAAAGGGATTCATTCAAATAATTATTCTCTAAGCTACTATTTGGATTATTTCACTTGCATCCCTTTACTCATAAATGTTTGAGTCATCTAAGTAGCTATAAATATGTCACAAAGCTGTAATGTTCACAGGGGCGACAAGAATGTCAAATGAGAAACTAAATGACAATGCAGTTATTAGAAGAACAAAATATCTAAATAGACTATATTCTGAGCTGTTAGTTCCAAGCCTAAATCATCTAGCAATCATTAAAAGTTCTTCTCTGGACCTCATTCTATGAGTCATTTTCTTAAAAATATGGCACATATCAGGAAAAGGATTCAAAAGGAACAAAGCGGTACTCTTATTGCTCAGAACTGTGGTGTGCCTGTCCTTTTAATGCCCAATGTAACTCAGGTGGGCATATCTGAAATGCAAAAGGGGGATCACCTAAAGAAGGGGAGCATTTCAGGGGCTATTCTCATTACTGGGAATATAGAAAAAAGTAAAACAGGCAAAAATCTGTGTTCTCTTGAAGTTTACAGTGAAATATGGCAGACACTAGATCAGTAAAATATATGTCCCATAGTGATAAGGGCTTGGGGAGGGAAAATAATGGAGTTATCAAGAGTGTTGGTAGTGGCAGTTGCACTTTTGAATTGGTTGTAGGGGAAGAAACCTGTCAAAATAATATTTGAGTGAAGAACGAAAGGTGAAGAGAGAGTAAGTCCTGTGGGGATTAGAGGGAAGCCAGTTCCAGTCAAAGGGGTAAGACTGAACACTTTAGAAACAATGGAGAAGCTTGTGTTGCCTCAGTGGAGTGAGCCAGCGAATGGTAGGTGATAAGGTGGACGTGGGCGGGAACCAGCTCCATGTTTTAAAGGACTTGGGTTCTAATTGGTGAGAAGCCATTGAGCATTTTTCTTGTACATGTTTAAAAACATCACTTTAAACCACTATGTTGAGAATATGTGGAAGAAGCAATTATAGTAGTTGAGCAGTGAATGGACTTTTATATAATGAAGAAATAAAAATATAAACTTCCTCATTGAAGAAAAAGGTTATGATCCATGCTCAACAGTCTGAAGAGATTCGGCTAGTTTGAATGTAGGTTTCATTGACACTTATAATTCCTAGAATTACCTTTTTGGACAAACACACACACACACACACACACACACACACACACACACACACACACACACGATTGAACCCGGGAGCATTCTACCTCTGAATTACACTCCCAGACTGTTGTTTTTAATTTTTTATTTTGAAAGTTTCTTGCTAAGTTGCTGAGGGTCTTACTAGCTGTATCTGAATCCTCTAACCTGTGATCTTCCAGCTGGGATTTAAATGTGCATTACTATGTTCAGGCTTACTTTTCTTGTTTTTAATTAATTAATTAATTTATTTATTTTTGGTGGTACTGGGAGTGGAACCCAGGGATTTCTAACTTTGGGCTATACTCCCAGACCTATTTTATATTTTATTTGGAAACAGGGTCTCACTAAGTTGCTGAGAGCCTCACTAAGTAGCTGAGGCTGTCTTTGACCCTGTGTTCAGCCTCCCAAGCACCAGGATTACAAGCATGGGCCACCACACCCGGCTACTTTCCTTGTTTTTAAAGCCAGAAAGAGCCTCCTTTAGTAAAAGTGAAAGTACTGTTTTACAGAGCAGATGATAAACTTAGTAACTTACTCTCTGCATAATGTTCCAGTTGAAAATAGGAAGTGTCTTAAGCAATTTAGATAATGTTCTTTCTGGGAAATGGGTTCATAATGGATTATTGGGTGTCTCAGTTCTGTTTGAAAATAATATGCTGTCCTGCAAAATCTCATTATTAGCAGGTACTAATAAAGATTCAAAAGAATACTGATCTGACTTGGAATATTATCTTTTTTTGTCTTATACAATTTAAGTCTGTTTAGAATCTATGATGCTTTCAGTGGCACTTTATTATCATTATTATTACTTTTTTTAGTTCAAAAGAAATAGAAGACTTTCAGTCAACTGAGTCATTTGGTAGCCAGCAGATGAATCTCAGTATTGGTGATGACAGCACTGGTAGCTGGTCCAATTTAAGTTTTGAAGATGAACACCAGGATGAAAGTAGCAGTTTTCATCATCTAAGTGAAAGGTAAATAAAATTTTGTATATAATTTTGTAGCTTAAGTCTTCAGACCTCAGAAGTGAACTGTAAATTTACATTGTTATTTAAAATCCTAAATTTAAAATTTTTTCATTACTTTCAAAATGTATTTTATTATTTACAATATGACTGTAATGGTTTTTGACACTTACTAAATACTGTAGCTAGCTGAACTAATGTTTTTTGGTGTGCCAGTATTGATTTAAAAAAATTTTTGTAGACATTTGATTTTTTTACCTTTTAAGTTTTCCTGAACATTTTGGAAATGTATTTTTGTTTTCGTTTTAAAGATGGTACTTTTTTAAAATTAGAAAACAGGGGGGAAAAAGACAGTTATTTGCAGATGCTATCAAAAGAGCTGTATAGTTTATATTAGTTAAAATACTATCTTGTTGTTGGGGAAGGAAAGGGTCCTTACATATCTTGCTATTAGGAACAAAATAATCTGGAGTTTTTATTTGTCCTCCAAAAACTAAAGATACATACATCAAACTCATTGTAAAATGTGATTTTGTATACCAGAAGACATTTACCTCATATGTAGCTTTTCTTAGCATTTTTCATAACAGTAGTTAGAAATAACATTAATTATACAGATTTTCTTATATTTTTCCTAAAGTTATTCCTGACTAACTTATAAATTCCTATAAAATTTTTGTTCATATTAGCTGGTAACTGGAAATAATAAATACCATTAGATCCATAGCTGAATCTAGAGACAGAGAGGGGATTCTAGTATAATTGCAGTTGAGACATATGTGAAAAGAATCCTAAAAAGCTTCTGCTTGAACTGAGTCCTTGGAATTGACTTACTAGGAAGCTGGAGAAGATTGTTGAGGGGTGAAGTAGTGTAAAGAAGGGAAATAACCTTTTACCTATTAGAACATTCATTTCAGAGTATTTTGTGGTTAAGACGCTTGAACTAATAAGTATCAGTATTTTGATAAATATTTATTTTGTTATAGTTTCTTAAAATATCATATAAAATACCAACATTTCTTAAAATCTAGACCCAGAAAGTCTTTAACTCGTAGAAGCACAGGAAGCAATGTTACAAATCATAATTTGGCCCCTTTCCATAATTTTATCAAGAATAAGATATTAACATTTAAATTTTTTTCTTATATTTGAGAAATTCAGGCTTCTAAGATTTCATTGTTGCTTAAAAAGTCCTGGTGTTAGGAGAACTATAGGTAGAGACCATTGGCCTTAAGAGGACTTAAGCTGAGTTGAACAACTCTGTGCAGAGTTAATTAATTTAATGGGAATTGGCTGCAGTCTGCCAGGCTTTATTTTTCATTCTATCCTCATTAGCATTATATTGTTAATGGTGTGGAATATTTGTGGATGACACAAAAACAAGGCTAAACGATAATCCTATTAACAGAAACAACACCAAATCAGACTGAGACTAAAATAATTACACTTCAGTAAAGGCACTTTAGATTCTGAAATTAATTGTATGAATGCAAGTATGAGACAAACATGGCTTGATAGAATTTTTTTCAGAAAATGACCTGTGTTTCAAGTGACCAATATGTAATATTAAGGTTTAGGCACAAATTAAAGTAGTGGAGCTCATCTTGGGTTGGTGGTATGCTTTTTGAATATGTAGCCTCCAGGGTGTCATCTCCAGAGATTGGTTCATTAGGTCAGTGGAGGGTCCTGAAAATCTTCATTCTTGATAAGCACCTTAGATAATTTCACTGCAGGTGGTTGGGAGACCATATTTAAGGCAGATTGCTTTATATCTTATATCTTTCATGGGCATTGTAGGTACTGTTTCTTTCTGGTATAGAGATTAAGGTGGGGAATAAAGACCTTGTACTCTTAAGTAGGAAGTTCAGTAGATGGCAATAACTTAAAAAAGAAACAATAAGCTTAGGTTTTTTTTTTAAAGTACTTAGAAGGATTATATAATTATTTGATCAGAAAGACAACTGGTCTGTGTATGTGAATCTCTTAAATATTTCAAGTGGTTTGTTACTCTTAAAAATTGCGTATTAGCTAGGCTTGGTGGTGAACTGTAATCCCAGTACTTGGGAGGCTGAGACAGGAGGATCACCGGTTCAGAGCCAGTCTCGGCAATGTAGCAGGGCTTTTAGAAACCTAATGAGAGACCCTGTTTTCAAAAAAAGAAAAAAAAAGTTGGGCTGTGGGTTGTAGCTTGAAAGTAGAATGCCTCTAGGTTCAATTCCCAGTGCAGAAAAAAAAAAAAAGGTTGTATATATATTATGTAAGAGGTATAGCTGGAGCTGGGTGTGGTAGCACAGGCCAGGCTTGTAATTGTAGTGCTTGGGAGGCTCTTGGTCAATATTCAAGGCCATCCTCAGCTACTTAATGAGGCCCTGTTTCATAATAAAGAATAAAAAATAGGGCTGGGGGTGTAGCTCAGAGGTAGAATGCCCTTGGGTTCAATTCCCAGTTCAAAAAAAAATTTTCCATTCAGAAGAGATGAGGCTGGGCCTGAACAATTCCCGATACTTTTTGTGAGATGTGTCAGAATTGTTAGTAGTCTTAATATGGCTGAAAGCCATGATAAAGGATATTTAGTGTTTGACCTACCATTTGAGGATATAAGTACCTGTTCTAGACAAAGAGAACATGAAAATCAATGAAATAATAGAAGCAGGATAATGTTTCTAAAATGAAATAAATCTGTTGCATGAAGAAATAGCAGTTTTTGTGTTGGATTGAGGTTGATCAAAGTTTCTAGTTTGCTCAGGGTAGTCCTGATTTACTACTTTTGCTGCTCTGATATAATTACTAATGGTAACTTTCATTTTCGTAAGTACTCTGGTTAGATGAAAAATTATATGGTTACCCTAGTTAGAAGTGGTATTTCATAAGTAACTGACTTCAAATCTGACCCAGTTTGGAGAACAAAAGGGGAGATGAGTTGAGAGGGATTTTACATTGTTTAGCTGTTACTTTTCATGTCATTTAATACTTAAATGTTAGATTTTTATTGATGGAATAATCATTTTATTAGAATATGGGTAAGAATTTAAATTTTATAATTATTTATTTATTGTTATTGTCTTAATAGAATTAAATACAATATTTGAGATCATTAATTTTTTCTTTCTCTGGCTCATAGCTGTTGGTCCATTTTTTATTTTTATATTTTTCATATTTAGTTTGTCTGATAATAGACTATATGGACAAAACTGATTGTTCTAAGGGTTTTATAATGGAGCTATATTCGAGCACATGTTGAAAACACTGCTTAGTTTTAACATTCATTCTCTAACACATGGTTTATGACAATTTGATAATGTTAAAGTAATATTTAAATATGGATGTGTAAATAAATTACTTAAGATTACTTGGAAGCTATTTAGAACTGTAATCCTTTTTGTAATGTGATCAATATTTATTGATGTATATGAAATGATTTTATGTTAAATTTTTAGAACCAAAGTTTCAATTTGTGTAAATATTAATTTTTATAATTTCCTAGCCTAATTTTGGGCAATATAGCTGCTTATCACTGCAAACTAATGTGCTTACTAATTATCTTGATAATTAGGAATGAGTAGAGTTTTAAAAAATTGCATGTTTAAGGTTTTAATTTGAAAAACTGAATTTAATTTTGTTTCTGTGAATGTGTTTGCTTTTTTAAAAAATTGCTTTGCTGTTGTTTTAGCATTTTGTTGCTGTCTTCTCCTTTTAATTAGATAGCATAAAAAGTTACCTGTGTCTGGTGTTAGTAACTAGCCAACCAGACAAGTATAATGCTTAATTAAACCTTGGTTATTTTGCCTTTATTCTGAAGAAAACATATTATTTGCCATCTACCGAATTATACATAATGTATGAAATAAAAGTAATTGACATAGAAATATTTTAAAATCAGAAAACAAGGTCTCTTTGAGACTATGTTTTGGTGTGTCCATCATGTCTCCTCTACACCTCTCACCCAAGCTTGTCACTGTTTTGTACTATTTAAAAACTTGAAATATTCTTAACCTATTTACTTCTTTTTAAGTTTTATTCAAACCGAATAATTGCCTTTTTACTAATATGCCCTGTGTTTGGCCATAAGACATTAATTTCATCCTGCATTCATTTAACATCATGGAAAATCAGTTTTCGTACTCTGAAAAATAAATATAAACTTAGAATAATTTTCATGATACATTGAGAACAAAGAAAAATTCCTGAGTCTCTGACCCTGTCAAGTATCCTTTAGGGTAGCAGAGATGGACTCATCCTCTCTGTGAATATTCCACTTCATTGTGTCAGCTTTCAGACATGTACAGTTACCAAGGACAGAAGCTATTTCAAGGGAAACAAAGGTTCTTTACTATTCGTTTTCTAGTTCAGCTCTGTTCTTTTCTTCCTCTGGCAGTAATGGTAACAGCAGTAGCTGGAGCAGTCTTGGTTTAGAAGGAGATTTGTATGAGGACAATTTATCCTTTCCAACATCAGACAGGTTGGTCCAGTCTAGAAACTTAAAAACTGATGAATCTTTCATCACTAATGCATGATGTCATATTTGGGTTACAGTGCCAATATATATCAACCCGCTTTTCTCTTATATTTTGACATGATTCTGCTTGATAAATTTACCTCTAATAAAAAAATTCAACTATGCCAAGATACGACTGACATCTAATGGCAAAATGTGTGACTGTTATGCATGTGTTGCTCTGCTTGCTATATTCATTCTATCAGTTATTATTTCATTAAAAGCTTGCTTCCTACAGGATTTCTGTTGGGTTTTTTTCTTTTATTTATATGCAGTTTCATATCATATATAGTAAAAAATAGGAAGAGTATTATGTCAAAAATATATAAATGATATAGATTGAAGGACTAATATAACATTTTATGGTACATACTATATTATATAAGATAAAATTAGAATATCTTTAAATTATTTTAAATTCAATTTTATTAAGAAATGACTTGGCTTTCACTATCATGGTAAGGTAAGACTTATTGGTTATTGATAACTTTAGGCATCATTTGCAGATTAGATTTTAACATGAAATGATGTGAGAAGCAAAGCTTCCTTTTTATTGTCATTTCTCACTTTCTAAATGTCATGTCATATTGTAACATTCATTTCTTACTACATTTCCAAGAAGTAGTTTTAATAGCATTAATAATTAAGTGCTTTTTTTTTTAAAACTGCTTCTGCTATTTTCTTCAAAAAGTGATGAACCAGATGAGGGAGATGAAGAGCATGAGGATGATATAGAAGGTAACTAATAATTTGTTTTTCAAAGTATCTGCTTATGTTGTGAATAAAGTTCCTCAGAAGAGTCTTTACAGTTTGCATCTGTGCATCTTTATAGATAGGTCCTGAGTGTAATAGATATTCATATAGGCTTCTAAAAGTAAGTTTTCTCATTAGATGTAGTCAGTGTAGGGAAAAGTATTTTTAGAGTCAGCTATAGGCTAGGTAATGTTTGTTTTTGTTTAGTAAAAAAGCATTGACTTTGTTTATAAAAATTTACTTTTTCTGAAGTAAAACCTATGAATTATTCCAAAGACTATATATGGTATAAATACATGTGAACATTTCTCACATGAACTAGTTATTACTTAACTAACTTTTACTGAGGATACTGAGGAATGATTAAGAAGAAAGTAGATAGAAATTCTGCAAATATGAAATTTATTTAAAATTTACTTTTGACACTAGCCAGGTTGTCTAGTGTTTCTTTAGTGAGTAGATAGAAATCAGGAGATTAATTATATGAAGATATATCATTACTCAGCATTTGATATTATGGGCATCTCATAGAAAATTATAACTAACTTTCAGGTTTGTTAAGTTAGAAAATAGTTTGATCTGAACTTACAGAAAACTCGAAATTATGGAAATCCCTAAGAAAACAAACTTTTTTTTCTTTTGTAGGTTTATGGTATCAGTCCCTTTCCTTTTTACTAGTCAGTGACCTCTAAAAAGAGCTTTTGAAGTTTCTTGTCAGCCAGGAGCCCTGAACTGAGGAAATACCAGCAGTACTGAGAAGCATGAGGTGGCTAGCTTCCAGCCCCATGAACTCTAGCATTTACAGAATGGCTCAGAGACCATGTTGTACCATAGTGCAGCAGACTTACTTTTGCTTGAGAATTATCAGGGAGAAGGAAGGAAGAAGGTAGTACATTTATTTCTAGAGAATAATGTGAATCAATTATTTATTTATTTTTTAAGATTTAAAGAAGTTTATTAGAAAGATAGAAATACAGAAAATAGAAATACAGCCCCATGCCAAAATGGCATGGGGGGGTGACTTGAAATGAATACACCCGTGAATCAATTTTTTAAAATTAAAAATTAGAGACCAGCAACAATCCTAAAAATCATTAGTTGTGGTCTAGAATGTCCTGCAGACTGTAACAGAAAGCCAGAGCCATCTCTCAACAGTATTTCCTTTACTGGTCCATATTGGTGCAGTGTCGGCCATGCTGTAGTGCTCACTCATGTAGGGTGAGAGGGTCAGTTCTTAGCACTCTGTATTGCTCATTCATCCTTAGGCAGGAGTGGTGGACATGATATTGGTCCACAAGTCTTCCAGTCAGCAAGGAAGCATCCTTCTTTATATTGAAAATACAGTTTTTATTAAATAATATCGAGTAATGTGTGCATGTATGTCTCTACCATCTTTTATCTCATTAAGATATATGAATACAATGCACCAATAAAAAGTTTAGAAAAAAGAAAACTTGACAGCCAGCATCTTTTTCATATTAGGGCTGTGCCAGAAAATTTCCTAGTTGTGCTTTTAGGATGTGTAAGTGTTTACATATGACCACCACTCCAATATTGCATTGCATGAAGAATGAAGTGATTAATTAAGAGCATGGAACCAGACTGTCTATGTTGATATACTAGCTTACACATTTCCTTCTTTAAGAAGCTGGGTTCTTCTTGGCCTGAGAACTCTCATCTGTAAAAATAGCAAAACTTCCTTTCTTATAGAATGTCTGTGAGGATTAAAGGAGCATGTATATATAATGATCTTAGGACAAGATGAGTATAGTGCCACATGCCTCTAACCCCAGTACTTGGGAGGCTGAGCCAGAAGGATTGCAAGTTCAAAGCTAGCCTCAGCAACCTAGCAAAACCTTGGTTCAAAATTAAAAATAAAAGTGGGCTAGAGGTATAGCTCAGAGCCTCTGGATTTAATCCCCAGTAGAAAGAGAGAGTGCATGTGCGCATGTGCACTTAGAATACTTAGGAATATAATATATGCAATACAAGTGTTTGCTGTTGTTCTTTGAGGTTTGTTTATGTTTATAAGGTATATTTATTTTTATTGCAGTGATAGCTTTATGTTTTGTTTCTTCTTTTACCTGTGTATTCTAATTTAGCAAAAATTATGGTATTTATAATACTTGAATATAGTATCTTAAAATAATATCATACATTGTGAAACAATAACAAATCAAAGTTATTTTGTTTTATCATTATTTTTTACCCTTTCAAAGAAATGCTTTAAGCTGGGTGTGGTGCTGTAATCCTAGTATTTGGAGGGCTGAGATGGAGAATCATAGTATAAAGCTAGTCTCAGCTACTTAGTGAGGCTCTGCTTCAAAAAAAGGGCTGGGGGTATAGCTCAAAGGTAGAATGTCTCTGGATTCAACCCCCAGTTACCCCCTCCATGAAACATTTTAGTTGATATTTATGGCATGGCTAAAAAAAGGCACTCAGTGAAATCTTAACTAATGGAAAATGTTTATATATATGTATATACTTGGAAACAAGATTATTGAGAGTTGAATTTATGAGTTTCACTTATTATTTAAATTTAACTATTAGGTTTGGAGCAAGATGGAAAGACTCTCCTGATTACGAATATTGACATGGAGCCCTGCACAGTAGATCCCCAGCTAAGGATTATTCTTCAGTGGCTTGTGGCTTCTGAGGCTGAAGTTGTAGGACTTTATTTTCATGACTCTGCAAAGAAAGAATTTATACTAGTAAGTACCTATCTTGTGGAGTTGTTGTGAGGATGCAGATAGCAGACGGCATTGTTCTTGTCATATTGTTGGTCTAATGAGGTGCCTGTTGCTGGCAGAGAGCTTAGACTATGGAGTCTAACAGTTTAGGTTAAAATGTCTCTCTGCCAGTCATTAGCAGTATAACTCTGGGCAAGTTAACCAGTCTTAAGTCTCAGTTTCCTTAGTCGCACTTTGAAAGTGGTAAGTATAGAACCCACCTTACAGGGTTTGTGAAGATTAAATATAATACTGTAAGCCGAGTGTGGTGGCACACATTTTGTAATCCCAGCATTCAGGAAGCCGAGACAGGAGGATCGCAGTTCAAGGACAGCTTCAGCTACTTAGCTCCTTTGCAACTTAGTAAGATCCTGTTTCAAAATAAAGAATAAAAAAATAGAGCCAGGGGTGTAGCTCAGAGGTAGAATGCCTCTCGGTTCCATTCCCAGTACAGCAAAATAATTAACTAACTAAATAAATACTATAAAAACAGAATGGTTAGTCTGATGTTTGGCATGCACTGAGTTCTCAAAGTTCAGTGCTATTAATAAACATTTTATATGCTCGTATGAAAAGATAAAGTATTCTCTGTTTAATTGATTTATAATTGTATTTACTAATTATAAGTCTTTCACTAATCCAGTTTCATGCATATGGGAAACTGGTATAGTCAAAGGATAATAAAAGTTTAAATAAGATACTTTTATTGAGCACTGAGTATGTGCCAAGCACATTGTTAGTCAATATTTTCAGTTTACAGACTTAGGAGTTTTTTGTAATTGTCCTTATGAAAATATTGGCTTAATCTTATCATAGGATGTAAAATAGTACAGTGAATAACCAATGTAGGATGATAATTAATAAAAAGGAATATTCAAGTTGCTCTTATTTTCTGATTCAGAATTTTTCAAAAATATTTTTGAAAGAAGTATGTGAAAAGCCTTACCATTGAAAAGAATTATTGCTAATTTTTACTTAGGTTAGGCTTTTTTAGTTTAGGTTTCTATGTGGAACAGAAAGATAACATAGTACAGAAAGGGGTGCTCAGGAAATTAATTGTCAAGGGAAACAAATGGGCAGGGCATTTATTAAAACTGACCTTAGAAAGGCAAACATTTTTGAAAGTCACTTAGTCACAGATAAACTGAGGCCTAAGGAAGGCCTTGGGTGCAGCTGAGAGTGGTGGTGGATAGGTAAAGGAACTTGTCACCTTGTATCCTGGCCCAGGGAATCTTTGCCTGATGCTTGAATTAATAGGATGCTTAAATATGGATGGCAATTTTTTTTTTTATCTCCATGACTTATTCTAGCCTTATAGCTTATTCTAAATAATGATCCTCATTGACCATGTCTGGCTAGAGCCCCACAGGGCTGTTGGGAATCTATAGAATATCTTTGGTGATATTGAGTATAGTACAAATACTTTATGTCATGTCTTTCTGGGTAATAAACTATTCTGACATTTTCACAATTCAGTAGAACAAACATTATTACCATAAGCATAAATTAAAGATTAGAAATGATTGTATAAAGACAAGAAAGTAACAAGGATCTTATACCTAGCACATATAAGAACTCATAAAACTTAAGTATAGTAATATCATTATCATGTAACCCAATGTTTCCACTTCTAGGTACATACCCAAGAGAAATGAAAACATATGTCTACATTGTGAAAATATATATCTAATTGTGCAAAAAGCAACAGTATTCATAATAAGTTAAAATCTAGGAATGCCCCAGTTGTCCATAACTGAAGAATGGATTAGTAAATATGATATATTGATATGGTGAAGCTTTGTCAATAAAAAGTAATGAAGTAACACCGGGCGTGGTGGCGCACACTTGTAATCCCCGCGCTTGGGAGGCGGAGACAGGAGGATCGCGCAGGTTCGAAGCCAGCCGCGCGTGCTGGCTTAGGAGACCCTGTTTCCAAAAATGAAAATGTAAAAATAGGTCTGGGAGTGTAGCCCGGAGGTAGAAGGGCTTCCAGGAACCCCAGTACCACCAAAAAAAAAAAAAAAAAGTAATGAAGTACTGAAACATGATAACACCATGGTGGAACTTTGAAATAATTAGACTATGTGAAAGAGGTGGTCACAAAAGACTATCTGCAGATTTTATTACTTCATTTATATGAAATACCCCCAATAGGCAAGTCTACAGAGGATAGAAGTGGGTTAGTGGTTGCCTACAGTTGAGGGGTGTGGGGAGGAAAGGGGAGTGATGTTTGATGATTGGGTAGCACTTTCCTTTTGGTGTGATGAAAGGCTGATACTGACTGTGCTAGTGGTGATTACACTAAAAACCACCATATGTGAATTACATCTCAATAAAGCTGTTTAAAATAAAGCATATTTATATTATTGAAATTAAAATAGCTTTTCAGAATTTTTAATTTAGAGATCTTTCAATATATAAGAACTTTTGCAGAGCTAAGAGGCAAAAATGTGAGTGGAGTCATGTTCTGATTGACCATAGTAGAGTTTATTTAAAACTGTATCTATTTAGTTTTTTGTTGGAACATTAACATTTCTTAACTTAGAAAGCTATATTTCTGCTGATGTTAGAGTGTGTCTTCCAGAAAAAAACCACACTATATGTTGTGGAAGGAAAATCCACATCCTTTTATTAAGCTTGACGTTGTCTTTATTATTTTGTGTTCCTAATTGAGGGTGTGGCAGATGTATTTAGTTAGGTGGAGAATTTTCTGTATAAATTGAGCCTCTGCACTCCTACACAGACTGAGGTTTGTGGAGTTCTGTCTCCAGCAATTCCAAAGTGTCATTCTGTGAAGGAGATATATTTATTTATAAAGGGCAGGAAGGGAAAATGTTTAATTTGGGTGAAGTGGTGGTGTTTTAGGGGAGAAGACCTTGATAAAACTAGGAAACAGTATTTAGTTGTTAGCAGCAGGATTCTGAGTTTTATCCAGTGATAAAATGAAAACTTTGTTATAAAATTGTTTTCTGTTAACATTTGACATATCTTTCTTTTTTTTTAGCTTTCAAAACAATTACAAGAAAAAGGATGGAAAGTGGGTGACCTTCTGCAGGCTGTGCTTAAATACCATGAAGTGGAAAAAACTGCCAGTGAGGAGAGATTCAAGTCACTGTTTGATTGGCTCTTGGAAAATGCATAGAACAAACCCCAAATCAGTATATTTTATTATTTGTTTTGGGAAGGAAGAAACAGATGTTTAGGATAAAATTTTGAATAGTGAATATTAACATTTTAAGTGAATTGGGAGGAAAGTAAATATAGCTTTTTAAGTGCTTTCTGTTATCACACACTGTATATAGTTCATACTTTTATAATCTGTCAAAATTTATCTTCACTTTATTCTTCTATACACATGTATAGTGTGTTAAGACCCTAAGAGCATGTATGTGAAGAAAGATCTGTCAGGTCTTTGGGGGTGTTGTCTAATAGCTTTTTTTTAGTATTCAAATAGTGCTGCCTGAAAATATGTTGAGGTGGATTGAGACGCTGAGGTTACAGTGATAAAGATTCATAATTTTGCTCCTTTGAAAACAAGTGGTATCTGACTAGTAACTTATCTGGCATAAAAAAATTAAAAAATGGGGCTTTTTTGTTTCTGATAGGTTTTTAGTCTTTTTGTCCTGTTTTTAAAAGTCAGTTTTATTTCTAGTTTAGCCACTGGTAGCTTTTAATTCAGTTCAGCTTAAATTGTTCAGTTTCTTAGTAGAAACATTAGTGTTTTAGGTTTGTGTAAACATTCTTAAGTGATAGTTTCCCCAGCCTTTCATCACATGACATTATTTGCCAATGCTGCCAGTTGTCCTGGCATGAAAGTGTGTGTGTGTGTGTGTGTGTGTGTGTGTGTGTGTGTGTGTGTCTTGGTGTCAAGGAGACAAGTGGTTCTATTTTACTGCTTTCTTAGTTAGAAACCCACTGTTACCATAAGGTGCTTTGAAATACAGAAAATAAAAGATTGTGCAGTAAGAATTTTTGTCTTTTTAACTTATCCTATAAATGAAAAGTAAGGCTGCAAAAAAACAAATTCAAGTTTTAAAACTTATGTTAAATATAAAAATGCATTCAGGGGAGCCTAGTGGTTTTAATTGTTGAATTTTAAAAAATCCCTACTTTACCAGGAATAATTTGTTTTATTTTATTTATTTTTTTAGAAATATTGGGATTTTTTTCTCCCTTCAATAAAAGTGTATCTCATTGTTTTATAAAGTTCTCTGACATGATCTTTTTGGGCTCTTCATTTTCTACTACCTTGTCTTTAGAAGCTGCAAATTGCCATGAATAAGAGGACCAAGACTGTGTCTTGGTTTTATATGTGTGGGTATGTATGTGCAAATTTTTGGTTCTTCCACTTGTGTATTTTGTACTTTAGGGTAAGACACTTTTTGTGGGGTCTTTGATTTTGCTGTATCACATTTCCTTTTGTCCTGAGCACTGACTGTTCTAGAAGCTGCACAAAACATAGAAGACATAGAACCTGCCAGGGAGTAGAGAATCAGGACCCTTAAATTAGTTTGAATTAATAAGTAAGATAGAGAAATGTATTCTATAATGCAAGATTTAGATATGTTTTTTTTTTTTAAGAAAAATGCCAAAAGCTATGTAAACATTTTGAGGTTACATTGTGAGCTTTAGTTTTTCTCACTTTAAAATATAGACATAGGGCAAGCCTTAAAGATAAATATTCTTAAAATTTCTCGTAAGTGATTTTAAGGTGAGAAATATAGAAAATATATAAACAGAATTGTTTCTGTGTCTAGCTTTTTGGAACTTGAGATGCAGGAGCACTGGACTGGGTTTTAAATGGACTGGGATCAGGAATGTTTGCCTTTATTAATTGTAACATAGATTAATTGATTATCCAGTTAGGTTGCATTTTTACAAGAAGCTATCAAACTGCATTTGATTAACAGTAATTCTGAATTTCTTATAAGCTAACATGACGTTATTTAGGGTAGTTTTGTAAAAACATTATGTTTGAAGATGCTTTTATCTGTTAAAGTATAATAATTTTGAGGTGAATTTTTCCTCATATTCTTGTTTCCTTTACTTTCTCCTGGAGTTGTGCTGGGTTTAGAGTTTTCTTGTTAACTACTATCTAGTGAATCCAGTTATTGGGTATTGGCATGCAGGAAATAACAATCGTGGAGCTCCAAACTTGTATCAGTTAGGTGCAGGGGCATAGAGAAAAATATTAACTATTGATAGATGTGGAAAAAAGTGTGGGTTCAGCTTCCTTATATAGGGTAAGAACATTTGAGTCTAGAGCCACTATTTTTTAGACAAGTACAACCTAAACTTACCTTTCTTTAAGGGCACTTTGTGATTTTTCCAAAGATACTAGGTCTGTTTGGTTGCTCAATCTTCAGAATAGCTTTGTTGAGGACAGCTTTGTCTTATTAGAAATGAGCTTGACGTACTTATATAGTAACATAGTAATATTGTTATTCTGTACATTTTGGTCCTGTATGCTATGTTCAGAGTTAAAGTTAGGATGTATGATGAGTTGAGTTCTCTGTTTACCAACTTAAAAAACATTCTTTGATGTATGAGAAGAAAGAATGAAACCTCTGATAAGGGTTTTTAGAATGTTATTTCAGACTCATGTTTTTCTTTTCCTAAGTCAAGTTTAAATTACATTTATTTTTTGCATGATTAATGTTGATTTTGAAAATATTTCTTGACTTATTCAAAAGGAATGATTAATTTATAAATCATAAAAGAAAATTACCATAACTATTAGATGGTTTGATATGATTTAATGACATTATAAGACCTTGGAGAATATTCACTTAGTAAACATATGTAATATCTTTATGCTTCGAAACATATTCTATTTATCTTTCCATATATTTAATGTGAATTAATTCAGTTCATATTTTAATTCTGCTTAAATATGGATTTTATATTGCTGATAGGAGAGTTGTAACTACTTATTAAGTGCACTATATATAAAGTGAAAGATAGTTTACTCTTTTGACATTATGAGACTTTGCATTTGGGGAACATGAACTAATGTCAAAGTTTAATTTTCATTCATTCGAGTCTAGAGTCAAATCTGTATTTCATTATTTAATTAACATTATTATTCCATAGTAATGACATCAATTTCCCATCAGTATATCACTTTATATTTTATGTTTTTCAAAGAAAACTTTACAGAGAACTTAAAGAAAGATACATCCATACTCAGGAGGTAGGGAAGATACTTTCCATTTAAAACTCCATCCCCCTATCACCAGCACAGGAGAATAGGGGATCAGTGGGAATTAGAAAAATTGTAAATTGAAATGCATATTTTTTTCATTTTCAGCAAAATCCCTGTAAACATTTACTGTATTCTTGCTCTGAAGATGCAGATAAAGTGTTAGTCACTCTTGTCACTTTATTTATTTATTTTTTAACCATCCATGTACATTCCTTTCATATAGATAGAGTTGTAGTTCTAGAAGTTCTTGTTTTTGTTGTAATGTTTAAATACTATTTAATACCAGGTTTTAATATTGCTGAATTTGTTACTTTTGGTTATTTGTGCAGTGTTAAAAGTAAACCATATTCTTGTTTAATTGCCAGATATATAGTAAAAGCAGCTTTGGATAATTATAGCTATTTATTTGGCTGTGCTAAGTTACTACATTAAAATCTTGTACTGTGTAATAGTAACTTTTCTTTGCTCTTTAGTAATTTAATGTTCACTTACCAGAATATGAATTTCAGGATGCATTAAAATTTTGTTTTAGCAGTAGCTCAAAAAAGCTTTAGAAATTACTTTTGTAATAATTTGCAATTAATTGTTCTTTTATCTTAAAATTGTTTAAGCCTGTGTTCTTTCCTCTCCCAACTAAGAATTCCTCAATAAATTTAAAAAATGCCCAGCCTTGGTTTTCATCCTGTAATACTTTGTTAACTCTGTGCTGAAGTAAAACAAAGGCACTGCTACAGTGGGAGACATGAAAGGGTCAGAATGCTCATATCATGAGTTTTGGAGGGAAAGAGAAGTTAGGAATATATTTAATTGGACACTGGATTCTTGATGTAAATGACTTAAAGCCTGGCCGCGTGGTCTGTTTGGGATTTAATACAGGGTAAAATGTTATGATTGTCTTGAACATGAGCAGTGGAATGGAATTCCTCTGGCCTGGTTTGAGCACTTTTCCTACAGTGTATAAAGATACCTTTGTCATACCAGGTATATGAGAAACTGAAATTTATTAGTACCTTGATTTTTATTACCAATTAAGTTTAACAGTATTCTTTTCCTTTTAAGTAGACTTGACTTTTAAGCAATTTTTGGTGCATAGCAAAACTGAGCATACATAAAGTACAGTTTTCATTCACTATTTAATACTCTCTTCCCACCACCTGTGATCTCCTTTCACTGTCTACAGCCCACAGCAGAGTGGGATATTTATTACAATCTGTGGGCCCATTGTCACACTGTTATCATGAAAAGCCCATAGTTTATAGTAGGGTTCCCTCTTCATATTGTACATTCTGTGAGTTTGGACAAGTATGTAATGACGTATTCACATACAAGTGGTTTTACCACCCTGTCTTGAGTGTTTTTACTCCAGAAGTTAGAGAATAGGTTTTCACAATAGTCTCAAAATAATAGGACCAGTTACAAAGCAGTAAGAAGGCTTGATGTAAGTGCCTGTCTGTCTCAAAGAAAACAACGAACATGCTGACAGAAAGCAAGGTCCTGCACATTATATTTTCAAAAATGGCCCCCCCAGATAGGAAGTGTGTCAAAGACATTTTAACTATTTAACACCTAGGGACTGTCTAAGCTAGGACTTAAAGGGTGAGAGACAGGGCTTGAACGCTTCCTCAGATTTTTAAAAGTGTAGAAGATGGAGCAATCCCGTGTCCAGTGATGAACACTGTGTCCTGTTATGTATTATATGAATACTGCATACTATGGAAAGGGTAAGAGGAAAAGCCTAAGTTTTTTTGTAGCATTGTGTCTACCAGAGGAACAATAAGTAGTGATTACATTTTCCTTGTCATTTATTATTTTAGTTTAGTTTTTGGTGGTACCGGGGTTCCTGGAAGCCCTTCTACCTCTGGGCTATACTCCCAGACCTGTTTTTTATATTTTTTAAATTTGGAAACAGGGTCTCTTAAGCCAGCGAGGCTGGCTTCGAGCCTGCACGATCGTCCTGTCTCAACCTCCCAAGCGCGGGGATTACAAGCGTGTGCCATCATGCCCAGCAGTCATTTAATATTTTATAATCCTCTATTCTCATCTTTTGTTCTCTAGGTCAAGGAGGGTAATATTTACAATGGAATTAGAGAAAAAGAAACATTTTTAAGAGGGGATGAAACCCCACTCTTGACTTTAGCTCTTCCCGTTCATTGTACTACTTCCCCTTTCAAATGCCTTAAATTGATTACTTAGCGTAGACAGGGGATTAAAACTAGAATCCTATGTATGGAATTCTGCCTACTGACAAGTTTTGTATTGATATGAGTTCTTTTTAAAATTAATTATTGACAAAAATAAAAAAAAATTTAGGTGTGGTGGTGCACACTTGTAACCCCAGAATTTGGGAGACTGAGACCTGAGGTTCGCTCTTTGCAGACAGCCTCAGTTACGAAGTGAGACCATTCACAATTTAGACCCTGTTTCAAAACTAAAAAAAAAAAAAAAAAAAATTAGAGCAGGTGGTGTATCTCGGAGGTCGAACCCCCCCAGGGTTCCATCCCAGAAATGCAAAAAATATTTTTTAAATATATATTTCTAATATATATTTTATAGTTGCAGTTTCCCAAAAAATTGAAATCTCTAGAACACTGATTAGACTTGTATGTGGCAACAATGTGCACCTTTAGTTCTGGAATAAGTTATCTTCCTGCTTCTGGTTTGATTTGCTCTAGTCCCTCATTTCTCTTTCCTGCTGAAGTTTATAGACATTTGACTTACCACCTTGGACTTAAAGTAGATAATGTGCTTAAAAAGTCTAACAACATTCTAACAGCTCTTTCATTCACTAGGATTGCTCCAATAGGGGAGGAGCATTTTAGAAATTGTAGATGTGATGAGTTTATTGCTTGAAGCAGAAAATAAGTAAATGGCTAAGTGTATAGTCTTCTTGAGTATGTGGAGAGGAAGTGAAAACAAGGATTACCAAGAGCAGATTTTATTAGATATTTTTGTGTGTATGTGACATTGGGGATGGACCTCAGGGGCATTCTGCCTCTGAGCTACACCTCCAGCTTTATTTTCTTCTTTCATTTTGAAACAGGGTCTCAGTTGCAGATGGCTTCACTAAGTTGCTGAGGCTGGCTGTGAACTTAAGATTCTCTTGTCTCAGCCCCCCAAGTACTGGGATTACAGGTATGTGCTATGATGCCTGGTTTGTATTTTTCATTTTTTAGTAGAATTATTTTCCTGGCATATTAAAATACAGATAGAATCTAGATCTTAATGAGGTATTTTATATGTCTGGCTTTCCCTTTTGCCTTTCCTTCTCTATGCAATTTGCCCTTTATATCCTTTTATTTTCTCTTACGTGTGTGTGTGTGTGTTTTGCTGGAGATTGAACCCAGGGATATTCTATCTCTGAGCTACATCCCCAGCCCAATATTTTATTATTTATTTTGAAACAGGGTCTCACTAAGTTGTGGAGGGCCTCACTTAAATAGCTGAGGCTGGCTGTGAACCCAGATCCTCCTGTCTCTTTTTTTAAATCTTTTTGAGAGGACTATATATGCATATGGAATCAAATCCCTAAAGGTATAGGACTGTACAGTGACAGATGGCCCTCTTACCCCTCTCTAGCTACCAAGCTTTCCTTCAGAGATACAGCTACCATTACCAGTTCCTACTCTATAGGCATTAGGACATTTCAAAGCTTGAATTGTCTTTTGTAACTTATAGTTAAATATGAATTTGAAATTGTCAAAAAACAGGAAATGATGAGCATAGTTCTCTATTTTAAGGCTGTGGTTTCTTCAGGGAGAGGGATTCACAAAGAGGTACCTGTAATGCCAATAATATTCTATGTCTTGAATGGCAGTTAAGTTTGTCTGTATAAATTTTATATAATTCTCTCTATATTTCATGTAATGCATGTGCAGATACAATACTTAAAAAACAAGAGCAAACTGAACATATTAAAAATAACCAGAAACTACGGGTGGTGATGCATGCTTTGCAATTCCAGTAGTTGGAAGGCTGGGACAGGAGGATCACAAGTTTGCAACTAGCTTCAGCAACTTAGGTCCTCTGAAACTTAGTGAGACCCTGTTTCAATATAAAGAATAAAATAGAGCTGGAAATATATAGCTCAGGGATAGAATGCCACTGGGTTCCATCTCTAGTACCACAAAAACAAAACAAAAAAATCAGAACAGATGGGTTACCTGCAAAACAATTGATTCAAAGGAGTGTGCTCAGTTGTTAGAAGCTCAGAGTGGCTTCCAAGAGTATCTTCAAAGTGCTGGCTAAAAATAAAATGGAGAATTTGTTATTTTTCAAGAGTGAACAAAAATTTAAGGTACTTTTTAATATATTTAAAGTTAACAGTGAACTTTGATGAAAATTACCAAAGGGTACACTTACTTTTTTGAGAAGGAAATCTTATTCATAAGAAAATAGTGACAAAGCAATATGAAAAAAAAGAAAACGAGAGGAACCGCCTAAATGCAATATGTCTTTATAGAATAATTCTGGTTTACTAAGGCAAGCACTTTATAATCACTGAATTCATCATCACTACTGACATCAGTATCTCTAATTTCCATTTGAGAAACTCAGGGACTTAAGTTTCTTACCTGCTGGGCCTAGTAGTAATTAAGGCCTAGGGATATGGGATATTAGGCCCCAAAGATCACCTTTTGCCCATTACAATATGCTGTACCACCAGATTTTAAAATGAAAAATAGATAAGTAAAAAGATGACAATTAAAATCACTTTTAATAACACAGAGACCACAACTATTTATGTGTTGATATATTTTGGTATATTTCCAGTTCTTTTCCTTTTTTTTTTTTTTGGTACTGAGGATTGAACCCAGTTGTTTTCTACCTCTGAGCTCCAATTCCAGCCCTTTTTATTTAATTAATTTAGTTTTGTTGTTGAAACAGGGTCTCAGTAAGTTGCTGAGGCTGGCTCAGCCTCCTAAGTACTGGGATTGTAGGCATGCATCACCACTCCTGGCTCTATGCTTATATTTTATATAATTGAGATTTACCTTATTTCATAGAAATTTGTTGAAAACATTTATCCAGTCTTTATGCTGACCTTTGGGCTCCTCGAGTTTGGTAATTGAATTTCACCACTCTTTGCTGGAAGTATGTTAGAGCTATTTGTTAAGACTGTTACAGAGCTGTATTTTGTATTTTTGTTGTTGAGCTTCAAGTTGGTACAGCTGATAATCTTTCCAAAGTAAGCATTTTAAATAGGTCATTTGAGAAGGACCAAAATGTAAAAAAAAAAAAAAAAAAGCTTTTGATCATCCAGAAACCAGGTAAAATATTCATTATCTAAGCTTAGCTACAGTTTCCCACTTTCCTGGTTTTCATTCCTCATCTGCTTGCCAGAGCTGACAGCAATGGCGGCTAATTTGTGCATGGTTTCCATGTCTCTCAGAACCTTGTGTGAAGAAAGTCATGGGAAAAATAGGTGTCTCTCCAAACCGGGTCCCCTTTGCAATTGCCAGGTGGCTTTCTCTTCTTGCCATTGCTGATTTAATCTGTCTAAAATTAGGCTCATCTTGTCCCAGCCACTTTGTACCTTGTCCTCCACACAGTATGCAGCCATTGAGGTTTAACACTTTTAGGTGGCCTCTGAGTTATCTTTGATGTCTTCCACTCCCCCCCAAATTCCTAGGAGAGCCAAGGTCGGGGTGGTGGTGTGGGAGAAGAGGAAGAGGTGACATGTGTAAGGGAGAAATCATCCTTTACTTAGGGGTAGTGGGTAGAGATAGTATGCCATGTAATAGGGGTAATACCACACTCCACACTATCAGAAGTTGGCCAGTAAAATTCTACTTTGCCTCTTGATGATTTTGAATCAGGTATGTGCAGTTGTAATCACTACTATTTATTTATTTGATATAGTATGCCGAGTCAGGCAAAAGGAACATGTCTCAGTAATATCCAGATGGTAGGAGTCACACGAGATAAACCATATTTCATGATTAAATAGTCATTAAGGTAAGTTAAAGAAAAACACAATAAATTGACTTTACCGACTTCTATTTTTACTTGTATGGTAGATGATGCATTCTGACCAGCCATCCCTCCTGTTGGAAATAATGACCATTCTGGATATTAAAAGTCTTCCTAAATGGTCTTGAATATTAAAAGTCTTCCTAAATGTCTTCCTACATGTCTTTATGTCCTAGTATGAAGGCAAGGAATATGTAGGCCAAAATCCTAAAGAGGATAGGAATGTAGAGCTGTTTACAGCCACGAAAGCTTGACTTTGGCTTAGAAGATGTTAGCTGAACTCAGTGAACCTAAACATTGGGTTTGATCTGCTAGTAGAACATGGGAGAGAAGAGCCAAATGTGCTGGGTCCCCCAGAGAATTTAAAAGGTAACACATGTGGACTGGCAGTCTAAAGTCATGCTACTTGGGTGGCCTAAAAAACTCAAAGTGAGAGTTTAACATTTTTCATTCTCTTATGCATAGCGAACTCATTTTGAAGAGCCCACCTTAACTCCAGGCTATAGTTGTTCTCAAAGCTAAAGTTGCAGAGAAAAACCCAAGAAGCTTAAATTTTTAAGAAGTACACATATATAAAATCACAAGTAGAAATGATGGGGTAGGAAAGACTTATGTAGCTCTAAGACTTAAGATATTGACATTATTAGACAGAAAATAAAATATTTGTGTTTGAAATTTTTTTTTTTTGGTCCTGGGAATTGAATACAGGGCCATTCTTCCTTGGAGCTACTTTTTCTTTTTTCCAGTACTGAGAATAGAACCCAGGGGCATTCTACCTCCGAGCGACACCCCCAGCCCTATTTTTATTTCTTTATTTTGAAACAGGGTATTACTGAGTTGCAAAGGGCCTCACTAAGTAGGTAAGGCTGGCTTCAAACCTGTGCAGTCCTCCTGTCTCAGCCTCCCGAATGCTGGGATTATAAGAGTGTGCCACCACACCCACTTCACCCTCAGCTTTTTGTATTTTTTATTTTAAAACAAGGTCTAAGTTGATAAGGTTCTCACTAAGTTGTTGAGGCTGGCCTCAAATCTCTAATCCTCCTCTCTTAGCTATCAAGTATTGGGTTACAGGAATACACCACAACACCCACCTTGTGTTTGATAATTTTTAAGACATAATAGAAAAAAATAGAAGCAGAGAATCACTTTACAACCACTAGGATGGCTAAGATATAAAAGGACAATATCAAGTGTTGGCAAGGATTGAAGGAGTTGGGACTCATATCCATTGCTTGTGTGAATTTAAAATGATTTGGCCACTTTAAAAATCAACAGTTCCTTAAAATGTTACACTAGAGTTTCCACATGATCCAACAATTCTACGTTGATGAGAAATGAAGACACGCCTCTGCAAAATCTTGAACATGAATGTTCATAGCTATTCATGATGGCCCTAAAGTGTAAACAGTTCAAACGTCAGCTAACTGGTAAATGGATAAACAAAATGTGGGCTATGCATACCACAAAATTGGATTAGGCCTTTCAAAAGGATGAAGTACTAACATGTGCTATGATATGGATGACCCTTGAAAACATTAAGTGTAAGAAGCCAGACAAATATATGATCTCACTTACATATAGATCATGTCTAGAATAAGCAAATAGTAACAGAAAATAGATTTGTGGTTGCCAGGGCCTGGGAGTAAAGGAAATGAGAAGTGACTGGTAATGGTACAGGATTTCCTTTAGAGAGATGGAAAGTTTCTACAATTAGATTTGATATTATTTACACAACTCTTACTTTACTAAAAACCACTGAATTGTATATTTTAAAGGAATTTTGTGTGTAAAGCCAAAAATGTTAGAAAAATATAAAGAGAAAACGATTTTTAAAAACAGGACTTTAAAAAGGAAAACTAAAGTAATTGAAACGAGAAACTCAGAAGTTAACAGCAGATAACACATAGCTGAGAGAAAACTAGTGAAATGGAAGAAAAATTATCCAGAATGCAGCATAGAAAGACAATAATGGTTTTTACAAAATAAAGTTTAAGTGACATTGAGGGAAAGTATAGAGTGAGAAGAGGAAGAGAATGGAGCCTAATTAATAATTTAAAGAGATAATTATTCAAAATTTTCCAGAAATAAAAGACGACCATCCACAGACTCAAGAAATCTAGTAAGTCTTGTACAAAAACAATACATATGAAATTTTCTAGGGAGCACTATACATGTTAATTGTCCACTTAATATGTATAGAATTTCTTGGTCAGTATTTCTTAAAGAATAACAATGATCACTTACATTATATTAGGTAATATTATAAGTTATCTAGAGCTAATTTAAGAGACACAGGGTGTCCCATGGCCTATAAGAGGATGTGCTTAGGTTATATACAAACGCTATATGTCATTTTACATAAAAATGACATCAGCATCTTCAGATTTTGGTGTCCACAGGGAGTCCTGAAACATATTTCTCACAGATACCAAGGAACAGCTATATTTGTCTGATGGAATGTTATATAATAGTAAATTTTGTGAAATACTGAAAAAGAATTTTACGTAGTAGTGAATACAGCTGAATGCATCAATATGGATGCATTGTAAAATAATAGTGAAAGCATGCAAGTCACAGGATTCAAAAATGTGAGTCCATTTAGATGAAGTTAGAAACATACAACTAAACATTGTTAAGGAAAGATACATATGCATATGTACACATGTATGTGTATGTACATATATATACAACCCTTTATAATCATACGTGTATAATCATGTATATCTATATGTATGAATATTGCTATAAAAATGTGAGGGAATGATTAAAACAAAATTCAGGATAGTCAATCACCTGTAGAAGTCGATGCAACATGGACTTCTAAGGCATAAGAATATGCTATTTATTCTTAATACAGTGTATCTCTGGATGTTGACTTTTTCTTTAAACAACCTTTATATAATTTTAAAAATATATGCTGTATTTTACAGTAGAAGACTCATTTTTTTAAATTTTTTACTTTTTGGTGGTACTGGGGTTCCTGGAAACCCTTCTACCTCCACACTCGTAGACCTATTTTATATTTTTATTTGGAAACAGGGTCTCTTAAACCAGCGCGGCTGGTTCGAACCTGCGTGATTCTCCTGTCTCCACCTCCCAAGCGCTGAGATTACAAGTGTGTACCACCACACCTGGCTTAGGAGACTCATTTAAATCATGTTATGTAGTAAGATTTGTTCATAGTGGTCATGGGTATATTAATTAGGTGGTGTCTAGAATTTTCGTGAAAAGAACTTTGAAGTGAGATTATGTCTAAGTACAATTGAAGATAGTTTATGAAAAAAAAAAAACAGCTAGTAAGAACTTCTATACTTCCTGAATTGCCTCTGAGAAAAGCACACATTTCAGAGGTTCCAGTATTTCAAAACTGGGGTGGCTGTGGGCAAGGAGACTGCTGATCATGGGGGCAGTCAGAGAAACTGTTGCACTTACCTGTCTTACCTCTGCATCTGTCTTCAGTCCCCAGGTCCCTTGCCTACATCTGACTCCACCCTGCATGATGTAGAGGCTTGGCTATCCAATTCAATCCCAGACTTCCACCCTAAGGTTGCAACAAGGAAGCACCTATGTCTTGCCAAGGGACTGGATTTGAGGAGGTTGTAGAGTCAGAGGGAGGGAAGCAGATGGACTAGGAGAAGTAAATATCAGGAGAGGAAAGGATGCCCTTGGCCCAGAGATGTAGAAGGCTAAAGCTGCACAAGGGTCAGTGTGGTCCTTGGCCATGAGTGATCAGTGCTGCTGGCCCAGAGCTGGCTTGGCAGACACTGAGGCTGAGGTGCTTGAGCCCTGGAGAGGCTAAGGTTGTCATCTTGGCAGCTTGCTGTCTGCAGTGGTTCCCATTTACCCTCCATCCAGCTGGACTGGTCATAGAGCTTCAGGGATGTTATGGGGACAAACTGCCCTTCCCCAGGTACCCCTGCAGCAGGTTCCACATGGTTCACTACAAAGTAGTGCTTGTGGCCAGCCCCAGGACAAACAGTGAGAGAAAGTCTTTGGGATGGGACAGACCACAGGAGCCCAGATGCAGCTGCAGTGTCATTTTGAGCCTCAAGGTGGTACAGCAGTACAGCCTATGGCTTACAACAAGCCTGTTACACCTCGAAAAGCTTCCTCGGGCACTATTTCTCAGTCTCTTGTGTTTCTTGTTTCAGTTAAGCTGACTTCTAATCCAGCCGGACCTTTGCAGTCTTTATTTTTTTTCTTCTTTATTTACTTTCATCCTCAGTCAAAAAAGGAATAGCTTTCACAATTCTTTAGTCATTGAAGGAAGCCCCTCTTCTGGCCAGGTTCAACTTGCAGTTTCAGGTAAGAGCCATTCCCCTGCGGTCCTACATCCTGTCCTAGGCACCACCTTGAACCGTTCCTAGCAGCAGGAGAGGGGGCTCTTTGGACAGTCACATCATGCTCAGGTGAGCTCAGGTGGAGAGAGCAGATTATACTCTGGCCCCACCAGCACCCTCTTCTTGATTCCTTTCTGTTTCACCTTTCCAATCCACTTCCCTCATTTCCCCTACTCACACTTTTGAAAATTTCCACTAACATTCATCATGTCCACATGATTTATAATTAGTTTTTTACTTTAAGTGTATTCTTAATTTTACTCCAAATTTATGCTACGCAAATGCCAATTTATCCATGTGGCTTTTCCTGGCCACCCTGTGAATAGCTACAAACTGTTATCACTCTTTTTACTGGTCATCTTTTAAATCATTGTGACCCAAATGCCTAACATAAACAACCTAAAGGAGGATAGGTTTATTTTGGCTCATAGTTTTAAATATTTCAGCCCATGGTTGTCTGGCTCCATTGATGTGGGCCTGTGGTGGCACAGAGCATTATGGCAGAGGGAGACTACTCAGTGAGAGAGAGAAGAGGAAGAAGGAAACGGAGGAGGAGTTGCAGCAGCCAGGATCAAGGTATAGTCCTTAAAAGCCCCCCTTTTTCTTTTTTAGTGGTACTAATATCTTCAGCAACCGTATTTCCTTGGCCCTAGTATATATGCTTTTCTGGCCCAATGGCAAATTTTTCAAGTCCTATTGCACCCAGGGGCATTTTACTTCTGAGTTTAAACCTCCAGCCCAATTTTATTTTTTATTTTGAAACAGGGTCTCACTAAATTGCTGAGACTGGCCTCAAACCTGTGATCCTTTCTCAGCCTCTCAGGTATCAGGATTACAGGCTCGCATCACCACACCAGCTTTCAAGTCCTTCTACTTTGCGTTTTGCTCCTATTTTTCACTGGAAGCCTGAATAAAATCTGCCAGCAAAATCCATGCCACTCTCTGAATGCTGTACTGCCTTGAAATTTTCTCTGCCAGCTTTAGTCCATCACCTTTAAATTCAGCCTCATATAAAATCTCAGGACACGGACAAAATGTTGACAGTTTCTTTGCCAGAATGTAGCAGCACTGTTGGTCTCTACTCTGCTGATTCTGAATGCAGTCTTTATGCCCATCTGAAATCTCCAGGGCACAGGACTTCCGGTCTACAGTCCTAGCAGCATTCTTGTCTCCTGAGTTCATACCAGAATTGTCCATTAAGTTCTGCATACAACATCCTAGAGCTTCTCTGGCCTGCATCTCCATACTTTTCCAAGCTTCTCCCAGAAGCCATTTCCAAAGGCTTCTGAATCACGTGGTCAGGTGTAGTAACGGCAGTGACCCTACTTTTAGCACCAATTTTCTGCATTAGGGTTTCTTTGCTATGACCAAAATACCTGTCAAGAACAACTTAGGACCCCTTGTCTTTGAAAAGACAATCTCATGTCATGATTTGCCTTACTTGGTGGTAAGTGATGTCAGTGTTCAGATATAGGTTTCTAAGAGGAAAGATGGAGATTTCTTGTCTCTTCCTGTACTAAATTGTAAAGGAAGATTCTGTATTGGTCTTTATGGCTCTGGACCTAATGGCTGGTGCATTCAAGTAATTATTTGCATTTGGTGTCGCTGGCCCTCAAAAGTGCTTTGACAAGACAAGATGGTAAATTTGTCCTGAACATTGTTGCCCTGTAGGAACAAGAAACTATGGTCTAACAAAAAAAAAAAAAAAGAAAGAAAGAAACAATTGAGTCTTTTCCTTTTTGACCAGTATTTATTGCCCTACCTTACCCCTTGTGGGTAGGGTCATTTACCATGTATAGGAAAGAAAAATGTCAAAATGAGTTAGAAATTAAAAGGCACACTCAGGTGTTTGAGACCAAATATCAAAAAGTGCACATGTAGTGATTTCTGTTAGTCTTATTTCTTATCTCTGTGACAATCTCTTAGCAATGCAGAAGAAAAGGGCTTGAGCTCAGATTTAGGAAATCGATTTTCCACCTGAAATTTTCATTCTCCTCTGATTTGCTCTATGTTCAATTTAGCTTCCCTCTAATTCTTTCCATCCCACCTGCTAACACAGGCAAATGTTAATATTTATCAGTACTGATAACTGTGAGGATTAATTAATGACTCTACATGGAAGTATTTTAAAATATTAGGAATAATTTGCCTTAGTAATAAATAATCCTGGCACAGAATAGGGGAATCTTATCAGTTGCTTTATGGCAGCATTGACATCGACATTTGTGAAATCTATTGTGGCTCAACAGTTATTGTAGGACCAAAATACCACATTCAAAAGTCTCCACCATGACCATATGCAACTAAATGATGTTTTTTTCCCCCACTGTATGAGCTCATGGCTTAACTCAAATGAACTTTGTGCCATTAAAAACGGGGAAATATAATTTATTTCAATGCCATTTGAGTCTGTTTTGAGGTATTGTGGACGGAAATATCCTGGTTACTTGGTTGAGATGATTCATGTAGTAGGGCAGTCTGGGGAATAAACTTTATCTTGTCCTCATCTTTATTTTTGTTTTCTATATGGAAACTAATCATTTGAGGTTGGCAAAATGGATTTGGGCTAAATTTCTTCAATAATTTTTTTTTTTTTTTTTTTTACATTTCTTTACCTCAGACCAAAAATCCCAAGTCTAGGCTGTTTTCCAAAAGCAAACCTGTTCATGAGCCCTCAAAAAGACTGCTGGCCTGTTAGAGATGACAGGAAGTCCTCTTTGAGGTTGGTTAGGTTAAACATTCATTGATTTTGGTAAAAAAAAAATAGGAGAGTGTTACAATTTAATGTCAGAAACAAGAAAAAGAATCACTAGTGGAAACATTGTCAGTAGAGATGGCTGCCTAGTACACAGGCTGAGGGCATTCTGTTCTCCACGCTGGGGCATAGTATGGGTGACCAAGAAGAATATGCTGATGGCCTGGTTATTGAAGGCAGCTTGCATTTGTATTTATAGCCCCCGCTCAAAGTGCTGCCTCAGCAGACATGGCTGGTTTGGTTAAACACACAAGTGGATGTGCACCTCTCCCCTCCACCCTACACACACACACACAGTAGTTATTTTTCCATGATGCTTCTAGAAGGTCTGTAAAAAGATAGATGATATGCCCTGGGGATAACTGACCACCCTGTTATGATGAAAATGTCATATTCATAGAAAATTAGTATATCTGTGAATGAATGGGATATAAGTGAAAGGATCAAGGCATTGGACACTCACAGAACAAATAGTAGGGACACAACCCAACTATTCCATAATAGGTCTATTGCCCATTTTTTAAACTGAGTTATTTGGATTTTTTTTTTGGTTTTTTTGATACTGACTTTTTTGAGTTTTTTATATATTCTGTCAGATGTATAGTTTGCAAATATTTTCTCCCATTCTATAGTTTATTTCTTCATTCTGATGATTGTTCCTTTGCTGTGAAGAAGCTTTTTAGTTTGATGTATCCCTATTCACTTTTTTATTCTGTGCTTTTGGGGTCTTGTCTAAAAAATCCTTGACTATTCCAATGTCCTGAAGTATTTTCCCTATGTTTTTTTCTAGTATTTTCATAGTTTCAGGTCTTACTTTCATTTCTTTAATTTACTTTTAATTGGCTTTTTGTAACTGGTAAGAGATAGGGATCTAGTTTTATTCTTTTGCATGTGAATATTCAATTTTTCCAACTACCTATTGGAAAGATTGTCCTTTGTGCAATGTGTGTTCTTAGTACCTTTGCTGTAAACCTGTTGGCTACAGATATGTAGGGTTACTTCTGGGCTCTCTATTCTGCTGTTTTTGTGTTTCTTTGATATAACTTTATTTTTGTGGGTTTTTGTTTTTCACAGTGCTAGGGATTGAACCCTGGGCCTTGAGCACGCTAGGCAGCATTCTACCACTGAGATGTACCCGCAGACCACTCATTCTTGTGTTTGGGGCAGCACTTCTGGTACATTTCGCTACTACAAGATGCTCTAGGAATTCACATTTTTAACAATATCTATCATACTCTAAAATTAAAATTGATCATTTTTAACCATTGCAAACTGAAATGTTCAAATATTCTGCTTACTGGTTAATGTAGGACAGAGTAGGAAAAACAAATCTCATACAAGAATTTATGTTTCTTCCAAAAATAGGTATTTATTGAATAGAATGTACAAATAGGTGTTCATTTGATAATACCTATAGCCAAGGCATGTACAGGAAGAGAGTTATTCAAGTCTAACCAAGAGACTTTGAAATTTAAGAGAATATTGTAACTAGTTAACATATTGCTTATTTGAAAATTGCCAAGAAAGATGATTTTAAGTGTTCTCACCACACACACAAGTATTTCATATTAATGCATATACTAATTAGCTGATTTAACCATTCCGCAATGTATACATATTTAAAAACATCATGTTATATACCAGAGATATATAGAATTTTATTTTTCAAAAATTTTTAAAAATGTGACTAAACCAAGGAAACTCATCAGTGAATGTTTTTTCCTGAGTGGAATATCACTGAGGAGGACAGTGGTTGTCCTGAGTTAACCCAGCTCCTTTCAGAAAGGATGGTAAGCCACAGCAGCTGCTTCCTTAGGACTTTCTGCCGATTTCTCAGATCTGCAGAGGGAAGACTGGAGCAAAGCAAAGCTGAGGGCTAGTCACGGGGTAAGACCTGGGTATCATTCAGTGAGGCGAAGGCCAGGTCGTGGGTGAGCCTGGACAGTAGGAATAGGACTCTGCTCAGGGTATTGAGTACGTGTTTGGGATCATACAGTCTTGCACATGCATAAATATTTTTCCATCTACTTCAAACACTGTCACCTACTGGTTATAACTAGATTAGATATCAAGCCAGTTGCAGCAGAATATGCATGCTATGTTGATACAATGAATCATGGGAGTGCATTTAGTGCTCATCTCAAATTCCCACCGATCCCTTTGCAGCGATGATGGAGAGGCCACCATGGCACACAAAACTAACGGCAGGAAGGTAACTTGATTTTCTTGGGTCTTCCTCAGTTTCATTCTGGCCTTGGTTCCTCTGCTATAACCGAACATTTGTTTACCTTTCAGAATGCACCTGGCAGTGTTTCTGTTAAGTGATAACAACAAATTTTGTATGCTCCTTGACCTTTTGAACCCACTGGATATCTGGTCTCATGGCCAAGAGTCATGTGTTGGTTATTATTATATATATTTTCACATTATTATCCATTGTGATTATTCTTTGTCTTCGCTACCCCAGGTTAATCCTTCTCTCTCTCTCCTCACATGTTCACCTGGTGGGCTACATTGTCAAGAGCAGTTGTCCTCCAGGTATGGTTCTCTGCACATTCTGCAGCATTCAGGAAGCACCAGTTCTGTTTAGCCTAGTAGCCATTGTTGATTATTTTTACTGGGCCCAGGGTTTGTTGTGTTTTGTCACATAGGAATTTTCTACATCTGTTGCTGTGCTTGAGTTTAGGGCTGAGATTCATTTGAGATGAGATTTCTGTCCTTTTTTTTTTTTTCCATCTGAGGGACGAATGCAGATGGGCTGTACTTTTCATTTTCTTGCTGCCACCTGGGAAGAATTTGTCATTTCATTCCTAAAGGAAAAGGGGAAAGAATCACATATGACATAATCTCATGCAAGTCCATGCTAAACAATCCCACAACTCTGGAACAGCAATTCTAGCAATCTGTGTGAATTTTTTGTGTCTCGACAAGATCTTTCAGTGAGAAGACTTTGGAGTTTCCACTCAAGTTACTTTTTTTTCCTCTTTTGTATTCGTAAAACTCCTAAAGGAATGATAATTTGGGAGAAACTCTAACAAAGCAATCAAATGATAAGGGAGCTAGTATAAATGGATGGAGACACTTAAGTAGGAAAGATGTTTGTGTATCTGTGTACTTGAACAAAGCGCTGAGCAGAACTAGTGTTCTTGCCTCTAAGATGGTGACCAGGGCCTCTGCTCCAGGATCTGCCTCCTTGCCCCTTTCTCCCGGGTGCTGTCTGCCTGAGCTTTCCCTTGAAAGTTCTCTCCAGTCCTGCCCCCCCCACAGAGGAGGTACTTTCCTGTGTGCTCCCCAAGGATGCCCCTCTGGGCTCCCAGCCACCAGGCTCGACCTTGGAGTCACCCCCTTCACTCTCTTCCTCTGATAGGTCTCCATGGGATTCTACCCTAACCCCTTACCCATTTCTTTTTTCTGAACTGACAGCGAGCATGTAGGATGCTACCCAGTGATTCAGATGGGTCCTATTCTTCATGGAAGCCTGGCTTCTTTAAACATCAACATGTTTCAATCCAGCTCTTAGGTCCTACCCTGCAGTGATTGCAAAAGTCCCTGGGCTGGCCTGGCCCATCATCAGAAGGGCCCATTCCTTCTCATGGCCAATTAGAACACACCTAAAGGCTAGAGAGTGGCATAGACATTTCTTCAGGGTTCCTCTAGGGTTTCCTTTGAGTGAGGACAAGCCTACCTTGCATTGGCTCCCAGAGTCCCCTATCCTCTTGGTCTTTCTCTCTGCTCTTTGTGTTCCCACACCGTTCAGCAAGGACAGCGCCTCTTCTTGTTTAGGTGTGGGCAAGGTGTGTTAACTCTGGGTTCTTAGTGTTCTTCAGAGCCAAGTTCTGCAAGATTAACCACCCCTTCCTATAAACACAAAACAACTCTCTTGCTAATATAAAACTTGGAGGCAGATTATGCCAAGACCTTCTCACACTAAACACACACAATACACAACCCAGGGCTGAGGTGGAGAGGTGAGGATGAGGGGGAAGACAAGTTCATCTTCTGCCGTTATGGATTCTCCAGGAGGCTTGAGGATTCCAGGTCTATCAGTTTTGAATGCTTTCTGTATTATATATGTCTCAACATAGCAGGGAAAATGTGTCCCGATCACCTCTGTTTGTGTTTCTATTAAAAAAAAAAAAGATCTTTGGTGGAAAGTTTCTGCTTCTTCAATGAGGAACACATCCATCTCATACCCTGGAATGACTGTAGATGACTTAACACTCCTAAGCCCAACTGTGGATGCTCACACCATATTTCTGTCTGTCCAAGGTCTTCTTGATCTTGGATGGAATCCTCTACAGGCCATCCCTGTATAGGATTCCATCTCTTACAATCCTTTATTGGATACTTATTGAAATACAGTGCCCAATAATGTGAAGATGGTGATTAAAATAACGATAAAGCATTGTTCTTGCTCTCCTGAGACCCACATGCAAAGGGAGAGGCAGAGGGACATTGCCACAATCTGCATTCCCTTTGCATCCTTAATTTGTGTTTGCCTTTCTAGTGAATGGAATGTTAAGAAAGCTTTGGAAGAGAGAGATATGAACTTTAATCTACATGACCTCTTAGAAAGTGAAATTTAGTCATCACCTTGAAGGGTATTTAGAACCATGACTGATAGGAATAAATAATGGAGAGTGTAGTTTAGGCATAATAGAATCCAGGAGTGGGACATGTCATCTACTCAAGACACCTTAAGCAGACCCATACAACTGCTATAGCACTTGTGGAGGGGTGTGCTAAAAAGGAATGGGAAAAGTCATGGGACTAATGATGTTGAAGCCTTCCATAGTAGAGTATCATTTTTCTAGTTATTCCACATTAAAAATATCCAGCATAATTTCCCATCCTGTAGAGCTGTTATGCACCACTATGATGTTGCTTTTGATTTTGACCTTTAAAGAAGATGTTGAAAGCTATGCATGGTGGCCCATACCTGTAATCCCAGTACTTTGGGGCTGAGACAGGAGGATTATAGGTTTGAGGCCAGAGTCAGCAACTTATCGTAGTGGTGTTGAGAGTAATACTTGCACATGGTGAAGCAACAGTGACAACCACCACCCTCTGTTGGTACTAAAGGGTGAATACTAATGAAAATCTACCCTTAGCCTCTTGTGCCTCCCCAGCCTAAGACAGTCACTCTGATGCTTTATTTATTTATTTATTTTTGCATCCTTCTGGAATCAATTTGAGTTTCTAAAGCATAATATATATATATATATATATATATATATATATATATATATAAAATACCTCACTGTCTCTGAATCTGAAATATGAATATATATGATTTTATAACTTATATTTGTATATATAACATCTTGGTCATCATCCCATGTCTGCAGTATTGATTTATATATTCCTTTTATTTATATTTATTTTATTTTGTACTAGGAATTGAACCAGGGCACTCTAATTCTGAGCCACACCCCAAGTCCTTTTGATTCTGAAATGTTAACCCCAGTGGCCTTAAACCTGAAATCCTCCTTTCTCAGCCTCCCAACTACTGGAATACAGGTGTACACTATATATAATTTTTAAATGGCAATATGATATTTAATTTTATAAGTATACAAAACTAGTCACTTATAAATGGACTGTTTGATTGTTCTCAGTCTTTGTTATATAATGTTGCAGTGATCATTTTAATACATTTTCATTTTGATGAAAAATATTAAATTATAAATTATGAATTGAATTCTTCCCGGTCTTTCCATAAAATCTTTAGTAAAATCCTATTTTTTATTTATGCTTTATGAAGTGGATTTACTTTGGGGGATGTCACTTGAAGTATTCAGTTTAGAGATGCTTTAGAAAAACCAGAGGTTACTCATGTGGGAGTTACAAGAACTTTTTAGTGAATAAAATCGCTGATGAAATATTATATTTAAAATGTTTCTTTTGAAGAAAGAACATTAGCTACATTCAATATAATAGCAGAGTATACATTTTTATTTGCTATTACTGTAGAAGCTGTCTATTCAATATAATTTAAAAAATCCATGAGTTTAATAGAGCAAGAAAAAGAGGTTAGATCTGTGTATGAATAGGTAAATATTTAAATTTTTTCTCTATTTTTTCAAGTTTTAAAAATGAATATGTGTAGTGCTCATAATTGAAAACAAAATAAAATACTTGTTAACATATATTAAAAGAGGGAAAGGACTACTGGAGAAAGACATATGGGCAATTTTAAATAACAGGGAAGAAAATGGACAAGGACACAAGAATTTAGACACCTTAGAAGTTAAGTCTACAGCTAAAACCCTAAGAACTATGGTCAACCCTGCAGATAAAACTGTACTAAGGCTATCACAATAGATAAGAATATTTAGGCATCTTCAGCCATTGAAAGAAAAGTTTAGCAAAGAATTAATAGATTAAGTGTGGAAGCCAGAGAGGAAGTGTGTATTACATCTTAAAATAATCTCCATCAAGATAATTTTGAAGCACTGTCATTTAAAGGGGAAATTAGCATCTATCTGGAAAATATACTAATATAGACAACCTCATTGCTTAACAATACTGGATAAATGAGGCTTCTACTCTATTTGGATTTCTTAAAGTATGCTTCTAAAAATGTTATCTTCAAACAGATCTGTTTGCTTATTACTTATTGCTTTGATTATACTATTCCCTTCTTGTTCAAGTTGTTTAAGAAAATGTCACTATAAATGTTGATTAGTGGCTGTGGCAAGACTCAGAAAAATGACCCACAGGTCTTAATTCCATTCCAAAGAATTCAAGGGACTTTCCAAATTAATCCATTTGGAGTCCACTTGGAATTTGTAGTTCAAAAAGGGGCTAACAGAGCTTGTGTTTTACTCTCTGCAGAGTTTACAAGACAAATAACTTAAATTTTACTTTCAGGAAACAGACTTAAGCATTATCAAGTTTTGTTACAGGTGCCTGTTTCCAAACAATTGGTGTGTGGTATAAGATATTATCTAATTTTAAATTTTAACTGGCAAGAACTATACTTATAACAATCTGTCAGTCAGCTTGAAATGATAAATTTTGCTTTGAGTAAAATTTTATCCAAGCTGGGAGTGGTGGCGCATGCTTGTAATCCCCGTGCTTGGGAGGCGGAGACAGGAGGATCGCTCAGGTTCGAAGCCAGCCTTGCTGGCTTAAGAGACCCTGTTTCCAAATAAAAATATATATAAAAAATAGGTCTGGGAGTGTAGCCCGGAGGTAGAAGGGTTTCCAGGAACCCCAGTACCACACACACACACACACACACACACACACACACACACAATTTATCCACCTAACCTCCGTCATCCCTTAAATGGATTTGGATTATTGAAGTTAGTATTTCATTTTAATAGCACAGTTTATAAATTTACTGTACTGGATATCCTTGCAATTATGGGCCTTGAATTTCAATCTTCTTTTATAGTTCTGGCTCTTATCTGTGCCCAAGGAGTAGCCATTTTTTTCTTATTCTTAATCTGTCCTTGTCCCCAAGGTTAATGAAGGCCTTCCCCTACCCTACTATTTTCCCTTATTTTTCTAAAACCAGATACACAAATGACTCAAGAAAAGAAACCACTGTTTTTCATAGAGATATGATGACATATTTCTAGCAATCTTCCAGGGAATGCCCAACAGGGCCTCTAGACTCCAGTTCTTGTGATTCAAGTGGCCTTCTCTGGGTGTTGATGTCCCTTTGGGTTGGGCAGCTGATTTTTTCCTGGACTGATGGGCCAAATCATTGGAGTGGACCACATAGCCCTCTGGGATAGATGACCATGTTCCTGACCTACGCAAAGATGAGCTTGAAGAACATGGATTTATTTTTGGTCAACTCTTGAACTTAGTACATTTTCTCACTATTCTGGTCTTCAGTCTACCATCTTTGATATAAGATAGTGATTATTTTATTTCATATTTTTGGATAGACTCACTGTTTTGCCTGGGCTGGTCTTCAGCCCTTGAGTCAAGTGATCCTCCTGCTTAGTCTCCCAAGTAGCTGGGACTATGGGTGCATGCTGCCAGACACAAGAGGGTGATAATTTAAAAGATCTTTTCTGGTTCTGGAATTCTGTGATTCTAATGAAAGAAAAAGAAATGGATGTTCCTATCAAGCCAAGATTCCACTGAAACAGGGGCTTCAGTGACTACTTCTACACTGATGATTCCCAAATTCTTATGTATGAGCTCCCAACCACCATGCCTATTAGAAACGTGTAATTGAATGTCTCTGGGCACCACACATTTAGGAGAAAAACAAAACTCTTGCAGTCCACTCCCCTCCCAGTATCCCCTCCTGGTTTCTTCTGTTTTTCTGGATGCTTCTAATCACTTAGGTAATCCAGAAGCCAAGGAGTCATGCTTTGGATGCCCTCTTTTTTCTTTTCTGGGATGCAGTTCATAACCAGCACCTATCAGTGTTAATTGGTTCTTACGTCTTTCTCCTCTCTATTCCCACTACTCTGTTGCAGTCTAAGCTGCAACCACCTCTCACTATGAATTCTTAGCATTCTAACTTGGTCTTTCTCTAGCTCCTCTGGTCCTCCTCTTGACTCCCCTTTTCAAACTACAGACAGAGTTATTCTTTCAGAATTGGAAATGCATTCTTCTTCCCCACAGCAATGACTTTGCATCGCTCTTTAAGAAAAGAGCCCATCTATCCAGAGCTTAATCTGTTAACACCTGTGAATGTCACCTTAAATGGTAACAGATTTTGCAGATATTGGTAAGAGAGCTCTCTTGAAATGAGATTATCATCTTGGATTATCTTAGTTGGCCCTAAGCATAATCATAAAGATACCAGAGAAAGGCAGAGGGTGATTTGACAACACCTCCCCCCCCCCCCACACACACACAAACGCCTTTTCCTCTGGAGCTCTTGAGAGTGTGATTCTGTCTACATCTTGGTTTCTGACCAGTGAAACTCATTTTGGATTTCTGGATTCTAGAACTGTCAGAGAATAAACTTTTAACATACCAAACTTATGGCAATTTGAATAGAAAACTAATACATGGCCTCTTTGTTTGAGCAAATGCTTTGCACTCCCTTAAGTAAAGAGGCCAAAAGTATAGGATTACACTGTCCATTATGGTAGCCACCAGTAGCTACCAAACACTTGAGAGTTACACTTTGGCTTTTGCAACTGAAGTGGGGCCATAAGAAATGTTGGTAATTTTCCTACGAGCAATGGCATTTGGTGGAGCTCCACTTGCAGTTAATCCTTCTTTGTCCTGGCTACAGTAATGGACACATGAGTCAGGTCTGGTCTATCATAGTATGCCATCTCCAAGGCCTGGTCATCTAGTACCTGATCAAACAGGTGGTCTAGAGCCAGACCAATTGGACACCCACTCAAAGGTTTAGACCTCTGAGTGGGAAAACGAATTCTCTCTTTCCCCAAGATTTTGTAAGACTAAAATTCATGGTGATCTTGTACTTTTCTTCTGCCTGAGATAGGTGCAGGTAGAATAAAGCTGACGTACAGAGAAAAGCAGAGCTGAGACTTGTGGAGGTGAGTGTCTGTGCGTGTGTGCGTGTGTGTGTGTGTGTGTGTGTGTGTGTGTGTGTGTGTAGAAAGAGAGCAAGAGAGAGAGACTGAGACTGTCCTGAGGATGTTTTTTCCTGGTGCAGTTTCTGGTGTCCCTAGTGTCAGTTTAATTCTCAAGATCACAAGGGTAGAGGATCACAATGACCTGAAGTTGTAGGAAGTCATCTTTGCCAGCATGAGGAGTAAGCTTGCCAAAAATTCAGCCAACATAGAGGAAGACATTGTGAGAAACTGGAAAAAAGAACTAGCATCATGAAGCTGGCTTTCAGAGTTCCAAAATCTAATGTGACCTCTTAGATGTCCCAATAACATGAGCAAATATATTCCCCTTTTTTCCTAAATATTTTTATAATTGATATACTTTTATTGGTGCATTATAATTATACATTATAGTGAAGTTCAATATGATAGAAACATACATGCATGCAGCACTTGGTATGATTCCCTCTGATCCCACCCCCATTCTCACTCCCCCAGCCCCATATATGTTAGTGAGATTGGTAGTGATATCTTCTTATATGGATATAGCATTATTTAAACTGTTTCCTTCATCAAGCTTCCTTCTTCCTCTCTTCACCTTCCTTCCCCAACCCTTTCCATATTCTACTAGCCTATTTATTTGATTACTTAAAGTCCTGTTTCCTGTTTTCTCTCTAGCTTCCACATTCCGGAGAAAACATAGGACCCTTGGCTTTCTGAGACCGGCTGATCCCTTCACATAATATTATGATCCCTTAATATGATCATCCCTGTTAAGATCCTTTCGCATAATATTCTCTAGTTCCATTTACTTTCCATGCAAATGACACAATTTTGTCTTTTATGGTTGAGTAAAATTCCATTGTATGCATATACCTTATTTTCTTTATCCATCCATCTGTTGATGGACACCTAGGTTGGTTCCATAACTGGCTATTGTGAATTGTGCTGCTGCAAACACAGATATGCATTATAGTCTTCTGACTTTAATTTGTTTAGAAAAATACTGAAGAGTGGTATAGCTGTGTCATGTGGTGGTTCTATTCCTAATCTTTTGAGGAGCTTCCCTATTGGTTTCCATAGTGGCTATACTATTTTACAACACCCCCAACAGTAAGTATATAAGCATCCTTATTTTTCCACATCCTTACCAGCCTTCATTATTTGTTTCTTGATGATTGCCATTCTAACTGGAGTTAGATGGAATTTCAATGTACTTTTTGAGTTGGGCTTCTTTCAAGGGAACATTTGAACTTTAGTTGTACAACTAGCAAAGGTACTGTGAATAATTTGAAATTTGTGTTTAAAACTTGACATTTTATCTGAGAAAAAAATAAATTATTCAGCAATTCTTGGAAGGATATTAGGCAATGGAAGAAATAACCTAGTTTACAATAGCCTTCAAGTGGCTTCGATAGATTGAGGCCTCGGCAAATCAATTGCCTTCCTGCTAACTTCCGTTCTATTTGTCTCTCCACCCTCCTGTTAAGAGGGCAGAATTGTGGTGTCAAAGGAGGAACATGACCTCTAATTTCATTGACCTTCATCTTTTTTCTGTTGATGATGACTTAGAAGGAATTGAAATACAAGATCTTCAAGGCAGAGATCTTCTTGTCTGTTTTGTTACCTGTTATAACTCCAGAGCCTAGAAGTGCCTGTCTCATAATGAGTACTCAAAAAAAAAATTTTTTTTGAATGGATGAATGGTAACAACATTTACTTTGTATATTATTGCGCTGAGTACATTAAGATATATAAGGGAACTGAAGAAGTTAAAGATGGGTCCCTGCCCTGGCAGAGGATGCAGATCCGTTTGTATCCTAATCCTTTATTTTTAATTTAAGTCCAGAGACTGAAAAATCACTGGATTTATTATTTTGAACTTTGTAAAATATGCTTCAAAGACCTTCAACGTTATTTACTTAGATGTTATAAATGCATAAGGATGGAATGTCCTAAGCTATTGCTTTGAGCAATAAGAAATATGTGATTGAAAGAATAGATGATTGAATTGTACATCTGGGGTGAAAACATGGCAGTACATTCTGTGTTATTCATGGAGCAAATATAACCCATTGAAGCAAGCCATGGAAATTGTGAATAAAAATTACCATAACGACCTTGTGATGGTGGTTTTCTGAATGTCACCAGTCAGCCCACAGTGGGAGATCTACCAAAATTCCCTCCTCTGTATTTATGCCTCTGCAGTAGACTTGAATCGTGGCAAATGTGGGGTTACTTTCTGATCTGCCTGGGCTGTTTATGGTAATCCATGTGGCCCCCAGAACCTGGGAATCTGATGCCCTGTGTGTACACGCAGACTCAGCATCCCAGCAGTATGTCCTCTGCTGTGAGCACTGCCCACAGTGCCCATGCAGGGGGCAGCAGATGCATGCTCCTACCTCAATGCAGTGCACACAGTAGGCAGCCTCAGGGCTGAGACCAGGCCATAGACCAGTCCATGTAGGCAGTCTCCAGTTTTCCTCTGGGGAGGATATGAACGCAGGATTAGCGCCCGAGTTGTATGCTGTTTGCTTCTTGAAGTCATTATTAGCCAGAAAGGAACTCTGATTTCAGTTTGGTCTTGGTGGATTTCCTGAGTCACCTTTTATAAAGGTGATACACTATGAATGGGCTAAGATAATTGGTGAAGTATCAGGTCCATTTTGTATCATATAATAGTTATTTTTCATTTTCTAGTACTATGGTGATTTTTAGTGTGCTCTCTTCTTTTTGACTATGGAAACAAATATTATGAAGGAAGTGGAAAGGAGGCAGTCCTTGTTCAGTTCTTTTTCCCCTTCTAGCAATAGGGTGGGGTACTTGAAAAGTCTCTCTTGGAACTGTGGCTTAGCTGTGCTTTGACCTCCTTTGGGCCGGCTGCCTGGAGTGTGAGGTGCTCCTGGGTTTGAGTTGTCTACAGCCCCCTGGGAGACCCGCGGAGGAGAGCTGAGATCCTGTGGGCTTGGCTTTCTCATCTGTAAAGCAGAGATCTGAAAGGTGAGCCCTGCCTACATGTAAGGAGTAAAAGAATACCTGCCAGGCTCTAGGGCCTTTGAAGGCAGGTGCTGTAAGAATGCGAGATAAATACTTCCGGAGATGAAATGGTGGTCAGAGGGCTTTGGAGGGCTGACAACATTGCTGCAACTGATTTTCCTCTCCCTCTCTTGCCAAGCCCTTAGCATTTGGTTTTGTTGTCATGTAAGGACTTGAGTTGAGGGGCGAAGGTACTGTAATAGTTTGTAATGTCTCCTCCCTCAGTCCCCCACGGGGGAAACAGGAATGAAGAAAGGTCTGGAGGGGGGAAGGTTGGAGGGCCAGGGCAGGGGAGGCTTCTTGCTGATCTCTTCCTGGAAGCTCAGCAGGAGGAGAGAGGCACTACGAAGGGCCAGATGCACCAAGCTGCTCACCATTGGACATGTCGGGCATCCTCAAGCCTTTCTGCAGTGTGGGCCTCTGGCTGCCCTTGTCTCCTTTTTTTTATTTTTATTTTTATTTTTTTTACCCAGGAGAAGCTCTGATCCTGGGGCTGGTGGTGAGTTGAAGCCCTGGGCCTTGGTGAGTACCCCGCCCCAGCACAGTGTTGATCTCCACCATTTATTGCGTGTTTGTTTCTCCCACTAGACTGAACTCTTTAGGGACAGGAGGGGGCTGAGTTTTACCCATCTCTACAACACCTCCTGCTATTCTGAGTCCAAATGCCTGGTTCAAAACCTCACCTAAGCCGGGCATGGTGGCACACGCTTGTAATCCCCGCGCTTGGGAGGCGGAGACAGGAGGATCGAAGCCAGCCGTGCTGGCTTAAGAGACCCGGTTTCCAAATTTAAAAAGTATAAAAATAAGTCTGGGAGTGTAGCCCGGAGGTAGAAGGGCTTCCAGGAACCCCAGTACTACCCAAAAAAACAAAACAACAACAACAACAACAAAAAAAAACCCTCATCTATAAGGAAGACCAATAGTGCAAAAGCCCAGGGGAGCAGCAATCCAGAATTGGAAGATCCCTCCAGCATACCCTCACCACCAGGACAGAGGTGGATTTTCTTTTATTGGTGCATTAATTTTCTTTTATTGGTGCATTGTAGTTGTACATCTTAATGGAGTACAAGATGGGAGAGGCATACGTGCACACATCACCCTATTAGCCGTGACAATTATGAGCTTTTAATCTGGCTATTTTCTCTTTGGTCCACATCCTAGTCATCTCCATGTCTATTTTTGATACAACTCCTGTAGCAATAAATTCTGTAGGTAGAGATACAGTTTCATCTCTGTTCATGCTTCTTAATAGCCCTTCCCCGGCACAATCCTCTCTACAAAGCAAGTGCTTCAAAATTGTTTCTGTAACCTTGGATTTTTCAGCCTATGTGATCCTAGTTTGTTGTAGTAGGCAGAATAATGTCTCCTAGATATGCCTACGTCTGAGTTATTTATTTATTAAAGTTGATTTGTTATTAATTAATTAATAATTGAACCCAGGAGCATTCTACCTCGAGCTATGCCCCTACTCCCTTTTTTTTTTTTATTTTTACTTTGAAACAAGGTCTCACTAGATTACTGAGAAACTTGCTGTAATGCTTAGGCTGTCCTCACACCTTCAGTCCTTCTGTCTCAGCCTTGTAAACAAATTCGTTATCTCTGGAACACAAGAGGACTTTGTATAGGTGGCCAAGCTAAGAGTCTTGAGATGGGAGCTTATCCTGTATGATCTGGGTGAGCCCACTGTGAACACCACAGTCTGTTCTAAGATACAGGCAGCCACTAGAAGCTAAAAACGGCAAGGAAATGAATTTCTCCCTGGAACTTCCAGAAGACAGCAGCCTTGCCAACACCTTAAGTTTAGCCCACAGAGACTGGTTTTGGATTTCTGACCTGTAGAAGTGCAGGGGAATACACTTTTATAGTTTTTGTTTTGTTTTGTTTTGTTTGGTGGTACTGGGGTTCCTGGAAGCCCTTCTACCTCCGGGATACACTCCCACGGGCTACACTCCCAGACCTATTTTATATTTTTTATTTGGAAACAGGGTCTCTTAAGCCAGCGCGGCTGGCTACAAACCAGCGCGATCCTCCTGTCTCCGCCTCCCAAGCGCGGGGATTACAAGCGTGCGCCACCACGCCCGGCGTCACTTTTATAGTTTAAAGCAGTAGTATTTTACAGCAGAAATAGAGAGCTATGCAGCAGTTTATATGGTACCAGGATTCCGGGGCATCCTCAGCATAGTGCCAGAGCATGCTAGGCTGTGATTTAGGGAAAGAGGTTCAAACTGACAAGCAGACTTGCAGCTTTCTTCAGGTTTTTGGTGCCTGGGAATTCATATCCTTTAAGCTTTGTGCATCCTACAGTTGGAACATACACCGCGGCTGGAGCCGTTCCTTGCTGAGACAGCAATGGGAGCAACCAACGGGGTTTCTAGGCTGCCCGGGGCTCCCCACCTCTGCTCATCTCTCTTGCTCCTTAAAATCACCCACAGTGACATAGACTAGGGCCTAGCTTAGGGCTCTTCCCCAAACACATTCCCAGAAAACAGGAACTAATACCACCAGGAAAACGAGCTCCCAAGCCACAATACTTAGAGATAATGCATTGCGCTGGCCTCAGCAGCTTAGCGAGGCCCTCCACAACTTAGTGACACCCTTTTAACATACTTTTGTAGACATACATGCACACTTTTCCCAGTCAGCCCCCACCCAATCCCCACCCCATTCTCTCCCTATCCCTCCCTCCCATGCTTGGCTTAGTAGTTGACATCTAGTATTATGGCAATTTATCTAAAATTAAAAATGATAATCTCACATAACAGTTTCATTTGTCTGATACCAAGCTTTTGATGACTTAAAGATAATATTTCAATATTTCTTTTTACTTTCTTTCTTACCAGAGAATATTTTTTTTCTATTTTTTAGGTGAAACTATCATATATTTATGTATTTATTTTTCAGAAAAAAATCTATCCTAATATGGAATATGGACTCTAGGTACCCAAAACGATCTTGAAAAAGAACAAAGCTAGAAGATATATATTTTCTGATTTCAAACCATATAAAGCTACAATAATTGAAACAGTGTAGTACTATTCTAAAGGCAGATATATAAACCATTGGAGTTAAATAAAAGCCTAGAGCTAAATTCTTCCCTATATTGTCAAGTTATTTTTGACAAGGTTTCCACGAACATTTGGTGGTGGAAATGATAATCTTTTAACTAAATATTGTTAAAAAATAATAATTACATGGAAAAGAATAAAATTGGACCCTTACCTAATCCCATATACACATATTAACTCAAAATAGATAATAGACCTAAATATAAATCTTAAGACTATAAACTTTTAGGAGAAAATCTGGGTCATAAAACCTCACAACATTGAAATTGGCAGTGATTACTTGGTTATGATTTCAATGGCACAGGCAACAGAGGAGTATACAGACTCCCTAAAAAATAAAAAAATAAAAAAATTGTATATCCAAAGACAATGTAAACAGAGTTAACAGTTACTAATAGAATGGGATAAAATATTTCCAATTGCTATATCTGAAGGTATATTAATATTCCAAGTAGAAATCCTAAAAATTAACAACAATAAAGGCAAACAATACCTTTTAGAGATAGGTAAAAGACTAACATAAATAATGAATCTCCACAGATAACCAATCTTAATTGTCTGTTGGGTGGAAACTCTTGTTTCTCTGGTTCTGGTGTGTGTTACCTATTTCTTCTTTGTAGTTAATCTCTTTGAGTATTTTCTCTAGTGCTGGTTTTGAAGACATAAATTCCTTCAGTTTCTGTTTGTCATGGAAGCTTCTTATTTTTCCATCTAATTTGATAGAAAGTTTTGCTGGGTAGGAAATTTTTGGCTGGAAGTTGTTTTCTTTCAGAGTTTGGAATATGTTACTCCAAGCCCTTCTGGCTCTCATGACTTGGTTTGGGAAGTCTGGAGTGATTCTAATTGGTTTGCCTCTGAATGTCACTTGGCCCTTTGCTTTTGTTGCCTTTAAGATTCTCTGCTTGGCTTCCACATTGGTCATTTTGACAATTATGTGGCGTGGGGATCCTCTTCTCCGATCCTGTCTAAAGGGAGTTCTTTAACAAATAAAAAAAGAATAAAATAGGGCTAGAGGTGTACCTCAGAGGTAGAATACCCCTGGGTTCCATCTCCAGTACCACACACACACAAAAAAAGAGGTAATGTATTGGACAGCACTAACCATTTGAAATAGTCATTAGAACACTGGAGTGTGATATCCTGTTCTTAGAGAGATCAGGGACACTATTAATACTATATAACATAATTTAGAAGTGAAAAAAACAAAGTAGAAATATGTTTGATAAACTTAATAGTTGAAATACCTCAGAAAAGAGATAAATGCTTGGAGGAATACAACTGCGACTAAACTCTTAAGTTAGAATGTCAGATTGAGGGACTCTCTTCAAGGGAAAGAGTTAATAAATAGAAAATTGAAAAGCAAGGCCAAGGACACAGGGGACAGAAGTAAAAATAACACTTTTATTAAATTAGTAATAGGAGTGTTATGAAGAGAGAAACATAAATTAGGAAAAATATTCGGAGAAACAGAGATTAATTTACTAGAATTTTAGATGAAAAAGCAAATTGAAAGACCCATAGCAAGAGAGAACCCCACAGTAGAGAGATTATAGTAAAGTTTAAGAAGTTTAAAGCAAATAAAATAGACCATTTTTAAGCCATAAAAGAAATTACCATAAAAAGCAAAGGACACAAGTATTGTATAGGATATGTTTTACAACTATGAAACAATATAGGACATTTTACTGTTGAATGTAGATGCATAATCCTTCAAACATTAATTGAATACAACAATGTTTCTTTAAACACATAATCAAGTGGGGTATATCTATAAATGCAAGAATGACATTAAGTGGATCATAGTATCTTTTTTTTGGGGGGGTGGTACTTGGGTTCCTGGAAACCCTTCTACCTCCGGGCTGCACTCCCAGACAACTATTTTTTTTTATATTTTTACTTGGAAACAGAGTCTCTTAAGCCAGCAAGACTGGCTTCGAACCTGTGAGATCCTCCTGTCTCTGCCTCCCAAGTGCGGGGATCACAAGTGTGTGCCACCACGCCCGGCGTCATAATATCTTGAAGGTATGAAGTTGAGTAGAGTTAGAATCCGTAAGACTTAAAAAAATACCTTCTATATATTAGTAAACACACGTGCATAAAACACCGGTATAACTTTTGTAAGAACCTACTATAGACAAAAGGATGAGTAGTGAACAAATTAGAATGATTACCTATGGGCAAGGAAATAAAAATAAGAGTAGAGATTGGGGATAGAAAGATATAAAGGATTAGAAGGGCAATCTGAGTGCAGCATGTAACATGAAAACTCAGCAACTCCTTCCATTCACTCCTAAGGTGACTTCCAAAATGTACTTTGCTACTCTTTTATTGAGAGATGGAATATATACTTTCTTTTCTTTTTGTATTTTATCTTGTGACTTTCTTCATTTGGTTTCTTGGGAAGTGCTGCTCTACGTATAAAGAGGCCATGTGAACACTCGTAGGAATCCTGTTGGAGGTAAAGAAACCAGGTAGAGAGAGGCCCCAGGTATCCCTGTGGACCTAGCAAGGCTGTCAAACCAGCCAGCCTCAGTCAACCCACCAACTGTCGGTAGAGGCATAAATAAGCCTAGCTGAACCCATCTTAGACTAGCATAATGCCCCAACTCAGTTCAGCCCAAGCTGTAGTATGTAGAACCATGAGCTGCATACATGTTTAAGTTACTATGTTTTGGAGCAGTTTGTTATGCAGCAAAACCTGACTGATACTATCTGCTATTCTTAGCCCTTATCATCGGTGTAAGAGGATTACTTTTACTTTTCACTCCTTCTGTATGATTTTTCACCCCTGGAAGTCAGAGGACTGATGCTCCCTCTCTTCAGAATTTACCATAAAGCCAGGCTAATAAGACAGCATGGCACTGGTGAAAGAGTAAACAATAAAGGGTCCTTTTTTCTATCTATTTAATGGAATAAAGTCATGGCAGAGAAATCTGTCATTTAACCTTTCTAAGTAGCATCACCATAGTTGTTTACTTAAATAACTAAATCTTGGTTCAATTTACTAAGCATTCACCTGATTGTTTAAAATTTAGGAAATGTGAAAAAGTGAGTTGCTCAGTTTTTCTCTTTAAAAACTAATCATAGATATATATTGAGCATTATCAAAGAGCAAAGGCACTGTGCTAAACTATTGGAAAGGATTAAAAATGACATGGAATTTCTTCTCATGGCACTTGGTTCATATTTGCTTTCTTTAATTTTTTAAAATTTATTTTATTTTTATTATTTTTTGCAGGTCTGGGGATGAAACCCAGGGGCATTTGACCTCTGAACTACACCTCCTGCCCTATTTTTATTCTTTATTTTGAGACAGGATCTCACTAAGTTGCAGAGGGCCTCACTAAGTAGCTGAGGCTGTCCATGAACCATGATCCTCCAGTTTCAGCCTTCCAAATGCTGGGATTACAAGTGTGCGCCACCACACCCAGGTTTTTTTTTTTTTTTAATTTAAAACCCTCTGGGAAACATAATGAACAGGAATTCAGTTCTGGGGACTGGGAAGTTCCGAATCAATACTCCCACAGGTTTATTTATCTCGGGAGGGCTACTCTCTGCTTCCAAAATAGTACCTGGAACGCTATATCCTCCAAGGGGGATGATCACTCATGGCTGGAGGAGGGAGAGTCAATAGGGATGGACTACCTCTATCAGTCCTCTTTATAAGGGCATCTAATCTTATGCCCACTATCACCACTCCTTTTCAATATAGTCCTTGAGACTCTTGCTGCAGCAATCAGACAAGAGAAGGAAATCAAAGGAATCCACATAGGAAGAGAGGAAGTAAAATTATCCTTATTCGCAGATGACATGATCCTTTATCTGGAAGACCCAAAGAACTCAACCAAAAGACTTCTGGAGCTGATTGACAAATTCAGCAAAGTCGCAGGTTACAAAATCAACCTAAAGAAATCAGTGGCCTTTCTTTATGCCAACAACGAATCCACAATGAAAGAAACAAAAACAACAATTCCATTCACTATAACCTCAAAACCAATAAAATACCTAGGAATAAACCTAACCCAAGATGTAAAAGACCTCTACAACAAAAACTATAAAACATTAAAGAAAGAAATAGAAGAAGACCTTGGAAGATGGAAAGATCTCCCGTGCTCATGGATAGGCAGAATAAATATCATCAAAATGGCCATTCTGCCAAAACTGATCTATAGGTTCAATGCAATTCCCATTAAAATACCAATGACATTCTTCAGAGACCTAGAAAAATCAATCATGAACTTCATATGGAGAAAGAAAAGACCTAGAATAGCCAAAGCAATTCTCAATAACAAGAAACACGCAGGAGGCATTACAATCCCAGACTTCAAACTATACTATAGAGCAATAGTAGTAAAAACAGCATGGTACTGGCACAAAAACAGATATACTGACCAGTGGATTAGAATAGAAGATACAGAAACAAACCCACACATCTTTAGTCAATTAATCTTTGACAAAGGGGCCAAACACATACGCTGAAGAAAAGACAGCCTTTTCAACAAGTGGTGCTGGGAGAACTGGCTATCCATTTGTAAAAAGATGAATCTAAACCCCTATATCTCACCTAACACAGGAATCAACTCAAGATGGATCAAAGACTTAGAAATTAGACCTGAGACTGTGAAGTTATTAGAGGAGAACATAGGTTCAACACTACAACATATTGGCACAGGCAGTAACTTTCTCAACAAAACCTCCAAAGCTCAGGAAATTAAAGCAAGAATAAACAAGTGGGATAACATCAAACTAAAAAGTTTCTTCTCATCAAAGGAAACTATCAATAACCTAAAGAGGAAGCCTACAGAATGGGAAAGGATCTTTACCAGCCACCACTCTGATAGGGGGCTAATATCCAGAGTATACAAAGAGCGCAAAAGACTCTACACTAGCAAAACAAACAACCCAATCAAGAAATGGGCAAATGAACTAAATAGACACTTCACAAAAGAAGAGATACAAAGGACTAATAGATACATGAAAAGATGTTCTTCATCACTGGCCATCAGGGAGATGCAAATCAAAACTACTCTGAGATTCCATCTAACCCCAGTCAGAGTAGCAAGCATAAAGAAATCAAACAACAACAAATGCTGGCGAGGATGCGGGGAAAGAGGAACTCTTTTACACTGTTGGTGGGAGTGCAAACTAGTTCAGCCACTATGGAGATCTGTGTGGAGATTCCTAAGAAAGGTGGGAATAGATCCACCATATGATCCAGCTATACCACTCCTGGGTATCTTTCCAAAGGGGTTGAATTCAGAGAAATACAGCAACATATGCATACCTATGTTCATAGCAGCACAATTTGTAATAGCCAAAATATGGAACCAACCCAGATCACCATCAACAGATGAATGGATAGCAAAACTGTGGGAAATACACACAATGGAATTCTATTCAGCCATAAAGAAGAACAAAATCATATCATTTGCAAGAAGATGGAAAGCCCTGGAGAGCATCATGTTAAGTGAGATCAGCCAAGCACAGAAGGAGAAGATACACATGTTTTCTCTAATGTGCCCAAACTAGAAAACACAAAGGATACCAGTGGGACTCCAGATATTAGAGGGGAAATACTAGCTAAGTTTTAATGGAAAGATAGGAGAGGAGAAAGGCCGATCTTGATTAATGAGGGTCTACACCTGATCATGTGTAAAATTATGAATAAGACATGGTTAACCTGGACAACCATTGGTGGGAGGGGGGAAGAGAAAATGGGGGCGGGGGGGGGGGAGAGGGCACCAAATATAGTGTAAATGTATACTATTTATGTTCAATAAAAAAATTGTTAAAAAAAATAAGGGCATCTAATCTTACTCATGAGAAAGGCACCCTCCCGGCCTAATCACCTCATAATGTTCCACTTTCTAATACTATCACATTGGTAATGCCTAAATTTTGGAGCGAATCATTCAGCTCATACCAGTGGGGTATGTCATTCTGAGCAACATTATATTTACCTGCTTCAGGCAAATCTGGAGGATTTGAATTAAAACAAACTTGGTGATAGCTACAGATTTTATCCCAGGATTTCTGTAGCTAGAGCCTGGCCATCATCCATCCACTTGGACCTTGTGATGCAGGAGATGGTGGGTCCTCCACATGATGAAATGGGTGACATCCCCACAGTTCATATTTGTTTCAGAATGCCACATCACTTCCAGATTCGTTGGCATGTTTTCTGAGCAGCCACAGTGGCTGAATATTTCAATTGCAGGATGAAGCCTGTGTCTTGGGAGAACTCTGGCTTCTGTCTGTTTTGTGAGTTGCTCAGCTTCACTGTGCTCTGCACATGGCCTGGCACAGAGGATGCATTCAAGGTATCTTAGTTATTACCACCATAGCCAGACCACTGGAGGAGTTTAGGCCAAAACGAGTTTAGCCTAAAAGGAGAATAATGCCTATTATATTTACTTTGTAATTTTTTAGTGAAAATTATAAGAATATTAGGTAAGAAGTAATTAGATAGTAGCCAATATGTAGAATTAAAGAGATTCTAGCGGTTACTGCTACTGATGTTTTTACTGTTATAATTACCATGAAGAATCTCTGTCTCTGCCAAGCCATTAGGACAATACATCATGACAACAGATTATCACAGTTATCGCTCTTAGGCATTGACATTTTCTAAACAGATAAAACATGGTATCAACTGATGTTCTGATCATTTGGAACTGACACTGTCATACATTTGTTTGGTAGACACAACCATTAAAGTCTCTTAATTTACACACTGATAGCATCTTTCATTTTCTTCCACTCATTTAGAAACTCTCTATGCCAACATTTAGTCATGCTTTCATCAAACACAGGAACTACCTAAAGGAATATTGACATTCTACAGAACTTTGTCCTTGCATTTCCATAATTATGGAAAATTTAGATCAGATCAGAGTCATCGCCTACAGCATAGGAAATATATGATTCAAAAGAAGCACAGAATATTTGATATTGTTGCTAGATAATTCTGAACTATATACAATTGCCAAGCATTGATGAAATGCTTTGGGCAGACCAGTTCCTGATCCACAGATTTTTTTATTATTTTATGATTGCTGAAACATCAAGAATAAATTTCAAATTGTGCTAAAAGGAAATATCAAAAACTCTGTCAACAGTGTTTGACAGAAAATTTCATGCTTTTAATCGACTCATATCTTTGCATAAAAAGAGAAAGTGATAGGAATGAACAACAAAGAAGTGGATATTGTCACATGAAACACTTGCTTTGTTGAATATTTGCAAATTTTGTTCTAGCACTATATTTTCATTTATTAAAATATGGAGAAAAAATCCAGTCCCTTAGTTTTTTAAAGATTCTAATGTTGTGACATAATATCCTAATTTTATTAGTTTCCTCCTTCATCCTTTCAAAAGAAAGAGAATCTCCCAACTTGTAGTTGGGCATACATGCTCCATTTTCTAGGCTACTTACAATTAAGTATATGATTAGGGATACGATTAACTTCTGGCCAGTGTGAGCTGCAATCCCTTGTTATGACCTTGAAAAAGAAGCTGGTTATTCTACAGGTGTCCTTTGAATGCAGAGGGCGTGTGAACAATGACGGCCACATTATAAGGGGTAGAAGGCAACAAGTAAAACGGTACACTTGAAATTTGCCAAATTTGCCTGAATTTGGCTCTACATAAGTAAGAAGGAAGAGGAGGGGCAGGGGAAGGAGAAGATGATCCTGGGTCCCTGGAGGACCTCCTAGAGAGGAGTCAGGTTCCTGCTCTGCTCAGAACCTCTGTGCCTCTCTGCTAAAGGGAACTATGCCTCAATTTGGTGTGAGGCACTGTGTTCAGGTGTGGCTGTGCTACAGCAAATTCAGATTTGCCCTAATTACTAGAAATGTTCTAATTTTTTTCTCATTTGTGATTTTTCCACTAGGTGAAGGGAGGGCTTGTGGGGCACAAAATAAGTTAAAAGGAGTAAGAAAAATGACTTCCCTACCACTTTTTTTCTAAGGTAGTAGACAAAGCTCAACTTCACATTATGGACATGTTTAGTATATTACGTGTTCTCCAAATGAGTACACAACTTTCTTTCTCTTTCTTTCTTTCTTTCTCTTTTGCTAAGCAGAATTAAAGTGTCTGTGCTGTGCTTATTATAACCTAATACAAAAGTAGTAAAACTATTATAAGCATTAAAGTGTTTATCATTGACTTACTTTTCTAGATAAGTAGAGAAATAGAAAAACAACTTTGGGAAAAGGACTTTTGCACGGGGAATATAACGTGCCTCAGAAAATGATATAGAGGAAAACGGAGCTGTGAGGATGTAAGAGGTACTTTGTGTTGGGCATGATGGTTGATGCCCCTAACCACGCCCTTACTGAAAGAGAAGAGCCATCTCACACCAAGTCCCCCAGGTGCACCCCGTAAACAGAACAATGCTGTGCCTCATGCTCTTTGGCTGCAAGGAAATGGGGAAGCTGTGAGGATCCTTAGAAAAACCCCTCTGACATATTTAGTTTGTGGCCTCTGGAAGTGCGGATTCCCTTTAGTTACATCGGAAGGAGTTTTGCGTTTGATAACCCAGAGAGAGCCAAGGGAGAGGGCCTTGTAAGCCCAACTTCAGAGAGGTTTCTGCTTGCTGCTACCCTTGCTGCATGGGATGCACATGGTGCGGTGACTAATTCAGAAAGTGGAAGTGGTAAGTGTGCCTATGTCTGTGCCTGGGCTTTGCATCAGGAAAGGACTTCCTTCGCTTCTCGGGAGGCTGGGGGAGTAGTTGGTGCTTCCTCTTTTTTTCTCCAGGTAGCCTTTTTAGTTTTCTCATCATAGTTACTTACATAAATATATTTCTGGGAATTCTAGTGACAGAGACTTCCAGTGATACGCCATCAGTATCTTTACCATCCATGATCCCCTCAGAAAGATCAGAGAAAATATCTTCTTAACACGGGAAGTTAATGAGTGCAGAAATAATATAATTTCTTATTTTCAGCATGGAGGCCCTTTCTAATCTGGCTTTCAGGTACCTTATTTCTGGCCTCTGCCTGCCTTATTCATGCCATGTGGTGGAGGCACTGGAACCACCAGACTAGATTGCATGAAGCTAAATTAGAAAGGTCATAAAGAGCCAGTCGTGGTGGCGCACACTTGTAATCCCAGCATTCGGGAGGCTGAGACCGGAGGATCGTGGTTCATGGACAGCCTCAGCTCACTGAGGTCCTTTGCAACTCAGTGAGACCCTGTTTCAAAATAAAGAATAAAAAATAGGGCTGGGGGTGTATCTCAGGTAGAATGCCCTTGGGTTCCATCCCTAGTACCGCAAAAAAGAAAAAAAAAAAGTCACAAAGCACGCCTCTCATCCCCACAGATTCTCAGTAGGGAGAATGACACCAGTTCTTCCCTCATAATTTCATCTTTGCACCCATGGGAGACTTTAGCACTAGTTAATGGGATCCAGAGTACAGTGCTAAGATCCTGAGATAGTTCTCCAAGAGGGAGGAGGAGGTTAGGAATGAGAGGCCATGCTGTCTGCTTACTTCCAGCCTCAGCCCCATGGTGCCGGGCCAGATTCTGAGGAGAGACCACAGTCCTGGGTCCCCAGCCCTTTCAGCCTCTGCCTTCTTTACTAAGGTTGTTAACGAGCATGATAATTAGTGGCAATTTCCCCAGCGGTTTTTGTGATGTGGGGATTTGTCCACTAAGAGATGACCCTAAACCACACATTCATTTAAAATAGTCAGTCCTACTGGAGATAGAAATAACTGCTTGTCTGTGTTGATCCTCGCTAGTGACCAGTGACCAGGAGGTGAAATCTTGGGAACAGAGGCCTGGCCTTCTGACTCAGCAGAAACCACTGTCTTAACATTTTTAGTTTCTTCTTTGGTCCTTTCCTACTATAAAGACTCTTCTTTCTATGTGCCAAAATTTGTCAAAATAGCCCTACTAGATCAAATTCTGAGGTGCACTAGCTTGTCTCCCTTCCTATAAATTTGACCTTATTTCTTGTGGCCCTTCTCATGCTCAGGAATGATAGCACATTTCTCTGAAGAATCCTCAGATTTGTGTAGTACGTGAGACAATCATTGGACAAAATATCCAAGAAGGAAAGAAAAAGATAGGAGCAAAATAAATCAGTAGTTCTCAATCGGGAAAGGCTTTAAACCTAGGGTATGTTTGACAATGTCTGGAGACATCTCTCCTCCTAATGTCCTCTTCTAATAATGATACCAATCATATTGGGCAAGGGCTCACTCTGGTGACCTCATTTTAATATAATGACTTCTTTAAACACTATCTCCAAATGCAGTCACATTCTGAAGTACGGGGGGCTAGAACCTCAGTCTCTGAATTCTGAGGAAATATAATTCAGTTCCTTTGAGTTATAACCAGAGGTAGAAAGATAGGAAGCAACATAAAAATTCAAGGTTCTTGGACCTTGAAAAATAAAAACAAGAAATACATTTAAGAAATCGATTTCACAGTATGGTAACTTATTTAATAACAATGGATTGAGTATTCTAAAATTTATAGAAGAGTAGATTTAAATATTCTTACCATAAAAGTAAGTATGCAAGGTTATAAATATGATAATTTAGCTTGACTTAATCATTCCGTGTTACAAAAATATATTGAAACATTACATTTTACCCCATAAATACATATGATTATTTTTTGATTAAAAAGAAATTCTAAAAAAATAAGGGAAATGGGACCAACACATATTTAAATTATCTTTGAGTCTTATAGTAGGAAAGATTCTTGAGCAGGGAAGGTATTTTAGGAAGCTGTCCAGGATGAGGACTGAGTTACTTCCTGCCCTGACTCATTCATTCCATAGAGATTTACAGAGCTCCTGTTATGTCTCTATCTAGATTTATATGATAGATTCCTAGTTAACTAAGAAAAGATTCTTGGATTCTGGAAGCTCATAGTCACCTCTGTGTACGTGTGTGGGTGTAAGTAGAGGGGAGCAGGTCTGAGGAGGACAAGGCAGAAGAAGCCCTCGTGGGAAAAGAGAAAGGACAGTGCTGACCGATTTGTAAGAATCAGGTGCCAAGGAGCCCCATTGGCAGAAAGACTGATTCTGTGTGGGGTTAAGACAGGGCTGAAATTCAAGCCGGACACACTGGAGGACTGGAAGGTCATAGGTGGCATATCCATTCTGACTGCAAGACCAATTGCTTAATATTTTTAATGTCTTCCCCACAGAATTGGGGAAGTATGGGGAGCCATTAAGGTTTTCCCCTTTAAGAATACTTCTGACTGTCCTTTGCTCAGAGCCAATAAGGTTTGGGGTCATGGAAAGTTCAACGTCTGAGAGAAGCTCAGGTGGAATTGATTGGTTTTACTGTTAAGCGCACAGGTGGTGACAGCACGGGGTTGATTGGTTTGACCGTTATGCGCATAGGTGGTGACGTCACGAGGCTTGGTTGACCGGGAGCGGTATAAATAGGATAAGAGCGATAAAACCGGGATCGGTCAGTAGAGATATCGACCTGGAAGTGTACTGGCGATCCTTCCATGACAGAATTACGTATTCTATGAATAAAATTCAGTGAATAAAATTCTTTTCATCCTCACTCCTCTCTTCAGAACCTGTACTTTTGCTGGCAGGCTCCGGCAGGGAAGGTGAAGAGGAGGTAAGATTATGGCTGGGTCTTGGTGCATCAATAGGGGCTTTCCTGGTGGGAGGTTGGATGGGAAGAAAGGGCAGGATTTTATAAAAAGAGGGAACTAACTACACCACAGAGTCATGAAAAGGACCAAACTGGGCAGTGCGAGGTCAGGGACTGCATCTGTCTTGTGAATCGTTATGTCCTCTGTGCTGCCATCTGGAACATAATAGGTTCTCAATAAATGTTTATTAAATAAATTTAATCTCCTGTATATGTTTGGAGAATGACAAGAGGTAGAGGACTGAGAGTTTGCTGAGAATGTTCAGGCCATGTGCCAGGGCTACACAGAGTTCCCCAATCCCAGCATTCCAGAAAGGTTTCCAGGGAGAGATGGGAAAGGATATATTTCGGGGGAGGATGGGAAGGAGAGGCCCAGCTCTACTTATAAGTCACTAAAAAAGAATGATAGCTTCAAGTTCTGGTCCCATCCGTGACACAAACTAAAGCTATATGGTCTTGGTCATTGTAAGCAATTTTCCAAGTGTTAGTGTTTTCACCTGTACAACTGGAATAATGATTATCGTGTTAATGAAGATTAAGTCAAATAATGCAAAAGCAACATCAGAGGAACATCACACAGTAAGTGCTTAAAACATAATATTTTTGGATTGGAATATCTACCAATGATATAGACTGCTTTTAGGATATTCTTCCAAATAATTCATCATTTGCCCAATGATGTTTAAAATTTCCTAGAGGAAAAGAAATCGACTATATTGTAAGTAGAGTTATGGACTTGCAATATAAATATTTAGCAAAGTGATAATTCCTAATAGCTTCCCTTCTTAGGTCAAGAACCTTCCCTCCAATAATCTCTCTGTGTGTGTGTGTGTGTGTGTGTGTGTGTGTGTGTGTGTTGTTGGGGATTGAACCCAGGAGCATTCTGCCTACGAGCTACATCCCCCAGACCAATTTTAATTTTTGTTTGGGAACAGGGTGCTGCTATATTGCTGAGAGCCTCACTAGATTGCTAAGGCTTCCCTCAAACCTGGAATCCTCCTGTCTCAGCTTCTCAAGTACTGGGATTACAGGTTGTGCCACCACACCCAGATTCTTCCCATTTTCACATGAACAAATTTTAACAAAGATGTAAAAAAGTCTATGAGCAAGTGCAGATATCTGGTTATAGAATTGTGCTTGTCTGGGTGAAGGGAGATAGGGTGAGGGAAGAAAATCTTCCTGGGAGCCGGGTATTGTGGTGCATGCCTATAATTTTAGTAGCTGAGAGGCTGAGATAGGATGATCGTGGGCTTCAGGCCAGTGTCAGCAACTTAGGAGACCCTGTTTCAAAATTAAAAAAAAAATAGGGCTGAGGGTCTAGCTCAGAGGTAGAATGCCCTTGGGTTCAATCCCCAGTACTAAAAAGAAAAATACCCCTGGGAAAGAAAAGTTCTACCAAAGTAGCCGGAACCAGAGGTCAAAGTGCTGGTTGCAGAGCTTTCACTTACAGCCCTCAGGCCCATAGGCCTGCAGCCTATGCAGCCGTGAGAGGAGACTTTGCTGCCTGAGGGGTTTGGGAGAAACCGCCCTGAAAGAGCTGGGGTGAGACACTGAGGCTTGGTTTCCTGGCTGAGTGAGCATGCCAAGCTCAGAGGAAGGAGAGAACTCAAGGCTGGAGTGTTTAGGGAAAGGCTCCTAAAGGGGTTGGATAGGAGCAGGGTCTGGAGGATAAGGGGGTTTGGGTGGGAGAAGGGTATTTATTGGATGAATGGGTAGGCTTGAGTCAAGGGCTCCATCTTCATGGATCTTCTTTGGATTCTGCACTTTTCCTCCTGATGAAGGCCAGGTGAAAATACATGCCCAGGGAGCGGTGACAAAGGAGACATTAAAAATAACAAAACATAAGACATATCAAGTGCATGCGACCTGTCAGCACTCTTTGGAGCACTTTCTACATGCCATTTAATCCTCTTTAGCAACCCGAAGGCATGTGGAGGGGAGGTACTATTATTCTCCTTACTTTACAGACAAGAAACTTATCCATATACAAGAGGAGACTAAATAATTTTTGCTTGAAGTCATAACAGCTCAGTGATGAAGCTACTTTATAATTTACTCATGTCATTCTCAAATAATTTCTGGAATTCAACTACTGGAGGGAAATGTGTGTGTGTGTGTGTGTGTGTGTGTGTGTGTGTGTGTGAGAGAGAGAGAGAGAGAGAGAGAGAGAGATATCCTGGGCAATCAATCCTGAAACAGTTAAATTTGCTGCAAAAGCCAAGAAAAAGAAGGTATGTTTAAAAAAACTAACTTAAAAATTGAAGTCTAATTTGCAGTTAGAAAAGTGCACCAATCACAAGTGCTCAGCTGGATGAATCAGGACAGGGTCAACACACCTGTGCAGCCATAGCCTAGCACAAGAAAGAGAACACGACAGTCCCCCTCCTTTATCTTGAAAACAACTTTAATGATTTTTCTGGCCACTGACAGAGAAGGGAAGCTCTTTACTTAGGAGGCTGGGCACCCTGGAGGAATAAGTGGATGAATTAATTAAAGGGCACAGAAACTCTGACCGAAGCAGTGGGAGGAGGGATGCACAACCTTTCATTCCAGTAGTATTTTAGGGATGGCTTAGGAATTGTTAAGGGTAATTTTGACTCTTCATGATTTTTGCTTCCCTGCTGACTTATGTTTTAACCAATTCCCTGTCCTTGAGATTGAGGGAGTCCTCTGGTCAGTAGGGTGCAGGAAGCCTCAGCTGACAGGCTCACAGCCTAACTGAAGCTGCTCCCTTGCCGGAGCCAGCTGGCAAAAGTATGGGTTCCAAAGAAGAGAGGTGTGGGAATGAAGAATCCAACTCCTAAGAATTTGATTCTGAGAATTTTTATTTTTAACGTGGGGGGTGGGCGCCAGTCTACTGTCTCTACTGGCCGGCCCCCTCTATTGGGTCAATATTTTCTACTGGCTGATGCCTACTTCCTGGTCAATATCATCCCTCTTCTGCCTCTCCACTCCTGGGGTATTTATGCAGTTACAGGTCAATCAATATCCTCGTGCCATCACCACCGGAATACAATACAGACCAATCCAAAGCACATATATTACAAGTAGGTTAATCAGTACCCTCGTGCCATTACCACCATATCTTCTCTCAGACCTTTTACTTTGAACCTTCTATGACCCCAAACCTTGTTGACTCTGGGCAAAGGACAGTCAGCTGAGTCAGAAATATTCTTTAAGGAGAAAAACTTAATGGCTTTCCACACTCCCTGATTCTACCCTCCTGTCTCTCAGCACCAGGAGCTCATGAAGGGCACAGAGACCAAGACAAATGGTCCTGTCCAGGAGGGGCAGTCTTACCTCTGTTTACCCTTCTGCTTCAGGGATGAGAGGTGAGCAAGGGCCCTAAAGAGAGAGCAAGAAATTGACCTAGCCACCCCCACCTAACCCATTCCTTAATGTTATTACATAGGCCCTACTCAAATTTCTAGTCCTCTCATAAATGCTATTTCTTTCTATAGTTCCTTTTCTATAGTTCGCTTATGTAAATCAGGGTTCAGATAAGGCCTGGTTGATATTTCTTTGACTATCTAGCCAAGGGGAGGTTCTGCCCAGAGAATTAGCTGTAGTAACCAAGGTTCATAACCCTGTACAGGTTGCATGTGACCCGGTCAGATTAGCAGCTCCTCCTTTTGGTGTCGACTTAGAGGGGGTTCTGATCCTTGCTAAAGAGAGGGCTATGAGCCGAGTCACAGGGAGAGCACTGGGTTCATGGGCGGGTGTGGGTGGGTTGTTTGGGTTCCTCTGACCGGACAGATGCATGCTGGGGAGCAGAGGAGGGGCACTGAGTTCCTACCAAGAAGTGGTGAGAGATGAAATAGGAGCGTGTCCCCCAGCTCGATCGTTGAAGGCCTTGAGCACTGGCGAGAAGATTTTAACTGCCTCTTGTAGATTACTGGAAATCCCTGGTTGGACTTTGCAAAGAACAGCGATGCGGTTGGTTTTTTCTGAAGATCACAGAGTCGGTGGGGGATGGGGTGGGGAGAATGCAGTGGAGAGGAGGAAACAGGAGACCCACGGAGGACTGGTGGTGTGGACTAGCTGTGGGCTGGGGAGAGGGTGCTGGCAAGAAGAAAGGGGCCTCTCTGCTGTGTGCACAAGATGCTCACTTATTTTATTTATTCATGTACTTGTTCTCTCCTTCCTTCTTACCCCTGGTCTCCATTCTGGTTTTCTTCCCTATATGCAGCCACTCTCATGTCTGTGCCCTTTTGTTTGTAAGTGTTCTTACAAAATGTTTGTTGTTTTCTTGTCTTCATGGAATTTAAATAGCTTTTTATTCCAGGGAATTTTGGAAGAGAACGCTGAGGCCCCTGGGCCTGTCATGCAGCCTCAACCACTGTGGGCAGGTGGCCAGCCCACCCCCATCTGTCTCCACCCACTGTCACCCTCTGTAGATGGATCATTTACGTCTATAAATAAGCCAGTGTGTATCTCTGCAAGATAACAAAACCACAACAGCCTTATCAATTGCTTAAAAAGCCCCAATATTTCCTTAATGTTATCACATAGGCCCTACTCAAATTTCCAGTCCTCCCATAAATCGATTTCTTTCTATAGTTCCTTTCCTATAGTTTGCTTATATAAATCAGGGTTCAGATAAGGTCCGGTTGATATTTCTTTGAGTATCTTTTAATCGATAGTTTTCCTATTGAATCTACCCAACTCCCCACAGATTATTTGTTGAGGAGTCCAGGTGTTGTCCTGTAGAATCACCACAGTGTGGATTTGGCTGACTGTACCTCTGTGGTGTAGTCTGAGTTCTTCTGTCTTCTGTCTGAAGTTCCTTTGGTTGGTATCTGAATTAGGCACCAAAAGATAAGTCTTTGCTTTTTGTGACAAAACTGCTGCATGATTTGTTTTGTATCCTTCTCTCAGGATACACAAAATACCTAGCTGTCTCTTTTTTGTGTGTGATATTAGCAGCTGTTAATGATCAAAGCATAAGCCCACTAATTCATTAACTATTGCTGTTATGCTTTAGATATAGAATATCTTCCAAAAGCTCCTGTGTTGAAAGCATGGCCCCAATGCAATAAGGTCTAGAGGTGGCGCTTCTAGACAACAACTGGATCACGAGGGTCCTGACCTCAACAGTGGGTAAATCCACTGAGAGCTGATGGGCTATGGGGAGGTGGGACCTAGAGCAGGAAGTAGGTCACTGGGGTGTGCCCTGGAGGGGACTTCTTCCCAGGCCCTCTCTGTCTTAGCTTCTAAGCAGCTATGAGCTAAGGAGTTTTCCTCCTCCACATCCTTCTGCCATGATGTCCTGCTTCACTTTCCTCCCAGAGGAATGGTGATCACAGCAATGCAAATCTGACTAGCACAACTGTCGTGTAACCCCATTGCCACACATTTACTGTTTTAATATAAAATACACGAATGATATCTGTGAGTCAAAAATCCAGGCCTACGTTATCTGAGTGCTTTGCTCCCAGGTCTTTCTGAAGTTTCTAAACCAAGTATTTTCCAGGACCAGGGTGTTATCTGAGGCTCAGGTGGGGAATGAGCCACATCAAAGCTTAGGTGACTATTGGCAGGCTTCAGTTCCTTGTGGGTTGTCTGAACAAAAGCCTCGGTTCCTTGCTGGCTGTTGGTCAGAGGCCCCTTAGGCCTCAGTTGCTTGGTTGCTTGCCACACTAGCCTCTTCATATAGTGGCCGACTTCATCAAAGTCGGCAAGAGAGAAAGTGTGCTAGACACGTGGAGGCTGTGGCTGTATGTAACATAACAGAAATGATATACCATTGCTTTTATGCGTTCTATTGATCTTCTAATGGAATCACAAGTCATGGGACCCACCCACACTCATGTGGAAGGGATTATTGCACAAGAGTGTGACTTGCAGGGGTAATTGAGAGCTTTCTTAAAGTCTGTCTGCCACAGCTGGGTTTGCAATGGTGATATTTCAGCATCCAACTTCCCCTCCTATTATTTAGTTATCCATGGTATAACTGACAGAGGAGTCAGAATAAATGCTTGATCCTTCCCTTTTATTTACTAGTTTTCAAAGCTGAGTTGATTGCTTGGTATTATCCAGTGGTGGCCAGTTGTGTAGCATGTGTTATTAATTATAGAAGTGATATTGTGTCAGATGTGGTGGTGCCTGCTTATAATCTCAGTTCTTGGGAGACTGAAACTGGAGGATTGCAGATTCATGGATGGCCAGCCTCAGCTACTTTGTGAGGCTGTCTGCAACTTAATGAGACCCTGTTTCAAAATAAAGAGTAAAAGTAGGGTTGGGGGTGTATCTCGGATTTAGAATGCCTCTGGGTTCAATCTTCTCCAGTACCACAACAAAGTGATATTGTGGTGAGTATTGTGTACTGTTTACTTCCTTTTCAGAAATTCAGTACTTTGCATTTCAGATGTACTCCCAATGCGGTGTGTCCATCTAGTTCTCAGCTTCTACTTGTTGGACATTATTCCATGGTACACTTCATCCCTATACCTACCTGCTCACTCAGTGGATGCCAAGACTGCTTCCTGCTCTCTGCCCTGGTGACCGTTTTCATAGTGTTCCTATGGCTCCTATGCCTTCAGTGGAATGACTGGGTCATAGAGTATAACTTAGTAGTCAGTTTACCTAATTGCAGATTCCTTTCCAGAAGGCAGATTGCTTTCCAGGATGACTGAATGAAGCTAATCTCTCAGGAGAATGATTAGTTAACATATGTAGCTGACAAGGCAGGAAATACCTCAGTGTCCTCATTAATTTTATGCCCATCATTAAACTGACCAAAATTTCTTCAGAGAATTCTCAAAACCATTCCTACTAGAAGCATCCATATGAAGTTGGAAGTGCAGAAGTTGCTCCACCATTTCCAAAGCCACAGCTGAACAGGGTAATGGGAGTTGAGAGCAGAATCTTTTCTAGTATTTCCCAACCTAGACTACTGCCACCTGGTAAACTGCCCAGATTCTGTTTCATGCTTTAGAAATGGGGGAGAGGAAGAAGGGGGATAAGGGAAGAGTTGGTAATGAAGCAGGGAAAATGACTTAATTTATTTAGGAAGGGGCTGTGGGAGGGTGTCTTATCGTTTGCTTCCCGCCATTTTGTCTCATGGACATGGTTGCTGAGGTGAAGGCCTTCCCCCATGGCTCCTGTTGTAAGACTAAAGCTTGTCTGCTGGCTCCCTGGTGGGGCCCGGGATGGGAAGGGAGGTCACGGGAAGACATGTACAAAGGGTGGAGAGAGAGAAGCATGAGTAGGAAAAATTAGGTAAAGACTGTATCATAGACAGTGTCAATACTTGGGAGCTACAAGAGGAGAGGAAATGCAAAGGAGGACAGACCAGTGTGTTAACATCTCCTGGAGACTGTGTATCTTTTAAATATTTTTACATGCAGCTATTTTAGTCTTAACCACAACTCTTACAAAGTAGGCATTATCATTTCTCTTTTGTAGATGTGGGAACGGAGACACAATTTTTAAGCAGTTTTATTACCGTTAGAAAGTGTTGTTTCTGGAGCCAGGTGTGGTGGTGTGCACCTCTAATCTTGGTACCTGGGAGGCTGAGACAGTAGGATCACAGGTTCAAGGTCAGTCTCAGCAACTTAGCAAGACCCTGTTTCAAAACATAAAAATAAAAGGGGCTAAGGGCGTAGCTCGGAGGTAGAGTGCCTCTGGGTTTGAACCCCAGTACCTATCCCCCCACCCTGCCCCCTAAAAAAACAAAAACAAAACAAAACATATTGAGTTGTGGTTCACCTCCAGGTCTGCTCATGCCAGCACCTTTGCCCTTCATGTACACAAATGCACACACACGCATAGAGACGGTTTCAAGGACAGTGTGGTTAATAGAGCCGATTGCTGATGAGAGGTCAGGAGAGTGAGGAGAGGAAGTGGTTTCTGAAACTGTCTTAGGTAGAAAAAGTCCTATACCGCTTTCTTTTGGTTGCTGAGGAGGGTGGCTGAAGGTCGTATCTACTGATCTGGGCAGCCTCTAAGACAAGCAAAAATACTGAAATCAGTTGAGACCAATGCAAGAAGAAATGCATGGTTGGATCTTGAAGCCCCACATTACATGTAGTTTCTAACAGAAATTTGCTGGCTTAATCATAAAGTGAAGGAAACCAGAAGTGTCCAGACTGACAATGGCTTTTGCCCAAGTCCAGATAAGCAACGAATAGAAGCCTGTTCAAATACTGTTGATGCTAGAAAAGAACTGTAAAATAGACCCTGAAGCCCAAGTGCCTGTGTCAGTGGAAGGGGAAGGGGCTGGGAGAGCATGTGTTATCTTACTTGCAAGTTCAAAAATTAATGTGCTGGGCATAGCAAGGAGCAATGGAGGATCAGTGGCCTTTCCCTCCTGCATTCTATTCTATGGAAGAGAACATTGCAATTTGGGCATCTTACATAGCAGATTTTTTTTTCTCAGACAGCATTTTAATGAGCAGAACATAAATAAGTTCATTGCTTCCAAAAAATACAAAGACTAGTTCAAGAGGCAGCATGCCAGGCAAGTTGCCCTTTGGGTTTTAAAAAACCCCAGTATTTCATGACCAGTGCAAGACCAAGGTTTTGCAGGACGGGCTCTTTATTGAAGCCAGGTGTGAGCTGTCTCCTCTTCTTGGCTGGGAGGCTGTTTCAGTCCTAAGGAGTATTTCCTGTGGTGGTTGTACATTGCTGGCCTAGGTCCCAGGTGCCACCATAGACTTACCAAGAACTCCTACAAATCCCCTGTTGTGTTTTCTCCCTTCCTCCCCCTTCTTCTTTCCCTCAGTTCCCAAGTCTACTTCCTTGGGCAGTTCTGTTCACAGGCTGGACCCAAAGTGTTTAAACAATATTAGTAATTCCAAAATTGTTCCATGTGCCTGGAGTGGAACTTCCTCCCTGCGACCCCGGCCTCCCATGTGTTCCTGTTCACTGTTCACCAAAAGGAAGCAGCATTTGCAAACTTTTGCTTGACAGTTTCAACTTTTGCAAAATAAGACCACAGTGCCTGCTTTACCACAGGCTTATAAGAAGGAAATTAAATATGTGAAAAGTCCTAGCTCAGTGCTTGGCAGACAGAGGAGCTTGGTAATTATTATTTACTCTGGATGTAAAAACAGGAGGGCTGATTTCCTTCACCTCTCCAAAAACAAATGAGGACTCATCCCTTCCTTGAAAGAGAAAATGGGAGAAAATCATGAAAATAGAGGCAGAGAATGGACTAAGCTGGCTGCTTTGAAATAGATAAGAAGCAGAAATTTGTAAATTCTTAATTTTTTAAACAGTTAAGATATCATGGACATATAAAGGTCATGAATATTTAAGATATACAACTTGACCCAGGCATGGTGGTGCATGCTCATGATCCCAGTTCTTGTATGGTTGAGACAGGAGGATTGCAGGTTTGTGGCTAGCTTCAGAAACTTAGTGAGACACTCTGCAACTTAGTGAGATCCTGTTTCAAAATAAAAAATAAAGTAGAGCTGGGGGTGGAAAAAATAGAGAGGGGTTCTACCTCAAGCTCAGAGTTAGAACGCTCCTGGGTTCAATCCCTAGGACCAAAAAATTATGCATAATATGTATATTATTACATATAATCATTCCAGCTAATTAACATGTCAATAATCTCTAAATAATTGCTAGTTTTGTACACTTTTACCAACATCACCCCATTCATCTTTACCCAGCCCTGGCAACCACCATCTTACTCTTTTCTTCTATGTGTTCGACTATTTTAGATTCCACATATAAGCAAGATCCTTCAACATGTCTCTCTTTCTGTGTTTACTTCCCTCAGCTTCATCCATGTTGTTGCAAATTTCCATCTTTTTGTAAAGGCTGAATAAAATTCATATATATATATATATATATGAATATATAGTGGGAACTCTTGAGTTTTGAAGAACCCTATCTGATTAAACTCTCTGATCAACTGATCAACACCCAGTGTCATCTGGGGAACATCTGCAGCTATATGGGATGTTTTGATGTTTTCTTTTTTATGTATTAGTGCATCTTGATGAGGTACAGGGTGGTAGAGGCATACATGTACACAGCCCTCATTTAGCCATTCCCCAATTCCCACTCCATTCCCTCCCCCTTCCCTCCAGTGGCTTGAGATACCATCTGATACCATACCCATTATATCAGTGAGGTCAAGACTCTGCAGTGACCTTCATTTGTCAAATCCAACCTGAGCTTCTGGATTCTTACTTTACTTACATCTGGGATTATCAGATGTTAGTGATCCCCCTGCCCTGCCCTGCACTCAGTGACTTAAATGACAAACCTCTCTTTTGATCTTGTCTTGGGGGTTCTTAGTTGGATCTTCTTCCTTTGTATGACCTTTACAAGTTTCATGTTACCAAGGATTTGGCCCTTGGCCTTCTCCCATCTTTTTAGGCAATCTGATTACCTCTTCACTTTTAACCACCTATTTGTAGTATCTGCCCAGCATAAAATTCCCCAGATCTTTCTGCTAAGGCCCTTTAAACCCTCCCTGCTACGGCTGGTTGGTATGCACATTTCTTGAGTGTTCTTTAAACCCCTCCTCCTCTCTCCTGCTTCATCCCACAGCTGTCTTAGATGAGGCCTCCACCATCTCTGGTGTAAGAGAGCCGTGGCCCCGTACCTGACATGCCGTTGTCTGGGTTTGTCCCCTCCTCTGCCCTGTCCTTGGTTTTTCTTTCTAGTTAATGATTTTCACATTGCCTCCAGATGGCTCCCAGATCTTCCAGATCTAGGTTGAATGTTAGTAGTTGGGCTCCTGCCTCTTATCCTGGGACCCATACATGTACCTACTAAGTTGGTGGGTGGCTTCACTCAGGATGGGGCTCGGGGGCCTGGACCTGCTTCCTTCCAGGAGCACAGATTCCTCCTGGCTGTCCAAGAAAGACCAGTGGCCCAGGCCAGTGACTAGTTTTTCTGCTTCCTTTTACAAATGAGAGAGTCATACCTGGCTTCAGGAGGTAATCCTGACTCAGGTCCTCTGCCAAGTCTGGAAAGCTTTACTCCCTGTTACCAATGAAGCATCAATTTGGACATCTCTTCACTTTTGACTAGGAGATAAAGAGGCTCATGGCTTCAACTCTGTTACTATTGTGTAATTGTGTGTGCACGTGTTACTGGGAATTGAACCCAGGGATATTCTACCTCTAATCTATGGCCTCAACCCTATTTTATTTTTTATTTTAGGTTCTCACTAACTTGTTCAGGTGCTTGCTAAGTTGCTGAGGCTGTTGTGGAATCTGTGATCCTCCTGTCTTAGCCTCTCAAGTACTAGGATTACAGGTGTGCACCTCCATGCTCAGCTACTACTGTGCATTTTTATTCTATGGAAATAATGATCTGATTTTTCAGTGTGATATTGTTTTAGTCATGTACAAAAGTTCATATATCATTGCTGGGCTTACAATATAGTTGGGGAGCTCAGAAGCTGAGCTAACAGTGCCATGGGGTCTGGCAACATCTCTTCCAAATGAATCTTTTAGTTCCTGTGCCAGTCAAAAAGTAGGTGCTTTGCAGATTTTGGTGGTTTACTGCTACCTAGATGTGGGATTGCTGAAAACTTGGAGGCCCAAGGGTGAGAAAACAAAGTTGTCACAAAGTCAGGGAAAGCTCCGTATCTGCAGCCTTTCTTCTTTGACTAGGAGGCCCACCTCAGAAAGTCTTATTTCCTAGCAGAGTGTCAGGGTGTTAAAGTGTCTTGGCTACTAGAGGACTGATCTTCTTAGTGTAAGAAAGCACCCTCATCCAATTAGGGGTTCTTAGTGTCAGTAACTAAAGATGGTGTGTGGCCTTGGGAGCTGCTCTGGGGCTCAGCAGATGAGTTGGTACCCCCATATGTGGGTTCTGGGGCCAATGGGACAGAGTCTGTCTGCAGCAGGCTGGCTCAGTGGTTGAGACTGGAGTTTCGCTGATTTTGGTCAGGTGTGTGGAAAACTAATCTCACATAATTCATAGAGGTGACAATCTGCTTTAGGCATCGAGCATCCTTTGTGGAGAAAAATAAGTCAGTAACGTGCTCTCAGCAGGGAGCTTTATCAGGGGCTTCTCAGAACAAAGGGTGTGATATGATCTAACTTCAGCGTAACTTTGACTTCTCTGTGTGTTTTTCTCATTGATCTCATGAGTCATAGAAATATTTTTGACGATTGCAGCAAAGTATATGGCTATTTGTAACTCCACCAAGCTGGAAGAGCTTTATCCAGCTATATAAAGAAATAGAGTGCCTTGCTGTCATGCTCCATCTGTCTAAAACATGGTACAGCTCTTTCTTTGCCTTGTGTTGGAAGCACATGTGGTTTAGAAGCTGAGCCCTAGCTGTACTGAGTCCCCAGTTTGTTGCGAGTTTCTGTACACCTGTCTTGCAGCTGGCTCAGGGTGGTACAGGGGACATTTCTCTTTTTGCCTGATCATCATCCATTTCCTTCTTTCTAGGAACTGGATGCATCTCTCTTGTGGAGATCATGTTTCACAACCTGAGCCAGGCCTGCTCTGCTATGGAATAGTCTAAGAATGAGGACATGAGCCAGGTAAAGCCTTCCAGGACATTTCTGCTGAAACTAATGGAAAATATTTTCATTTCCACTGCAGGGGGCTTAGCTGACAAAGGTCCTTCTGCCTTTTGTAGAGCACCTATCTAGCAGGTGGAGACAGAGGATGAGCTCTAGTGACATTGTTTGAGGTCATTTATCCAGCCTTGCCTGCGGTCAGATGCATCCAGGCATGTAAACTCATGCCTTGCTTTCTCAGTTTCACCAAGCTTGAGTTGAATTTCTGTCATTTGAGATTGAGAGTGTCTTAACACTCATGTGCAATATTTGGAAGTAAGAATTCTTGATAGCAAGCTCTATGTACAGCAGGCCTAAGGTATTTATAGCTATTTACGATGAATGTCTGGCCCTGAGGCACTCTCAACATAGCTGCTCATGTGGAAGTTTATTGAGTAAGCACTGGCTTTTTGTATATAGAAGACTTGAGATTCTTTGGTCATCTAATGCTGGAGTAACCCAATAGTCGAGACTAGAAAAAGGACAGGGAGAAGACTATGAATATAAAGTCTATGGCACCTGCTGGCCCCAGGAGCTGTCCAGAAACCAGGGCTTTTGTGTGCCTGTTGCAGGAAGAGCAAGCATCTCAGGAGGATCCTTCTAGACACTTTATGATCACTTGCCCAACCCTGCTGAAATATCATTTGACCCAGACAAAGTACTTTTCCCATGAAATGACCAACAGAAAACACAGGTCTCCTAATTTCCAGGCTATTTCCCCATTCAGAGCACACTTCCTTCCTGACTTGGGGAAGAAATAACCTAGTACTCAGGAAACACAAGTGGACACAGCAGTCTACAAACAACAGAGGAAAGTGTCCATTGGAAAACAATGCTGTATTTATGGTCTGTGTAACAGGGAGCCTTTGTGGAACAGGTGGGCTTTCAAGGGGTTTAAGAGGAGGATGGCAGGGCAGGGACCCTCCAAGCTGGCCTCCTCAGGCCAAAAGTCATAAAGGCTCTGACTCAGGTGCAGTAGACTGACGCATAGAGCAGGAGGAAGAGCCGGGGAAGGAGACATAGAAACGAGAGTATAAGACAAGTGGGACGAGGAGAAGCACTGAAGGGTGGTTACCATCTCGTTCTTTTTTCCTATGCATATGTGCAGAAGGGGCCCTAGATTTAAGATTAAATACCAACACCGAGGGCCTTGTAGCGGGGTGTCAAGAAGATGGGACAGCAGGGGATAGGAAGGAAGGGGGCTTTGTAGGAGAAGTAAAGAGAAGCAAGAGACCATTTCTTAGCCAGAAGCTGCCCTTGAGGTGAGTCATCAAGGCATAGAATCTGGGGCTTCTATGGAGACCCCCGACTGTAGGTCCCGACTCAGGGAGAGGACAGAGGGCCAGATCAGAGGAAGCCAAAAGAGAGATTCTGGGATGTCCTACCACGAGATCTCAGTGCTGCGTCTGTTCTCATCATCATATTTACTTGAATAGGACTGGCTACTCCATTCCCCACATGCTCTGCCCACTCCATGCAAGAGACAGATGACATTGTCTGCAAGGATGGTACCCTCCACCTATCCTCCTGCAGTGTACAGTCCATTCCCCCAACTGTCCCTGGATTTTATTCCAAACACTCAGCTGTGGAAGAGTTGTTCAGTGTCTGTCTATGTACAACTTGTCAGCTCAAGGTCAGGATAACTCAGCATAGGAAAAAGGCGCTTCTGCTCTGGCCTTTCTGATTTCTCCAAACCCTTTCATTCCCTGTACCAGAATCACTTTTGCAAGAGCTGATTCCTGAGGTGTGCATGCAATTTGTGTTTCTAACCAAAAAGGGGGAAAAAAAAAACCAGAAAAAAAAATCCATGCTCTGTCTGCGGTGCGTCAGCATCCTCCCTGTCTCCTGTTACCAGCCTCTGCCCTGCCCCGTGTGGTTTATTTGGCTGGCCCTGGTCGACAGGAAGCCCTCTGGCTCGCCTCTGCAGCATCAAGGTCTTCTTTCCATTCCCTCACCCCGCTCCAGATGGGGAGAATTTTTGGAGGCCCCCAAATAATCATTCACTCCATTAATTTTATGTGTAGAAAATGGGGGGTATTCCACATGTGAGACCCTTGTGGTGTTGGAGTTTGGAATAAATGGGCAACAAACACACAATATAAATTATTTGTTTCACCGACTCCATTTTTGTAACATCTCTGAGACCTTTGTGGTGCTGGAGATGGGAATAAATGGGACAAACATACTTTATAAATTATTTGTTTCACCTATTCCATTTGAATAATAATATGTCTGCATGCAGCTCTGAGCTCAGAAATATTGAGTCAAAGTACTGAGCACAGGAGCCACAAGCACTGTCTACATCACTGACCTCAAACCATGTCATTATGAGAATTAAAAATAGATGAGGAAAAGCCACTCAATTCAGATGCTGTAATGACACCTCCAGAATGAGCCTCTCACAAGCTGCTCAGGGGTTGTTTGAACAAGTGTTTGTGTTCAACAGTAGCTTCCATCTTTGGGTTCTCTGGCACAGACAGATGTGACTTCATGGTGGACTCACAGGGAGTGTGTGAAGCACTCTTATTGCAGGCACCCAAACCTGGGCTCGGACTGAGGTCCTGAGGCTGTAGTGTTTTATGAGTTGCTTTGTTTTAGATGAGGGGAAAGCTTGGAAGCTTCTTCTCTGCACTTCTGCCTTTCTCACAACTCTGGTGTTTTATTGGTAGCTTTTCCTGCACAGTGCCATCTTCTGCTTGGTCTTTCCATGGAGAGACTTTCTTTCTTCCTTTCAGGCACCTGGGGCAGACGCTGTCACAACTGCAGGAGCCCTTTACTGAGTCTTCCCTGGGGTAGGGAGCTGGGGCTGGCTTACATGAAGGAGCCAATGCTCTAGGGTTATTCTGGCTGACCAAATTGGTGAGCTGAAAAATTTCTTAAAATATCCCAGGAGCATGTTTTTATTTTGTATTCTTGTTGAAAGGATAAATAGTGCAAAAAAAAAAAAAAAACACATCAATGCCAGAAGAGAGAGCTCAATATCTGATAAAATTGGTCATGCTGCAAGTTAAAAATATTAGTTAAAAGGCTCAAATTATGGTTACAAAAATATCTGTACTAATAGTTTACTGTCTGGCTTGAGTGAGTTTAACTTTAAGGTGTGGTAGCTCTGGAAATTTATTGTGAGTCACTATATAATAACTGGCTGCACCATCAGGCACCAGCCCACACACAATTTTCCAGCACTGAACTTTGAATGTTTCATGTAAAATGAAAATAATACAGTCTTATGTGTTTTTCTAGGGATGAGGTGGTTGGCATCCTTTTAGACTGCCAGACTCGTGAATTTGATGTTTCCTATCAAATTAAGATGTGTAGAGCAAGTACCTAGTTTTTAGTTGGCAAATATAAATCTCTTTAAAGAGGAAACCCATGCATATACAGTCTATTGTCTCGAGGTTGATTTCCTCCTTTGTGGGTTGTTTGCTTGACCTGGACCATCATCTCTCCAAATGGCCAACTCAGCTCTTGGCACCATAATTACACATTGGAAGGAAGACTAAACCAGAAAACATAGATGGTTATCTCTCTGCATGTTTTATTTTCTCCTTTCTTTTCCTTAATTTCTGTTCTCTTTCTGGAGTTGGAAAACCATTAATACACTTCCTCCCATACTGAATCATAGACACTTTCATGGAGGAGGTAGTATGTGGATGCTCTTCTTTCTCTGTAGACTAAGATTAGTCTTGAGTCTTCATGGCTATTCAAATGCAGTGGGGCTGGGGCCATGGTAAACGAGCTTTCATGGTGTAAATTCCAAGGGGTCTGATGTTTTTCTGGAAGCCTTGTTTTGCCTGAGATGTCTTCTCTATTTGGAAAATCTTTTTCCATCTTGGGTATTACTAGTCTCATTGAAATCCTCCTAAGCCTTTGTGGCTTTGTGAGAATTCCTTCTCCCTCCATTCTCCTGCTTACCCTTGCTTTACCTTATTTGAGATCCCTATAGTACTTGTCATGTGCATCTGTTTGGGATGCTTGCTCAATATTTTTAAGTTTGTTAACTTTATATATATTTATGTCATCTCCTTAGCTGGTCTGTAAATTCATTGAAGGAGAAAAGTACTTCATTCATTTTTGTAATCTGCTCTAATTTGGATCTTAGAAGTCCCCCAAAAGTCCATGCATTAGGGACTTGGTCCCTAAGAAAACTCTACTGGAGAGTGGTGGAACCTTTAAGAGATGGGGCCAAGTTAGAGGCCGTTAGATCATTGGAAGTGTGGCCTCAAAGGGGTTTGTGGGACCTGGCTTCTTTTTTCATTTTTGCTCACTGGCTATGAAGTGAGTGGTTTTGCTCTGCTATATACCTTCACCATCATGTGCTGCCTCGCCATGGACTGAAAGCCATAAGGACAACTGATTATGGACTAAAACTTCCAATACTGTGACCCAAAATAGACCTTTTCTCTTTATAAGTTGACGGTTATAGTTATTTGTTATAGTGATGGAAAGCTGACTAACACAGAATCTCGTCTAACACACAGAAGGCTCTGGAAATGCTTTCTGATTGATTTGTTAAGGTAGTTTATATCTTCATTAAATATAATTTTGGGAAAACAATATGGGAGACCCCATATTAGTCACTTTCATCTCCATTGTTTTATTGAATCATCTCAAAGACCCTAGGAGATAGTTGTACTTTGTTGGGTGATGGAACTAAGCCACAAAAAGCTTCCCTGATGTTCCCAAGCCAGAAAATGGCAGAGCCACTTTCACTCTGACTCCCAATCTTTCGATGGTGACATATTTACAATAAGAAGTAGAATGATCTAGAAAGCGAGGAGGCAGAGGTGCTTCTGTTTCTGGTTACAGAAGCCTGCTGAGAAAGTTAGCTCTTCAAAATTCCTGTGATCTGTTGGAGATACCAGCAGGGAAAACACTGTGCAAGCTGCTGGTGAACAAGGGCCTCTCAAAGCTCTCTGCTTAGTTCTAATTATATGCTTGTTATGCTAACTGACAGGGCAGGTCCTGCCAGCCATGCACAGGCAGCATGCCTCTGAAAGCTATGTCTTTTATTTCCTCTGGCTGATGGTTCTTTCCAGTTGATGGACTTGTGTCCTTTGCACTGCCACACTGCAAGCTTTCTTCTAGACAAAATTTGCTGCAGGCAGAAAGGACAAAGGAGAACGCCTAGCTCTAAAGATAAGAAGATGGCTTTGCAGCAACCGTTGGGCTTCAAAGTTCTTTGAGTCCACAGTGAAGGGGAGACTCTCCAGAAATCTGTGTGTCTGTTTTCACAGAGCAATACTGAAGCTGTACACTGGGCTGCTGTGCTGTCATCTGGTGCAGTGTAGCTGGCATGCCTGGATGGGGATCTGCATGATCATACAAAATAAGAAATCTTGGTACCTAGCAAAAGAGCATTATGACAAGAGGGAAGATTTAGGCTATTGTATTCTAGTACTCCTTTGTTAGCCAATAAACCAGTCTTTGAGGGCAAGGGGATGTGAAAATTTTCACCCATACACAGCAGAGTTTCTCAGTGTCAAATGTCTGTCACAAATTTTGCTTGTGGTCACCTCCAAAGCCTACAATTTAAAAAAAAAGTGCAGCAATTATCTCAACCAAAGTGCTACTGAGTGCACTTTCCAGTGGTTGGTCCTCAGGCTCCTTTCCCAACAATGTTTCCCTCATGCTAAAAGCCCAAAGAAGCATGTGTGTAGCTCCTGAAGCCGAGAAGTCTACTCCACGGAAAATTTGCATGCTGTAATTGAGTTGCCAGGAAAACTCAAGACACAATTCTTCGGGCTTGCAATGATCTTGGTTCCCTGCAACTTTCCAGGCTCACAGCGGAGATGGTAGACAGACTCTTCCAGTGTCTTGTAACTTGGTTGTAAGCTGGAAACTTTATAATCCAAATCAGAGCTCCTGATTTTCTCTGATTCTATTTTTAAATGTAAAAAGCTTCCATGGTGTAACATATAGATATCCAGGGTCCAGGTGTTTTCTGGCAGTAAACTTGATGGCATGGAGGTTCAGGAGATCTATGGGGATGTTCTTTAATGTAATTTAGGCTGAGGGCAGGTGAAATCTTTGTTCTGGAGATTTAGAATTGGCTGTCTCCATGGTCCTGAATTCTTAGGGTCAACCAAAAGCAAAAACAGAAAAAACAAAATGTATCCCTGAAGTTTCTTATGAAACTTGGAGAAAAGTCACTCTTCTTCAAGGTAACAATATTCTTTCAAATAGGCAACCCATTGCACAGATGGCCTCCTCTCCCAAGTTATTATCAAATCTATGTTCAAGTTGCTACTGCTTTGGATAGCTGAGTTGACCCCAAGCTCAGTGAGAACCACAGGTGAGTGTACCTTCAACAACAGGAAGGAAGCTCCTAGGTGCATTTGCAGAGGGATTGCAGATCCCAGAGGTGCCAGTGCTTGGAAGGTTCTATACTAGTTAGATCACATCATTCAGTTCTGAGGGTCATTTATTGAGAAGAACTAAATGGGCCCATCCCGATGAGGTTGAGACAACCAGCCTGGTGGAATATGAGGGCAGTGTTGTAGGAGGATGATGGCAACGTTGGGCCAGTCAGGTGTGGTGCTGCATGCCTGAAATACAAGTACTTGGGGGGGCCTGAGGCCAGCCTCAGAAACTCAGTGAGACCTTGTTTCTAAGTAGAAAATAATATAGGGCTGGGGGTCTAGCTCAGAGATGGAATGCCCTTGGGTCCAATCCCTAGTACCAAAAAACAAATTGGACTTTTGCAGTTTAACAAAAGAGGGCGGGGTGATCCTAGGATTTGAAGGTTGGGAGGTAATGGTGACCTAGTCTAAAGCTCCATCTGATGTTAGATTTTACTTACCTTCTGTACTTCTCTACCATATGATCACTAACCTTGTGCAGAATATATCTTATGGCAGAAAACTCATTACCTTCAAGCTCAGACCATAAAATCTACCTTTAAATATTTCAAATGGGAGGTTAGGGATGTATCTCAAAGGTAGAATACTTGCCTAGCATGCGCAAGGTCCTGGGTTTGATCACCAGCACCATTAGAAAAAATCAAGTGGAATTATGTAAAGCCTGTAGAAGGGAGAAACGTAGAGGAAAGCATTCTTTTGGGTCATTATGGCTAGAAAATCATTGGGAGAAACGGGAGGAGGGTAGAAGTTGGCTTTGGTGCCAGGCATAAGTTACCCACCAATAAATGTGCTACATTTACTTATGCTTAAAGAAGCGTCTTTGGTTATAAGAAACCCATGAGACAAGTTCAAACATGAAGATTTGGGGTAAGATTAGAATGATTTATTGACCCTTACAAACCAGAAACAAAGTATAGGAAGACCACTGAAACTGAAATTGGAAATCCTGGAAGTAGGATTATGATATGCACATGGTATGTTCCTCTACTTGTCTCTGTCACTCTTTTTCATTTGAATTGTCTCCCACTCTTAACCGCTCGCTGGTCCATAGTCTTTGTCTCACATCACTACCTCTAATCTTAGCTCTTCCTCCACCTGCCTTTTAACTCCCTACTGAAGAACTATCTTCTCCATCAACTCCGAGTTCTGAGTTGGAGAAAAAGAACCACTTGGGCTCATCCGACCTTGGGATTAGCACTCTTGGGCCACCAGTGCAGCCCTGCTCCAATTAGTGACTGCTTAGGGAGGATGGGTCACATAAGTATGTGGAGACAGATTCTCTAAAAAGAACATAAGGTAAGGCAGAGATTAGAAGGCCTCCTACAAGCACATCACTTTCAACTACAGAAAATAATAATACCTTGCTATGGAACTTTAGTCCTTCAGAGAGGAAGGGGACTTTTGGCAAGAGCCCATCAAATCTTATCTTGTAGGTCTCTGCCTACTCAGTTTCACCCAAGGACCTTTCTCTTCCTTGTGGTAACAGAGAACTTCCCCCCTCCCACTACCATTTCTTATCTAATTTTTCTCATCTTCACTTTGCTCTGCTTGAATAAATCTGTATTTCTTTGCCCACAAAGTTTAGCTGTGGTCTTCTTTCTTCCTACTTTAGTTTATTCTCATAACTTTTGGAGGAACTCTTAAAAACATACTGCCCCCACTACCACCAACAGACTGTCTTCTATCTTCTGCAGTGTGTGTGTGTGTGTGTGTGTGTGTGTGTGTGTGTGTGTGTGTACTTTTTAAATGGAAAATTCACAGTTAGCTTCTGGTGTCATGTCCTGTCTTTCAGGAAGCATCTTCCTTTCAGCCTGGAGCACAGAGCATGATGACAGATGAGAAATAATCATTTCATACATCCTGGTAAAATATTCTCTGTTGCAACAGCGGGCGATTAAATCTTCATTTTGATATATGCTGTGGTGTCTTCAGAAATGTACTAGTAAGACCTGATTTCAAAGAGAATGCAAATTTCCAGGCTGGAAATGCATTAAGGGGGCTACAAAACTGTGTAAAGTGGTGTAGAGGTGAAGCCACTTGGGGCAGATAGTCTTGAATTGGAGAATACCATTAGCCTGGGCTGGAGTCTGGATCCAGAAGGTAGACTACAGGTGACTGATTTCATATTCATTTGAATCTGGACCCATGTTGTGGACCTCAGGTGGCTGATTTTCTATTCATTTCTGCTGCTCTTGGTATCCTTATTAGCTATAAAGTTTGTCGAAGCATTAGTATGCCTGAACTCTCTCCCAGGTGGAGTCATGGCTGGATTCCTATAAATTATTAATCCAGGGGGAAGCAAAACTAGACTCAAAAATTAATTTGAGTAAACTCTGCTAGTTTACAGAGTAACTAGTATAAATGGAATGCTGGTTACCATATGAGGTGAATAAGAATTAACATAAAACGCTTTGGACAGCTTTCTTTTCCTTTCTCAGCATGGTGCTTTTTTTAGAGGCCAAACAGTGAGTTTAGGATTATGGTACCTGGAGTCAGGCTTTCTGCTTTGATACCAGTTCTACCATTTTCCATTGGCACGGATTGGGAGAACTCTGCCTCAGTTTCCTAATCTGTAACTGGGAGTGATGGCAATAATAGCTAATTTAAAGGATTATAACAAAGAGTAAAGGTATTATAGTTCTGCCTTCGAGCTTCATCCCCCTGTCCTATTTCATTTTTATTTTAAAACAAGACTTTGCTAAGTTGCTGAGGCTGGCCTCAAACCTGGGCTCCTCCTACCACAGCCTCCCAAGGAGTGGGATTACAGATGTGTGCAAACACACTCAGCTAAGGTATTATTTTTATAGACGAGAAAAGCAAAGCTCAATAACTCCACTACCTCTCAATGTTAACGAGAGCTGGTGAGTGGATGGATCTGATTCAGACTTTAGACTATAAGCCTTTTAACCCAAGCTGTTCTTCACTAGTCCCACGAGAATCACCTGGAAGTACCTGTTAAAAAATATGGATTTTAACCAGGTGCAGTGGTGCACACCTGTAATCCCAGTACTTGGGAGACTGAGACAAGAAAATTGCAGATTTGAGGCCAGCCTCAACAACTTATTGAGAGCATGTTTCAAAAGAAAAAAGAAAAAGGGCTGGAAGTATAGTTCAGAGGTAGAATGACCCTGGGTTTAATCTTCAGCACTAAAACAAAACAGATCCAAAAAAAATCTTCAAAAGAAACAACAACAAAAACAAAAGCATCAACTTCTAGGTCCTTGGAGTGGGGATCAAGAATCTGTGATATCCACAAGCCAGGTGGTAAGATTTGGCAGTGGTGTGCCAAAGCCCCCCATGCCTTTGGGATGGGGGCTTGTGTCCAGAGCTCTTTGGGTTCTCTTCTCACTATGCGTTTCCAAGCCCCCTAACCAGCCCTTTCCTCCTCCTTTCCCTGTCTCCTCCACTGCATCTTTGAGGGGGCTGGTTACTAAACGATCTTCTCGCTGAGCTTCCCCAGGCCCTCAGTGTGCCCGGTCACTCTGTCCAAGGTTTCTTCCTGATGGCCAGGCCTTTGCCTGTGAACCCACTCTGATCTTCCTCCAGCCAACCTTCTGCTCTTCATTCATTGCTTTTTTTTTTTAACCTCCATCTTTACTTCTCCTTTAGATTTCATTGAAATGACCATGGATAGTAGATATCTATGCAGAATTGTAATGAAAACTGTAGAATGCGTTTTTCAGATTATGTCACAAAAAAAGACCAATGTCATTTATATGAACTAGTTACAAATATATTACCAATAAGATAATTAATACCATGCATTTGACTGAAGTGACTACGTTTTGGTCCAAAGTGTCTGAGTGCAGTGAACCCTGCTGCTAGCCAGTGGTTTCTGTGTAGTCTGCCTTGTTGACATATAGTTTGAGGCCCCGTATTGTCTTCTTTTGGCAATACCTGGACTAGGAACTCTGGGTCATAGTTGCAGATCCCAGTCAATTTCTCACAAGGCCAAATGATGCTTGAAGAAACAATATTCTGCTGGAAAAACTGATTTCTGCAATTGTGCAGGTCACAGTCAAATGCACTCATCTCTGATATGACGACAAATTGATTCAAGGACTTTGGCCCACAAGCTACTGCTCCAGGAGCCAAGCCTGAATTAGATGCAAAAATGAGCACTTGTGCGTATTGTGGTCTGAATAAATGACACTGAGAAGCACCAAATTGATTGTCTACCCAGGAAAGGAGAAATAATTGGGTGAATGAAGTTTGAAGCTGGTTATTTACACACCAGTGTGGATTTTTCGCTTGAGAGGTACATAATTATTCTAGGTTCAGTGGAGGTTTTCCTGGATAATAGGAATTACACGTTTGCAAATAAGTACGTTGATCTCTTTTACTCTGTTATCATTAATCATTTCTAGCATTTATCATCCTTCTCAAAGTATGTGTCAGCAAACCTTATAAACAGAGTGTTTTTCTCAGGTGTATAATTACTTTGGTGTTTTTAAGGATGTATTGATTCAGTACTTTTATGGACCGTAGACATTTTAAGGCAGTATTCAATTTGAAATGGTTTTGTTAGGAATGATGATTGATGAGGCATAAAGACTGAGGTCAGGTCCCATAACTGTACGATCTTGAGCAACCAAGTCACTTCCACTGTGTAAGCTCGACTTTTCTCACCTATAAAGGGAGTGCTACTTATTTCTCTCCATTGTTGAGATAACAGTGTTTTCCTATGTTTTCAAGGGTGCCTAGTCAACTGTAAAGCCAAGCACAATAGATTTATGTTTGGTGAAAAGGAAGGGCCTCAAGAAACTCACCATTAAGAAAACAAATAACAATACAAAATGGGCAAATAAACTAAATAGATACTTCACAAAAGAAGTAAATCAAATGGCCAATAAATGTATGAAAAAATGTTTAATATCATTTGCAATCAGAGAGATGCCAATCAAAACTACCCTGAGATTTCACCTAAATCCAACTAGAATGACAATTATTAAAACCACAAACAACAACAAATGCTAGTAAGGGTGTGGAGAAGCAGGAACTCTACTGCATTGTTGATAGGATTGAAAATTAGTGCAACCACTTTGGAAAACAGTGTGGAGGATCCTCAGAAGAATAGGAATGAACCTACCATATGATCCAGAAATACTACTTCTGAGTATCTACCCAAAAGAAAGGAAACCAAACTACCAAACTAATGCATGTATGTTTATGTTCATAGCCGCACAATTCACCATTGCCCAACTATGGAACCAGCCAAGATGTCCATCGACAGATGAATGGATTACAAAATATGGGATATGTACACAATGGAATTTTACTCAGCAATAAAGAAGAACAAAATTACATCATTTACAGGGAAATGGATGGAACTGGAGAACATTATGTTAAGTGAGATTAGTCAGTCACAAAAAGTAAAAACTTGGATGCTCTCTCCAGGCGTGGAGGAGCATGCTTGTAATCCCAGCATTCAGGAGGCTGAGACTGGAGGATCGCAGTTTTAGGACAGCCTCAGCTACTTAGTGAGGCCCTTTGCAACTCAGTGAGACCCTGTTTAAAAATAAAGAATAAAAAATAGGGTTGGGGGTGTAGCTTGGAGGTGGAATGCCTCTGGGTTCCATCCCCAGTATCACGAAAAATAATTATATGCTCTCCCTAATATGTGGAGGCCAGGGAGAAATGGGTCATAGAAGGAACTGTAGACAAAGCAGGAGAAACCATAGATAAGCAAATAAATTCCCTAATGTACATGATGTACACTCACAAACATTATTAAAGTCAATCACTAAGCCAAACATGAGAAGGAGGGAGGGGGAGGATATTGGGTGGGAAGTGGGGAAGGGCTAAATGTGTGCATGTATGCCTCTACCGTCTTGTTCCCCATTAAGATGTATGACTACAATGCACCAATAAAAGAAAAGAAAGAAAGAAAGAAAGAAGACAAGGAATGTTACTTAACATTGGTTGAATCCTGAGACTAGAGCTGCACTGGGAAGCAAAGGATGTTAGTTGGGATTTGGGAGATTTTGCTATGATTGAACCATGAGGTGGCATTGTCACATGCAGAGAACAGAAGACAACCTGGCTTCTGTCAGTAGGTGGTGACTGGTGCCTATGGTTACTGGTTAGAATGACAAAACTGGAGTGGTCTCCTGGGCTTCAACCACCTAGCAAATGGCTTATGGCCTAATCCTTTCCAAATAGTTTGATAAAGGATTTTGGTCCTTTCAAAGTACAATTTATGGCCTAACAAGTCTGGAAACTGCTACACAGCTTTGTACCTCATAGAGCTAACATTATAAATGTGCATGGTATAAGCTGTTCTAATATATAGATTATCCCCATGTGCCTATTTAACTAGAAATGAGCTAATAAAAATCTTGGTTCTTTAGTTGTACTAGCTACATTTCAAGTGCTTAATAGCCACAGGTGGTTTGTGGATGCCATATTAAAAATGCATATGTAGAACATTTCCAACATTGCAGGATGTCCCATTGGACACTGCAGAAGGCTCTGAGAACTCCTGAACTGAAAGAACTTACTTAACTTTGTTCCTGTCTCAAGACTTTAATATTCAGCAGAGTTACGATTATGCATCATGCTACTTAGAAAATATAATTTGGCATCCTGGGCCAGATGGATTCCTCTATCTGGACAAGGTGTTCCGAGGACCTGCTCAACAACTCCTATGTTCTACAATTCCTAAAATCCAGTTCCTGCTTCATCCACAGTTATATTTATCTAAGTTCCTGTCCCTGTTGAAAGATTAATCATTCTGATATTGTAAGACATAACCTATCCTGTTTCATATCTCTGTTAAACTTGTCAATAGCCGATGCTCCCTTTGTTATAGACAGAACTTCAGTATTATTTTACTTCAATATCATTTTACTTGTGAAGAAACAGAACTGAGTTCCAGAAAAGTTATATGACTTTCCCAAGGTCACTCAGTTATTAGGAAAATTTATGTTCCTGATCTTTATTTCTTACTAAGCTATTGGCTCATCTTCTTTTCAAAAGCCTTTGAAAGAAATAGCGGTTATTAACGGACTAGGGTTGTATCAATGGTAATATAAGTTTTATATCTAGTCTGAAATCCTGCCCAGCTAGCAAGAATGGGCTCTGAATAAATGTATCCTGTATTTCTTAACCCAACATATTTTTGCAGGCTCTGATTAGGTAAGGCCTAATAGTGAATATATAACCCATCATTCAATTCCTATCCAGTGCTTTATAAGAAATCCTTTGGTGATTTTCAGCAACCAGACAATAATGTATGCATGAGTTTGCATCTGCTTTTGGACCCAATGGAGCTCATTTGATACAAATCCTAGCTAGACCCTATCTATTGTTATTGTTCCTCCTCCTTCTTCTCCTCTTCTTTCTCCTCCTCCTCCTCCTCCTCCTCCTCCTCCTCCTCCTCCTCCTCCTCCTCCTCCTCCTCCTCCTCCTCCTCCTCCTCCTCCTCCTCTCCTCCTCTTCTTCTTCTTCTTCTTCTTCTTCTTCTTCTTCTTCTTCTTCTTCTTCCTTCTCTACCTTGCTTTTAAAAGATTGTAACTTGCATAATGGAAGAAAAGTTGCATTCTTATCATTTTATGGAAACCCTTATGTTAAGGGTTCGGTTCAGAGGTTCAGGTCAAATGTGTCTTTTGTGCCCGTTACTGTGAAGAGGAGATTGTCCCATGTGAGCATCATATCGATTGTAAAAGAGCCATTTGTGAGGGTAATGTCCCAGGAAGAACTACCCTGTTAAGGCTATGATCTGAAATATACTTCTGGCACCTTCGCTCGGGGAATGCCCCGTTAGTCATCTTTGCTAGATGGAGACTTCTGGAAACCTCTGCACAGCTGTACATGTCTCTATTGATGCAAACACTGAAGCCACAGGGGTTGTGGCCACACATGCCTCAGCCTGCTGACTGTGTGGGCCTGTAAGAATCACAGCAGGGAATAAGTCATGGAGCTTGGTCTTTGCAAATCTTGAATTTTGAAACGTGGGAAATGTCATATTCATCACTTTTTCTTGGAACAAATCTCCAAACAGTCTTGAAATTCCAGGGCAGAATCCACGTTAGGTTACCCCAGCATCTCTGAAGGAGAGGGTCCTCCCAGGTGATTCTGGTAAGCTCTGATATTTGAGAACCACTGCTCTTGAGAAATCATTCATTTTCTCCGGGCATAATAGGCCCAATAAACAATCACACAATTGTCACCAAAGAGAATGATGTTGATGTCTTTGTCTTGAGCTCATTGAATTCAAATTTTGCTCATCTCTGTATGGAATCTAATGTGAGTATTCTGACTAATAACTCCATATTACAAACAGAAGCCTGCTCTATTTTTTTCTTCCGCCTGCTCTCAGCATCTCTTCTTGTCTTGTCACATGTAGAAGTAGAGAAAAACCTGCCTCAAGATATGACCTAGAGGTTCAAGTTACCTGACTCCTAGTTTTGATGGGGGAACTCTGTAGGCAATATTCTGGCATTAGAGCAAGATCTGAAAATTCCATCTAACACCAGACCCCTTGTTATATTCTCTCTTGCTCTCCTGCCCTGTACAAGTAATGTGGCTGTAAACAATTAATTTTTATGGATGTATTTACTCAGTAGGAGCCTAACTGAGGTCACCTGGATCCAGAGGTTTAGTAGCAGTGAGTATAACACCCTTCCTTCATGAGCTCAGCAGAGGAACAGCCCCAGGATAAGAAACAGAAGACTGTATTCCTGCCTCATGCTCATTGATCAGCCAGCTGTTGAATTTTGACATGTCCATTAATGTCTCTAGGCCTCCCTTTCTTCATCTGCTAAATGGTGGTAGTGTGGGCTAAACTAGATTTTAAATCAGGGGCCACTCAATTATTTTATTCTTTTTTTTTACTCAAAATAAATAGATACTGAATTTTATTTTATTTTTTAATTTTTCATTGGTGCATTATAGTTATATATCTTAATGGGATACAAGATGGAGACATACATGCACATGTCACTCAATTAGCCATTAACTAATTCCTGCCCCATTCCCTTCCCCTCCCTCCTTCTCTTTTTTTTTTTTTTTTGGACTATTAGGATTTTTATTGAAAATGGACAGTACAAATCAATATGCATGTTGAATTGATAGATTCAAGAAGAATGAATATCTTTATGATAAAGTACATTCTTACCCATGATCGGGACATGCCTCCCCATCTTTTGTGTCTCCAAACATTGTCTGTGAGAGTTCAATAAATAGATTTTTTTCCATCTGGATATGGAACAGATTGAGAAATAAAGGTAGCACCTCGGGACCAAAATATTACCTTTACTGCGGACAGAGACCAGGTCAGAGGATCCAGTTTTACTTCCAATTATTTTATTCTATCAGCTATATAATCTGATGTTGACTACTTCCTCCTTCAAATGTTTACTATTTTTGGCTATTAGTCCTCTTCCTTCCTTCCTTTTCCTCCCTCCCTCCCTTCCTTCCTCCCTTCCTTTATTCCTATTTTTTTTGGGGGGGGTACTGGAGATTGAACTCAGGGGCATTCTACCTCTGAGCTAGACTCCCAGCCCTATTTTATTTTTGTTTTGAGGCAGGGTCTTGCTAAGTTGCTGAGGGCCACTCTAGTTGCTGAGGCTGGCTTCAAACCTGTGATCCTCCCGTCTCAGCCTCCCAGGTCCTGGAATTCCAGGTATGCACCACCACACCTGGCTTGCATTTCCATGTCAGTTTCAGTCTAGCAAACCCTCCTGGGATAAGCACTGCCCTGGGGGATTCAGAATATGCAGGCAATTTCTGCCTTTAAAGTGTTCACACAATATGTGAATAGAATTCAGCAACTTTTTTCTCTGATGCTCCTTCCTTCTTACTTCTAGTCACTTCTTTGGTTTTGGCTCTCTTGCCAACTCTTCAGTTTTTCTGCATACTCTCCTGGGAAAATGATACTCATCTACCTAGTTTCACTACCATTTAAATGCTATTGATGAAAAGATATTTCTTGTCAACCATGACCTCCACCACCTTCTTGAGTTAGAGATCTGTATTTCTATTTGCATCCTGGTTACCTTTACCTCCACCTCAAAAAGTGTAAAATTAAATCTGTTTTACTCACATGTGCCCACTTTTTCCCTTCTACTCTTAAAATCCACTCCTTCTCTCTCTTATCTTGATGAAGGGCATTGCCATCTGTTTAGTCACTCTGATTAGAAATATCAGAGTCATCTTCCCCTCCCCTTTCCCAAGGTCTCATCTGTCAGGAAACCTTTACACTCCATCTCTGAAGTGCTAATGGCTTCTGTTTCTTCCTTTACTGCTCTTGTCCAGGGTTAGCTCTTATTGAAATGTCATCAGTTTTAAGATGTACTTCACCTCATGTTTTGACATCGCCAGAATCAGGGAGCATCTTACAGTTTGTGTTAGCCAGGCAACAATCATGAGACAGACATTAAAGTCTGTGCAGGTGCATATAAACTTGAAGAATCAGACCCTGCATGTAGGAGGAAATCAAAGAAACAAAATGAAAGAATACACTATTCACCTTCTAGAAGCTTTTTTTTTTGGGGGGGGGCTCTGGGCTTTGAACCCAGGGGCACTCTATCTCCAACCTACATTTCCAGACCTTTTAATTTTTTATTTTGAAACAGGGCATCTCTAAGTTGCTGAGAGTTTCACTACATTGCTAAAGCTATCCTTTAACCTGTGATTCTCCTGTCTCAGCCTCCCTGGATACCTTTTGAGTAGAAAGTGCTTCAAAATGGTCAAGTCTTGAATGGGGAGAAGGATTAGAAATACCTTAACCATAGTTGGGCATGGTGGCGCACGCTTGTAATCCCAGCATTCGGGAGGCTGAGACCGGAGGATCGTGATTCGCACACAGCCTCAGCTACTTAGGCCCTCTGCAACTCAGTGAGACCTGGTTTCAAAATAAAGAATAACAAATAGGGCAGGGAGTGTAGCTCGGAGATCAAATGCCTCTGGGTTCCATCTCCAGACCTGCAAATAAATAAATAAATAAATAAATAAATAAATAAATAAATAAATAAATAAGAAAGAATACCTTAACCAATTTATTTTGCTTATATGTTTCCTTTCATGTGTGTGCAAGGGTGATCTATGATAATTAGATATCTCTTGTTATAAATCGAAGATATTCTTTTTAATTAGTGTACAAAAAAAATCCAAGTGGTAAGAATCATTGTTTTATCATTTAACTGGCAGGTATTTTCCTCTAAAGATTAGCAATAGTGTGACTTATAAACAGTAATATCCTAGACTTGATAAAATACAAAACTCTCTAATCCATCCATACTTTGGCTACTCTTTCAGGTCTCCCTGCCTCCTGTTTCTTCCTCTTGGCTCTATCTTTTTTCTAGTGCTACCAGCTCTGATCATATCATTCTAATACTAAAGAATATCTCTCATAATGGATGTTCTCAAACTCAGCGTGCATCAGGGCCACCTGAAGGTCTTGCTAAAACACAGATTATTGGGCCCCAGTCCCTGGTTTTAGGCTCAGTAGGCCTGAGCTGGAGAATTTGCACTTCTAATAAGCTCCCTGGTGTTGTTGATGCTGCAGGTTCAGGGGTCTTCTCTGCAGAACCATCACCCTTTGGTACCAAGTCTAAAGTCCTTTAGGGCACTCAAGGCTTTTTCTCGAAAGGCCCTCATAGTGCATCTGTGTCAACACTTATTGGTGTTCTCTCACACACTATTCTCCATTATGCCCAGAATTCTTCATGCAGAACACGACAAACCCTTCATGAATCTGTGTGGTTTTTTTTTTTTTTTTTTTTTTTTTTTTTTTTATATACACTGCCTGAGAACTTCTCAAAATGACTTGGCTTTTAAGATACAGTCCAATGATCAAATTCCTCAGCAGAAAATATTTCTTTTACTTATCTCTTCCAAAGAGGTAAATTTCAGGATGTTTATCTCTGAGGATCAACTTCGAAGACAGCTAAACTTAAACGCTCCAGCTTTTCCAGTAATTAGGAAGATATTCTTTTGGGACCAACAGGTCACAAAGTTTGACGGGGTTTTCCACTTTTCTGGATTATCAGTTTGGCAATTGTCCCTACGCAAAGCACAGAATTTATTATGAGCCAATGGACCCATTATTATGATAATTTAAAATATTTATAAGATGTTGTAAATATCTATGGTACTGAAAAGCAATTTAAATTGTACCAATACAGCAAAATCCTTGCTGTTTCCATGTATTTATGATTTGGATTCATAAATAATATAGCAAGATAAAAACTGTAGGAAGTGAGAATATAGACATGGTAGAAATAAAGAAAAATGATTATATTTTATCTTATTTTTTGTAGTGCTGGGGATCAAAACAGGACCTTGTGCATGATAAGCACTCTACCACTGAGTTATATCCCAAGAACTGAAAAATAATAAACTCATGTTTTTAAAGCCATAATACTTGTGGTAATTTGTTCTAGTAGTAATAGAAGACTAATATGGACTAACATAGATGTGCATATAATCTATCATTTTATGAAAGTAAAAAATTTTAAAGCTGAAAAAGGAGAGAATGCTGGATCTCCCTAAAGCACATTGGTAATTTTGCATGATATGCAGACATACAGACAAGTACAGGTATTTGTGGTTTATAAGGGACTATAGTTTGAATTTGAATTGTCCCCCAAAGGCCAATTTGTTAAAGGCTTAGACCCAAGCTTGGTATTATTGGGAAGTGGTAGAAACTTTAAAAGATGTGGCCTAGTGGGAGGTTTTATGTCATTGGGGGCATGCCTTCCAGGAGGGGATTGTGGATTTTTTTTTTAATGTCCTGGCCTTGGGATAAACATTTCTGCTCAACACACACTCTCCATGAAGAGGTGCTGCTTCCCCGCAGGTCCAAAGCAACTAGGCCAGAAGTCAAAGGGCTGAAATCTCTAAAATATTGTGCCCAAACATAACCTCTTCTCTTTCCAAGTTGATCTCAACTATTTTATTACAGTGACAGCTCATTAAGGTTTATGGGCATGGTTCTGTTGTTCTGAAGACAGGGGAGAATAACCAATGTGGATGCATGTCTAAAGCCCAGAGCTATAATGCCTTTGCTACCAAGTGATGTACCAGCCACCCTCCACACAGGGACAGGCACTGAAGCAAAGCTGCCATCAGCTCTGCCCACGTGAGCCAGCACGGTTGACTTCCACAAACCTGCTCAACCCATTGGCTAGAGTATCTGACCAGCTTTGTCAAAGTAGGATTGAACTAAATTCCATGTAAGTCTAAGCAAACCCTACTAAATGTAGTTTATTCCAATAAATTTTGGAGTCCACAGATAAAAGCAAATGTCTGGACTAGCTTTGTCAGAGCCCACTACTTTCAGAGTCTTTTCAAATTCTGTCTTTAATGATCTGCAATTTCTTCCTTGCATAAATCTTTTTAAAATGAGTTTAATGACAGAGCCTGCCTGCTTTGATATATTCATCAGGAAATATCTCCACTCCTAATGATGTTCTCAAATGGTAAGGCAGTAGGGGTATGGTCGACTTGCTTAATGAGCCTCATTTCCCCCGGAAGCTTCTTGCACGGGTGGAAGGAGAGAGGGAGATCATTCTTGGGCAGAAAATCAGCTCATCTCCACTGAGTTCTGTGCAGGACAGCTCTGTGCTGCCTTCCTTCGACCGGGGAGAAGGACGGCCCAGAATCATATCATGTTTCTCATGAGCTACAAAACCATGGCAAAGCACTGTGCGTAGGATCTCAAGCTCTGGAGTCAGACAGACTTGGGCTCGTAAGATACTGGGTAAGCTGCCTGACCTTGCCAAGCTTCACCTTTCTACTTCAGGGGCACTGGAACTATCTACCTCAGTGCAAAGATGAAATGGGGCAATGACTGGAAAGCGCTTACCATAGAACTTTAATCTGGCACTTAATAATTACTCAGACTCGTTTTGCTTTTTTTTTTTTTTGGTGGTACTGGGGTTCCTTCTACCTCTGGGCTACACTACCAAACCTATTTTTATACTTTTTTATTTGGAAACAGGGTCTCTTAAGCCAGCGTGGCTGGCTTCGAACCTACGCAATCCTCCTGTCTCTGCCTTCCAAGTGTGGGGATTACAAGCGTGTGCCACCACGCCCGGCTAGACTCATTGTTTTAATCTCATTGTTTTAATAAACTCTAGAATATGCTCTAGGTAGCATATCTATCTATCTATCTATCTATCTATCTATAGTGTGTGTGTGTTTGTGTGTGTGTGTGTGTGTGTGTGTGTGTGTGTGTGTGATGCTACGCCTTGAATCCAGGTACATTCTACCTCTGAGCCACACCCTCAGCCAGCTCTATGTTATTTTATTTATCTATTTATTTATTTTGGAAACCGGGTCTCACCATGTTGCTGAGACCCTCACTAAGTTGCTGAGGCTGGCCTTGAAACTGTAATCCTCCTGTCTTAGCCTCCCAAGTACTGGGATTAAGGTATTCACGGCCACCCCAGGCTCATTTATATACATTTGAGAGATGTTGGATAACTAATATTCTTTGCATGCTAAACCTGCAAAACATCTCCCTCCCTGCCTACCCTCCCCAGTGTCTGAAACCTCACTCACTAGGAGGCAGCGGTTACTGAAAGGACTCTCCATCTAACGGCTGTCTTCTGGCCACGGGAGTCTCTCTGGATAGTAGAGAGATGGGGTGATGGGCGCATTAGCTGATAGCTGAAGATGCTTTAGAATCCATGTACTACTTCTGTGGAAATCCCCTTTATGCCTATGAGACCTCCATATGTCAAGAGTTACTTTCACTGCTGTGTTCCCACTCTCCTCCTGTCCTTCTGACCCCCTTAAGGGACAAGAGCTTTATTATCTCTTTTTCTCAAGTTCACTTGAATGACTCTTGTCTTCACCAGGCTTGGTGCCCAGTCCATCTGGAGGCCTCAGAGAGTGAAGGCTTGGCCCTCGTGGACTCTCTGATTTCAACGCTCGGCTCATGCCTCTGGCCTTGGTCACCAGTGCTCGCTCCACTGGGCTCGATTTGCTGTTTGCTTCCAAGCAGGCAGCTGGCTGTCATGAAGTCCCATACATTTCTACCATCACCGGCCAGCAGAGGCTGCATGCCCATAAGCCACCCTTACATCAGTGTTGCACCATTTAATGGGACTTCTAGAAGTTTGTTTTGTAGCAGAAACCTGTCTGTAGGAAACCATCTGGGGGACTCCAACATATCTCACACTAAGTTAACAAACTCCCACAGAGAGATGGATACCTGGGCATCATCCCTGATTCCCATCATTGTTGTTCTCATTGTATCTACTTCTGCAGTTGTCCTTGACTTCATCTTCTCCTCTCCTTCCCCACTGGCACCGTCTGGGGCAGGCCTTCTCACCTGCTCGATCACTCAAGGCTTCTGGATTGTTTTCTCTGCTTCCAGTCTTTCCCCATTCACTGCGGACAGGGCCAGTGTTTACACATCTGATCGTCAGTGACTCCGTGTTTCCTTCAAGACACTTCATATGCACTTCGGTGGACATACTTGATGTACGGTGTGGCACAGAGATAACAGGAGGGGTGCTTGGGTTCCAGGATGGTTCCATCTGTTATTAGATGTATGACCTTGAATACATTGTTTTACCTTTCTGGTCCCAGTTATCTAGCTCATCTGTAAAATAGGGATAATGATGGTAGCTCATAAGATTGTTTTGAAGGTTAAATATGGTAATATATATATACATATCACTTTGAACAGAGCCTGATGTATCTTAATTCCTCAGAAATGTTAATTGTATTGCAAAAATTCTGCTTATTTAGCGACTCTTGCCCAGCTATTGTCCTGACTGGGAAGTTGGGAGAAGGGTTCATGTGTCTAGAAATCCAGTGCTCTTCTACATCTGCAATAAAAATGGAACTGGAAGCTTTTTTTTAACGTATCTATCATTTTTTATTCATAATCTAGGAAAAAAACCCGAGGAAATAACAGCAGCTCTTGGAGTGAGTGCGTGGGGAGGGAAAGGGGAGGGGAGGATGTGAAACATCATTCCAGGAGATTAACACAGTGCAGTGGTTTGTTCCAGAAGTAAAACTCAGGGTAAAAAAAGTGAATCAAATGGATTCTAGAACATTTCAAATCAGGCTGGCTCTTTTTCTTTCTTTCCTTCCCCTCCTTCCTTCCTTCCTTTCTTCGCTTTTTCTTTTTATGGTACTGGGTATTGCACCAGGGGTATTCTACTCTGATCCATACTTCCCAGAACTTTTTATTTTATTTTTATTCTGAAACAGGGCCTTGCTATGTTGCTGAGGCTGGTCTTGAACCTGTGATCATTCTGCCTCAGCCTCTCAAATATTGGGATTATAGGCATGTGCCACCACATCCAGCCAGGATGGCTCTTTCTAAGCTCTTGGCACAGAGGTACCAAACCTATAAAAATTAAATGGTTTCTGGGCCATGTAGATGCTAATATTCTACACATTTCTCACCTTTGCTTTGTTGCATCAGAACTTCACTTGGACTCTGCAGCTGTAAGCAAAGATGCTGTGACGTAAAAAGTCAGTATGTGCCGGGCATGGTGGTGCAGGCTTGTAATCTCAGCATTCGGGAGGCTGAGACGAGAATCACAGTTCACAAACAGCCTCAGCTACTTAGTGAGGCCCTTCACAACTCAGTGAGATCCTGTTTCAAAAATTAAAAAAACAAACTAAAAAAAAAAAAATAGGTTTGGGTGTAGCTCAGAGGTATAATGCCCCTGGGTTTCATCCTCAGTACTTCAAAAAAAAAAAAAAAATCAATATGTAAAGTCAGTACAGAAAAAGTGTTAGTTTTCAAAGGATGGCTTTATAAATTTCTTTGTAATACTCTAATACTCTTCATTACAAGCTATCTTAGGCCTAAATAAACTGCTTTAGAATCCTTAGGAGGCTCATTATCCTACTGAGCTTAAGCAGTGATTTCCAGAAACCAGGACAATACCAAGAATAGAATCTGCCCATGATTTACTGTACTACTTTTGCGTATAAGTTAATTGGCTGAGGTGGTTGCTGCTAAGCCCATGTGTGCATGAATGGAGTCGTTCCTTGAAACACCTGAATCCTATTCTTTCCCACCAAAAGAGAACTAGATGGATGCAGTAAAGGGTACCTCTGTCACTGAATATGATGGCGATTACATACTCACCTTGCTCCAAATGGACTGGGATCGTATCTATTCTGTTCTAAGATTCTTGAGACAGACCTTACAGGAGGTTGTCTATCAGCAGTTCTCACTCAAAAGGGATTTCAGGCCCCTGGGATGTGTGACAATGTCTGGACACAGTTTGGTTTAGAGGGGTGGCTGCTACTGGCATGGACTGAGTACAGACCAGCCCTGTTCTGCCCAGGGAAGCCCATCACAATGGAGAATTATCTGGACCAAAATGTCAGTAGGGCTGATGCTGAGAAATCCTGGAATAGATGCTCTTGGCCTGATGCCTCTGTTCTCCACCCAGAATGTCTCCAGTTAGGACTCAGACCAGACAGACCTCCAGTGGACTCTAGTGGCCAAACTCTCCTGAAATAGCCTCCTTTCCACAATTTGAAATGAAGCTTAAATTGTGACCAGACCTGGGGAAGAAGACAGTTTGATGTCATTTTTCAAAGAATAAGTGGAATAGTTAGAATTGTCTTGATAAGAGATGTGGCTGGCAGTGGAGAGGCCAGACATATAGCACAAGGGCATGAGAAAGCTTTCTGGGGGAAATGGCTTAGATCTTGCTTTCAAAATTTTGTAAGTAATTTATGTATAACCAAAAAAGGGGGGATACTTTTAAAAAGTAAGCTGAAAAAAGGGACAGATAATGCAAATGTGGTGAAATGCTGGCCATTGTTGAGTCTGGGCAACTGAGCTGTTGTGGGGTTTATTATTCTATCGTGTGTGTGTGTGTGTGTGTGTGTGTGTGTGTGTGTGTGCATGCTTGCAAGTATTTATAATAAGACTAAAAGTGTGGTAAAAAGATGATCTCATTTACATACTAATTAAGCATGTAAGATGCCCACAAATAATATCACTAATGATATTTAAGACCTCTACAAGCTTATAGAGGATGCATTATTGAGGACCTATTACTGAGGACATAAACATTTTGAAGAAACAAAGAAACATATCATATAATAGTTGGAAAAACTTGGTATTTTAGAGATTTTTCCATGAGAATCATCTAGACTTTATAAGGAATTTCAGTAAAAATTCTGATAAGGATTTTCACAGATGTAGAAAAACTTAGACTAAAATTCACTGAGAAAGGAGGCGTATATTACTGGGGATTGAACTCCAAGGCATCCTACCTCTGAGCTGCACCCTCAGTCCTTTTGATTTTTTTTTAACTTTGAAACAGGATCTCACTGGGTTGCTAAGAATGGCCTCGAACCTGATCCTCCTGCCTCAGCCTCCCGAGTACTGGCACGTGTGCTCCCATGCCCAGTGAGAGAAGGCGTTGGATCAAAGCTAGGTGACCGAATAGGAGAAGTGGGAACCTTGATATTAAGGTTCTCTTCAGAAAATCCAGTAAATCAATGTCTATATATTTCCATAGAATCTTGGAGAGAAATATTTCCAAGAGCCATGGACACAGGAATAGAATCTGACTGTATGGGTGATCGCAGGAGAGTATTTCCTGTTGATAGAAGGAGCGGGCTTGGTGATCCGTGCGTCCATTTGGTGGGAATTAAGGTAGCCAGGAGAGGTGCGATCCAGTACTGGGCTCTACAGCCTGTGAGGCCATTCCTGAGTGTGGCCTCAACCCTGTTACCTTTTCACAGGTCCCCCCAACCAAATGTGTGTTTGAGGGTAGGGGTGGAAAACAAGTGCTTTATCCAGCTAGAGTGAAAACTCTGAGTTGTCAGCCATTTGTTATTGTGGCAAAGAGCATAGCATAAACACATCCATCTTACGCATTTTAAGTGTACAGTTCGGTAGTATTAAGTACGTTCAGGTTGTTATGAAACTCAGTTCCAGAACTTTTCCTTCTTGCAGGACTGAAACTGCCCATTAAACAGCAACTTTCCTCTGTCTCCTCCTCCCTCTCCCTGGCAGCTGCCATTCTACTCTGTGTATTTGTCGATTGCCCTCAAGCAAGTGGAATCATCAAGTATTTGTGCTTTTAGGACTGATATTTCATACAGCACAATGTCCTTGGGATTCATCCATGTGACAGGATTTCCTCCTTTTTAAGGCTTATACTATTCTGTTTTATGTCGATCCCACACTTTGTTCCTTCATCCATTCATGTATATTAGAATTGCTTCTACTTCTTGGCTCTTGTGAACAATGCTGCTGTGAATGTGAGTGTGCAACTACCTCTTAGGAATGCTGCTTGTGAGCTCATATGGTAATTCTATTTTTAATGTTGTTAGTAACAAACATACTGTTTTCATGGTAACTACAGCACTATACTTCTACCAACAACGCACAAGTGTTCCAGTTTCTTCACATCATCTCTACCACTTGATATTTGTTGGAAAATGGGATTCTTGATAGTACAGTGCTAATGGGCATAAGGCGATATCCTGTTGTGGGTTTGGTAGGCACTTCCCTAATAGCTAATGGTGCTGAGCACCTTTCTAATATTCATTTTGACTATTTGTGCATCGTCTTTGAAGAAATGTCTATTCAGTCCTTTGCACACTTTAAATTGGGTTTTTTACATTTGTTTTGTTCTTGAGATTTAGGAGTTCCTAAAAAAGTATTCGGCATATTAACCCCTAACTAGATATATTATTTGCAAATATTTTTTCATTCCATAATTTTCCTTGTCATTCTGATGATTATATCCATTAGTAAATGAAAGTTTTCAAGTTGTATGTATCCCATTTCCTTCCTTCCTTCCTTCCTTCCTTCCTTCCTTCCTTCCTTCCTTCCTTCCTTCCTTCCTCTCTATCTTTTTACATTCGTTAATGTTGCCTGTGCATTCATAGCATTTTGAGGAAATTGCCAAATCCAATGTCATGAAAGATTTCCTGTTTTCCTTCAAGGAGCATTACAAATTTGAGCTTTATACACTTAGGCCTTCAATTCATTTTGTGTTAATTTTGTATATGGTTTAAGATATGGTTTCAACTCCATTCTTTTGCAAGAGATATTCAGTTTTCCCCATATTATTTGTTGATCTATTTCATAAATGTTTTAGAACAACAACAACAACAACAACAACAACAACAACAACAACAACAGAACAACTCTCAGTTTCACGTAGGTTTTTTTTTTGTTTTTCCATTCTTTATTTCATTAATCTCTGCTCTGTTCTTTACTCTTTATTTTCTTCTCATATTGGTTTAGTTTGTTCTTCTTTGTCTACTTCCTTTGAAGTATAAAGCTGGGTTGCTAATTTGGATCTTTCTTCTTTTTTAGTTGTGTGCATTTATATCTATGAATTTTCCTGTTATCTCTGCTTCCCCAGTTTCTTATCAGGTAATTTTTGGTTTCCAGTTTTTTCTAATTTCTGTTATAACATTTAACTCATTGGTTGTTTAAAGGTTTGTCGACAAATTAGCTGAATGTGGTAGTACATATCTGTAATCCCAGTACTTGCTGAGACAGGAGATTGCAGGTTTAGGCCAACCTATGCAATTTAGTGAGACCCTTAGCAACTTAGTGAGACCCTGTTTCATAATAAAAAATGTAAAATAGGGCTGGAGTGTGGCTCAGGGGTAGAATACCCTTGGGTTCATTTCTCACTACTCACCTACCACCCCCAAAAGAGCGTATTGTTTAATTTCCATTTTTTTGGTGTTTTGCAGTGTTCCTTCAGCTATTCATTACTAGTCTTATTCTATTGTGATCAGGTAAGAACACAATATATAATTTTAATGATTTCAAATTTATTGAGACTTGTTTTTTTGTTTCTATGAATTTTTAAGGAAAGATAGCTGAATTTACTTTAGGTCTTGCATATGAAAATTCCCATTATAACTGAATGGTAATTCATAGTAGTAGAATTTTTTTTGTTGTTGCATTTCTAAATGGGGAGTCTGGGAAACATTATATAACCAAAAAATCACATATACAAATCTTAAGTTACACCATCAATTTTACAACTTCTTACTTCATAAAAATCATGTAAGCCAGACGTGGTGGCGCATGCTTGTAATCCCTGTGCTTGAGAGGCAAGACAGGAGGATTGTGCAGGTTCGAAGCCAGCCGTGCTAGCTTAAGAGACCCTGTTTCCAAATTAAGAAATATAAAATAGGTCTGGGAGTGTAGCCTAGAGGTAGAAGGGCTTCCAGGAACCCCAGTATCACCAAAAAAAAAGAGAAAAATCATGTAAGAGCTGGCACAGTGGCAGCATTTGGGAGGCTGAGACAGGAGGATCACGGTTTGAGGACAGCCTCAGATACTTAGTGAGACCCTTTGCAACTCAGTGACACCCTGTTTTAAAATAAAGTATAAAATATAGGACTGGGGTCCAGCCCCTGGATTCTATCTGCGGTACCACACACACACAAAATCATGTAAGATGCCTGCATAGATCACTGCAAAACTATGTATTGGCAGATTGACCTTGGTGGTTACTTAAGGTGGCCCCTGTGTTGTAGATGAAGAAACAGGGAGTGATGTCCAAGGGAGCGAGGATTAGCCACCGGCTATAGCTTGTATCACAACACCCCCAGTGATGCCTTTGAGGCCATCCACTGATATCTTCACCCACGGCACACAGTCTTTGTGAAGGCATCGTTAGGTGTTTAAGGTGTTTACATCGTCTAGGATTCAAGACTCTTTAAAATAGAATAACTTTTAATGGTTCACAGAAAAGTTGATCAGAAAGTACAGTTCTCATATGCTCTTCTTCCCCTTATGCATTACAGCCTAGCCAACTACCAACATATAGCACACAAGCAATGCATTTGTTACAGTCAGTTTACTTACGGTAGTGTGCCTTTATCACCCAAAGTCCGGATTTTACATTAAAATTAATTTGTTGCATTGTGCATTCTACAATTTTTTTTTTTTTTGCATTTTGTAATACTGGGGATGGAACCCAGGGGTATTCTACCTCTGGGCTACAAACCCAGCCCTATTTTTTGATTTTTATTTTGAAACAGGGTCTCACTAAGTTGCTGAAACTGGCTTCAAACCTTGGATCCTCCTGTCTCCTCCTTCTAAGTATTGAGATTATAAGCATGCCCCCCTCCCCATGCCCGGCTCATTTGATAATTTTTGTAATAAAAACACATGTCATGAAGTTTACTACTGAGCCATTTTTAAGTAGACTGATCAGTGGCATTGTGTATTTCCATGGTTGTGAAACATCTTCAGAGCCTTTTCATGGTGCATAACTGTCTTTTCCCTCTTCCCCTGGTCCCTGAAAACTACCATTCTGCATTCTGTGTCTATGAATTTGACTCCTCTGGATACTTCATATAAGTGAAATCAGACTGCATTTGTCCCGTTGGCTACCATAATTCACTTAGTCTAACATCCCCAAGATTCATCCATGTTGCAGTGTGTGACAGGATTTCCTTCCTTTTTAAGGTATTCCACTCTGTGCATCTGCCCCACTTTCTCTATTCATTTATCCCCAGTGGGCCCCTGGGCTGCTTCCATCTTTTGGCTATTGCGAATAATGCTGCTGTGAACATTGGGGTGCAACTATCCCTGAGAAACTGCTTTCAATTCTTTTGGATATTTATACCACAATGTGAATTGTTGGGCTACGTAGTAGTTCTAAGTGTTTCCCACGGCATTTGCACCATGTTACAAGGGTTTCAAGTTTTCCACATGCTCCCAACACTTAATTAATTACCTTTATGTATATGTCATCCTGATGGGTATAACATGTTTAATTAAGAATATTTGAAGCCAGGCGTGGTGGCACATGCTTGTAATCCCAGCATTCAGGAGGCTGAGACTGGAGGATCGCAGTTCGTGGACAGCCTCAGCTACTTAGTGAGGTCCTCTGCAACTCAGTGAGACCTTGTTTCAAAATAAAGAATAAAAAGTAGGGCAGGGGGCGTAGCTCAGAGGTCAAATGCCTCTGGGTTCCATCCTCAAAACTGTCAAAAAAAAAAAAAAAGAATATTTGAGTCCTTCTGTCACGAACTTCTTTTTCGTGATTGAACTTCCACAGAATTTTGGTCTTTTATTGTGTTAGGGTTACCTGCCAACTTTTATTCAGGAGAAAAAAATTTTATAGACAACATATTAGGAAAGACTGGCATGGTACCTAAGCAAAGGAAAGCGATTTGAGAAATATTGTATATCAATGGATTATTTTTGAAAATCCCAAATGAAACTGGGTTTGTATGAAAATGAGTGAGTAATGCAAAATGTAAAATCAAGAAGAATTTCTGCTGTTTCAGTTCATATCATCATTAGTGGTCAATAAAATACTTTGTAGATTTTCATAATGTAAGTTTCCAACCTATTTCTATTTAAGATAATAAAATAAAAAATACTTCTCGGCCAGGTGTGGTGGCACACGCTTGTAATCCCAGCATTTGGGAGGTGGAGACTGGAGGATCATGGTTCTTGGACAGCCTCAGCTACTTAGCAAGGCACTTTGCAACTCAGTGAGACCCTGTTTCAAAAATATAAATAAAAGGACTAAAAAAGTAGAGCTGGGGGTGTAGCTCAGAGGTAAAATGCCTTTGGGTTCCATTTTCAGTACTGCAAAAAAAATTTTTGGATCTATAGAATTTTATGTCTATTATACAATTTAGCCTGATTGAAATGACAAAAGTTGCAAAATAAAAACAAGAAAAATGATTCTAAAAAGAAAAGTAATATTAACTAAGATTTATCGAGAGCCTACTGGATCCCACGCACATGGTGTTTATATGCATTTAACTAACACAAAATCTCCATGAAGTAGGTTCTACTATGCTCCCTATTCTCAGAGATATCAAACATCTGGAATCACAGATGATTAAACAGCTGTGGAGAGGTGGGAGAAGTATGCAACCCGAAATAGTCTAGCCATCCTCTATGATATGTGATTCTGTTTCCTCGTGAGGATGTAATAAGGAAGTGTATTCCTCCATCAGGGGAAAAACTAAAGGAAAACTGGAAAATAATTATGTAGATGAAGAATCATGATTTTCCTTAGAAGAAAGGGACAAATGATTTTAAGGTGGGAGGAAGATTTATAAGCCAGTGCATTTCTATAATGTTTCTGGAGAAGAGTTTTGCATGTAAGTGGTTTGAGTCTTGGAATTTCCCTTATCCCTCCACAGAGATGCCAGGTGTTCTTTTAACTTCTGAACAGCAGCACCTGGACACGTGATAGCAACACACACACACACACACACACACACACACACACACACACACACACCCTCCAGGAAATAGTGTGATTTAATGGGGATGCCTGGAATAAATTCCTAGATATGTATCAACCTAAGCAGAACTTGCTGCTTTAAATTATTACTGATTTTGCAAGACATTGGGGTATAGTATAATGGTTTTAAAGCCAGACTGTCTGAATTTGAGTCCAGATATGTCATTTCCTGAATACATGACTATTATTATTATTATTATTATTATTATTATTATTAATCATTATCATTATTATTTTGTGTGGTACTGGAGGTTGGACCCAGGGGAATTCTAACTCTGAGCTCTACTCCCAGCCCTATTTTATTTATTATTTTGAAACAGGGTTTCCCTAAGTTCCTGAGGGCCTCAATAAGTTGCTGAGGCTGGCCATGAACCTGTGATCCTCTTGTCTCATCCTCCTAAGTGTTGGGATTACAGGTGTGTGCCACCATGCCTGGTTGATTATATGACCTTGAGCAAAATATACAACCTATATATTCCTCAGAGTTCTCATCTGTAAAATGAAGATAATTAATAGACAGTTGATCCTCCTTATCTTTGGTATCTGAAACTGTGGATTCATCCAACCACAGACCAAAAATATTTGGGAAATAATTGTATCTATACTGAAATGTAGTGTACATTTTTCTTATCATTATTTCCTAAATATGACATGACCACTATTAACACAACATTTTCATTTTATAGGTATCATAAGTAATTTAGAGATGACTTAAAATATATGGGAAAATGAGCCAGAGAGGGTAGTACACTCTTGTAATCCCAGTACTTGGAAAGCTGAGAAAAGAGGAGCCTAGGTTCAACCTCAGTGGTATAATGAGATTCTCAGCAACCTTGGGAGACTCTCAAAACAAACAAAAATAAATAATTAAAAGGGCTGGTAAGGTAGCTCAGAGATAGAGTGCCCCTGGGTTCAATACCCAGTAACACACACACACACACACACACACACACACACACACACACACACAGGAATATGTAGGAACCTAATGCATACAGGTTATATGTAAGTATACTATGTCATTATATATAAAGAACTGGATCTTCTGCAGATATTGATATCCACAGCGCATCCTAGAACTAATCCTTTGTGGATATCGAGGAATGACTTTGTAGGGGAGTTGGGAGGACTAAATGAGTCAAGCCCTTAGCACTCTGCCTGGAACATGGTGTGTTTTCAGTTACCGGATGACTCAGAGGCAGAATGGAGAACCATAGAGAATTATTTCCAGGCACTGACACCATGGCTAGATTTTGAAACTCCTTTGGATTTGTGATCCCTTTTTAATTTCCTTTCCGCCCTTTTATAATAAGAATGTCTATGACTATTATCTGATGGTTATCCCATCTTCGTATGTCGGAAGCAGATAACTTGTGTTTTTGTCTCATGGGTCCAAAGATGAAAAACTGTATTTAGGAGTTTTATTTAAGGGGAGTCCCGCCAGAGCTTCATCTATGCCTGATTTAGATGATGATAAGAGTTGGGGCTTTGGAACTGACTCTACGTAGGTGGGATTTTGAAGCTGCGATAGCTAGCATACATCTTTTGGGAACCTTGGATGGGGTGACTGTATTTCATATGTGGTTTGGATATGACTCATGACAGCTACTGGGTGACTGAGGTAGGCAGAACTTTGACTTCCCATCATCTCTGTCCCTGGTGTTCGTCCAGTGGTTGTGAATATGTGGCAAAGAGATGTTGCAGATATAATTAAGGCTGTCAATTAGCTTCTCTTTTAAAAGGGGGCAGTTATTCTGGATTACCTAGGTGGGCCAGATGTAACTGGATGAGCCCTTGATATAAGCAGAGGAGGGCAGGGAATGTAAGAAGGCTCTGAAGGTTGAGAAGGACTCAATGAGCCATTGCTGGCTTGAAGGTAGAGGGTCCACATGGGAACCACGAGGAGCAAAGAAATTCCGCCAACAACTGAATGAGCTGGGCTGTTGCTTCTCCCAGCAAGCTTCCAGGTAAGAGCTCAGGCCAGCCAGTGCCTTGATTTTGGGTCTGTGGACCCCAAGTAGAGAACCCAGCCAAACCCACCGGACATCTGGCCTATAGAACTGTGAGATAAGAAAAGAGTATGCTTTCAAGCTGCTAGGTTTTGAGTAATTTTTATGGCAGCAACAGAAATCCCAGACCACCAGATACTAATGAATTATATTAAAACGGTAATTATTTTCTTCAAATATAATACTTGGATCACCACAGAGCTCCTTTGATGAAATCTAAGGAGGTGGGTGAATCCATTCAGCATCTCTCCCAGGCATCTACTAGAAATCCATCACATAGATTCAGGTGTAGATGTCCCACCAACTAGCCAGCCTCTCAGTCCATTTCAACCTTTAACCACAGCGCATTATGCTCTCTGACTTCTCCATGGCTCCCTGTGGAATGTACGCTCAATAGGTCCAGGGGCCATTTCTTCTTAACACAGTGTCTGCACAAGGTAGGCATTTGATGACTGTTTTTTCCCCCAATTAATGCTAAATGAGTTTGACAATCATGTCTTTAGGGGATCGTATTGGATATGGTGAGAGACTGAGCAAGGGACCAGAGACATAGCAGGACAAGACAGGGGAAAGAAACAATTTTTAAGGGTAAAGGAATGTAGAGCTTAATACTTGTGTACTTACTGTTGGTTTAGGAAAATTTCCTTCATATATGTTTCCTACCCGCACCACCAGTAGTAGCAGTTTCGGGAAGAAGACTGAGCATTGCATAAGTGGCTTGTGAAATATCACATCATAGCTCACATTTCCAACCAGTTGAGTAAATATGTTTGTGTGTAGTTTACCCCCTAAGGATGCTTCTCCTGGCTCTCCCACAGCTGGAATCAGAATTAGTGTTTAGTAATCACATGGCAACCAACATCATCTCCCTTTGGAATGAAATGCCCACATCTGGAGCTCCCATGAGGAAAGGGAGCTGCCCAACAGACAGGGTGCAGCCTGTCAGAGTGTGAGAACGTTGGGGACTCAGTAGTGCAAGTTCTAATAGCTCAAGGAGGCCTCTGAGGCACTAGCTGAAGAACACTCAGAGCCGACTGAACCCCAAAGGCAAGCTTCTGGAAGGCAAACGGTAACTAGAAGGAAACACACAAACACACACACCCCTAAATTGTATGGAGACTGACTCTGTCTTGAAAACCAATTAAATAAAGCCAGCCTGTTTTGTATTCCTGAGCAGTTCTTGCTATTTTGATTTTGGTTACCATAATTGAGAGTAAAAATAATCTCTCTCGTACTTGAAAAACAGACACCAGTTACTCTATTTTAAATACCATAGAAAAGCACGAGGTGAATGTGAACACCAGCCTTCTAGGAATGGCAGCGCTGCTCTACCCAGGGCTACTGGCTGTGCAGCACAAGTAGAAATTTCTTGTTAGTGAAATACATTATCTTGTGTTTTCTGGGTTTCGGGTGCCCCCAGCACTGCAGTGGAGGACAGCAGGACCATAGTCAGGATTGCATTTTATGACTTCCTTGTAGGCTGTGAATTTGGATTAGCCATTTGCTGTTCAAGGTCCCTCCTCCTCCCTCCTCCTCCTCCTCCTCCTCCTCCTCCTCCTCCTCCTCCTCCTCCTCCTCCTCCTCCTCCTTCTCTCCTCTTCCTCCTCCTCCTCTTCTTCTTCTTCTTCTTCTTCTTCTTCTTCTTCTTCTTCTTCTTCTTCTTCTTCTTCTTCTTCTTCTTCTTCTTCTTCTTCTTCTTCTTCTTCTTCTTCTTCTTCTTCGTACGGGAGATTAAACCCAGAGGCAGAGGCAGCCTACCTCTAAGATATACCCTCAGCCCTTTATAAATTTTTATTTTGAAGCAGGATCTTGCTAAGTTGCTGAGGCTGCCATCATGGTGTCTCAGCCATCCAACTACTGAGATTAGAGGCATGCACCACTAAAACTAGATCTTAACTTTTTGCCCCCCCCCAAAAAAAAAAGAAAAAACAGGAGAAGTCAAAGAGGAAATAAAAAGTGGATTTTAATGTTGCTTTTTAAACTACTTGGGGGACTTTTCTTATTTAATCATTTGATGATTTTTATTGGTGGCTTTGGTAATAAATTTGACATATATATATATATATATATATATATATATATATATATATATAATATAGAGGCAGATCTAGGTTTTGTGGACTAGTGTCCCAAATTATACTGGAGGTCGTCTTTAAGAAAAAGGATACCAGCTGGGCGTGGTGGTGCATGCTTGTTATCCCAGCATTTGGTAGGCTGAGAGCAGAGGATCACGGTTCACGGACAGCCTCAGCTACTTAGTGAGGCCCTCCACAACTTAGTGAGAACCTGCTTCAAAATAAAGAATGAAAAATAGGGCAGAGGATATAGCTCAGAGGTCAAATGCCCCTGTGTTTCATCCCCAGACCTGTGGGGTGGGGGGGGGGAGAAAGAAGAAGAAAGAAAAAGGATACCAAGTATGTTAGACAAATTTTATAAAATATAGGATCCTGTGAGCACATCATGGCCACTTAGGGCCCAGAAAGTGTCCTGTGCAGGGGAGTGACCCAAATCCTCATCGCTTTCCAATGCATGTACCCCTGAATCTAAAGAAGATGGGATCCATGTTGCTTCCCTGGGAAGAAAGAATGTCAAGAACCACTGACTCTGTTTGTAGGACTAGACCTATGATGAATCTTGCCATCTTAAAGATGAATGGAGAAGAAACGGAAATTCACAAAGAATCAGAACACCCAATGTCATACATAATGGTCATTAGAGCCTACTTCTTTTAACTTCAGATTTCAAACTGATATTTTTGTGCTATTTCTTAGGTGGGCTTGGAAACCCAGGACAAACAAGCAATAGGGATACACATGTTATAGTCTACTTTTCCCTTATAGAAGTATAGAAACCCAACAAGGAGAAGTTCACCAGGTGACTCCGCAGCCCTAGAGCAGCTTCGACAGAGGGCAGAGGGACATTTTTGTCTGGTCCCCTCCCCTCCCCTGTTTTTAGCAGCTTAAGGGCATGACTGCAAACTTTTTTTTTGGTCAATTACAAAAGAAAATTCATTTTCAAATAAGTGTTTGCCTCTTGTTCCCTTCAAAATAGAGTTTTATTCCAAATTGCTGCTACTGTGGAAATTTTCATAAACTCCTTTTTGGGCTAAAATTTTGCCAGTTTGAGTCAACCAAAAAAATCAGAACCTTGGAGCATTGTTCTTTCTCCTTCCCCTCTTTACTTTCATTTATTATATGTACTCTCTATTACATATTTATTTCTTGCATATGTACATAGAGAAGATATATATGCATATATGTATTTATATATGTATATGTGAGAAGATATAGATATATATATATATGTATGCATATATATCTTAGCTTATTCACATCATTTGGTGTTGCGTGAGTTTTGAATGTTTCTTAATATTAAGCCTTTGATTAAAAGTTTATAGTTTGGTACCATAAAATACTAAACACAGTTTGGTATGGATTCTGAAGAGGACTATGTTTTTCACCAAAACATATGGAAGTTCAGTGGTTTATCATAATCTAAGTCCAGGGCAGGTATGTTTCTATCTTCTTGTATTAAAAGGACCTATGCAAGGTGAAGGGGTGTGCATCTACGAAGGGCCAGGTGTGGTTGTAGATGGTTCCATATACCTTACACCCAGGCCACAGGTTCTCCCTAGCCACCACCCCTACCCTACCAATCATCCCCATGCATGTGTTTATCAAAATAATGGAGGGTCAGCCAGGCCCACGAGGTGCCCAGCCTGGCTAGTAGGAACCATGGCACCAGCCCCACAGAAGTGCCAGCCAAGTTCACCCAGTTGTTTTCAGGGAGAGTCTCTGAGCCTTCAGGTACCCAAGGACAGCTCTGGGGGAGATGAAAAGCCCTCCCTGTTTGTTCATCCTGCCATGGAGTTTTCTGAAGCCTATTTACACTTCACATCAGTTTCTCCCTTTCTTCTCCAATTCCCTCTCAAATGTGGTTCCTTCTGTAATTGTTCACAGCCCTCCCAACCCCACCCATCTCTTCCTCTGTAAAAACTGTGGGCTTTTTTGTTTTGTTTTGTTTTGTTTTTAATACTTGAGATTGAACCCAAAGGCATTCTACATTGTACAGCTACATCCCCAGCCTGTTTTGTTTCTTAATTGGAAAGGGAGTCTCTAAGTTTCTAAGGCTGTTCTTGAACTCTGATCCTCTTGTCTCTATCTCCTAAGCAGTGGGATTATAGGCATGCACCACCACACCCAGTTTATAACAACTGTGTGTTGAAACTTAACCAGATGTGGTGGTGTGCACCTGTTGATCCAGCTATTCAGCTTGAGGTGGGAGGATCACTTGAGCCCAGGAGACCCAGCCCTGCCTGACAGCAGAGACCCTGCTCAAAAATGAAAAAAACCACAATGAACAGAAGCTAAAAACCTCCAGACACTGCTTTGCATTTGTTTCAACATTGGCTCTGCCCTGATTTCTGCTCCCCTTCACCACTATTTTTTACATCCTCAGAGTATGAAAGGAGCCATTACCAACCGCTAGTATGACTGGAGCCTTCCTGCAACAGTCCGGTCATTCTTCATCTTACATAGAATTGGGGTAATAACTGAAAATTGGAGAAAGACATTTGAAGATCGGTATAGCACCAGAGATCAGGCCCCAGATATTTAGGTCAGCCTTTTCTTTTGAGGACTAGCTTTTGTGTTTTATGTATACATTTATAGATTTTTCCCAAAATTATTTATCTTGGAATAACCTTTGTACTTACAGAAAGGCCTAGGAGGAGAACATCTTTCCAATGCCTGCCCAGGGCACTGTATTCAGGTATCCATTCTGAGTTTGAAGAAAACAGATCCATCCCTGAATGACTCTCTGACAGAGAGCGAATTACTTCTCCAAGCTTTAGTTTCCTCATCTTAAAAAATGGATCACAGTAGCCCTCTTGCAGCAGCATGTTGACAGCGTAGGTTCTGGAGCTGGGCCAGAGTTTGACTCTCATTGCCGAGCCAGTTGAGGTCCTGAGCAAGCTGACTTCCCCTGGCCTTGTGTCCTGGCTAGTAGAAAGGGAGTTAATGATACTTACTTAGAGCATTATTAGGAGAACTGAAAGAAGTGATATATTTAAAACTCTTGAGTCCAGGATATGGCATAAAAAAGCACTTAATAAATGGTGACTATTCTTGGGATTAATGAGATGGGGAATATGAAGTTCCCAACAAAGTAGGAGAGAGTTGAATTTCAATAAATATTAATTCCCCTTTCTTCCCTCCCAGGAAGAAGTAGCAAAATAGATTGGGTACTTACTGATCACCTCCCCCTTCGGCCTCATTTATATAAAATGAACACTCCTCCGTATTTCCTCTCTTTGCATCTGATGACACCGGCAAGGACGAATATGCCATGGGGACTGGCCCAGTGTTTAGGAAGAATAACGAGCTGCTTACGTTTTATAGTTTCAGAAACACCGCGAGCTTTGCGTGCCTCCAGGGCCTCCCCTTGAACAGCCTTCCTTGGGTTGAAATATTGCTTCTTCTGCGGTTTCCTTTCAACATCACCTCCTGAAGGTTTTTGTTCCAGTGCAGTTTTCTTGCCTGAGTAGGATAACACATTCCTCGTTGTTTGCACATTAGCACAGATTAGCCCAGGGAAGCCATGCAGGACTGGAGTACAGGGAAGATGGATTTTAAAGAAAGGAAAGAAAAGGTCTGGGGGAGTCCAGAGGGGGCAGCAATGCTCAAGCGGACGCAGGACAGACTTGCCTCTTTCCCCAGTTGCTCTGAGGCCTCCCCTCTAGGAAGAAAAATAGCTAGAGCAGCTCCCACCTGTCTAGACATCACTTTGCATTCGGTTCCAGCATTGGCTCAGCTCTGATTTCTGCCACCCTCTGCTATTCTTTACATCCTCGGAGCAAGAAACAAGCCATTACCTACCACTGATATGATCGGAGCCTTCCTGCAACAGCCCGGTCATTTCTGGTGCCCCTAAGTACCTGGGGGAGGGGGTTGACTCAAATTAATGACTCTGTTTTTTTTTTTTTTAAAAAAAAGAAGAATGTAGTTTATTCTGACCCTAGAATGAGTAAGCTAGGCCCAGGAACACAATAAAAGAAGCCATCACAGCCTCATAAGACATAAAACAAAGGCAATCATACATCAGTATACTCAGGGAAGACACTGGTGGGAGCATTACTGAGGGGTTTAAGGTAATGAGGAAAATCAGACCCTTGGACTAAGATGATGTTTTGCTGCTATTTATTATTTATTTATTTATTTTAATTTTGTGGTACTTGGGATTGAACCCAGAGGGAGTCTACCTTTGAGCGACACCCTTAGCATTTTGAAACAGGGTCTCACTAGGTCGCTGAGAGTCTTGCTAAATTGCTGAGACTGGCCTTGAATCTGTGATCCTCCTGTCTCAGCCTTCCGAGTACTGGGATTACAGGCGTGTGCCACCATGCTTGGCTTTATTGCATCTTTAGGGAGAAGACTGATCAAATCAGGGAACTGTTCTTTTCCCCAACACTCATGAGAATGCCAGGCCAGATCCAAAAGATCAGAAGCAATGGCTTGCTTTACCAAGGGAGCCCTAGCCTTTATCATCTCCTCCTTCTAGTGCTTTATCAGAGAGCCTCCCCTGCCTGTGTTTCATCTCCTGTTGGGAGAGAAATTGCCTGCCTGGTACTTGCTTGAAGAAATCTGGTGGTAAGTTTCTTTAGGAATGCTTAATTTCACAGCAGGCAGTGGGCTCCTCCCACTAAGGAGGAAGCACACTGGACACTGAGTCTGAACGGGCTCTTCCATGTTCTCTAATCGAATGCAGATTGAAGAGTGCAAAGCTTAGGTGGACATCTGTATGAAATGGGTCACCGAAAGATCAGAGCACAGTAGAAACTAAAGGGGAAGCCTGATAGGGACAAATACTCAAATAACGAATAACAAAACCACAGTACAGGCACACAATGAATTTTACTCGGCCATAAAGAACAAAATTATGTCATTTGCAGCAAAATGGATGGAACTAGAGAACACTGTGCTAAGTCTCAGGAAGTCAAGGGTCATGTGTTTTCTCTCATACGTGGGGGCTAGAACAAAAATAGGAAGCCAAAAGAACTTCTCTTCAAACGAAGAGAGAAGCCAGTGAAATAGCATGGTGGTAGGGGTTAGAGGAAGGAGGTGGGGGAGGGGAAATGAGGATTAAAGCAGGCAATGTTTCAGATAAGGTTAGGTCCATACAAGAAGCTTTCATTACCAATCTGACTAACATGTATGGGGAGGGGTGTATGAGGGAAACACACCAAGTGTGCGTGTATGTTTGTATCACTTCAAGTCTCACTATGATATATAATTACATTGCACCAATAAAAGTATCAAAAATAACCCACAGAGATCAGAGTCTATATAGGGTGATTCCGAAAACAAAGGTAGCAACGTAACCCTTAGGAGTGGATGGAGAATTGGGATGTCTAAGGATAGGTTGATCATAAATAAGAAGTGGAAACACAAACAGATTTATTTTAATCCTTCAGAAACATAGGGTTGGAGGCCCAGCAAACTCTGCAGACAGAGCCCTTTTCGTATGGAAACACAGGTTTATAAATACCACAGCAGCAAAACTACACTAAGTTTATAAAGGAGGAGGTTCACATTTTTAGCATTTTTTTCTGAAGGCTTTTTATTCACCAGAGCATAATTACTGTTTTTTCAATATTTCCAAAATTGTTGTGTAAACAAGGATGCTCCAAATACTTTGTCATTCTAGTTCACAAATGGGGTAATGAGGTCACAGCTGGACTGTGATTTGTAAAACAGTGATACATGTCCTTGTACTTCTCTCTGCCTGAAACCCTGTTTACTGTTCACATGTGCAAATACACACATACACATCGCTATGGTTAACATTCCACAGAAAGGGCCCAGTGAGGCAGAAACAGTTTACTTTTAAACTATAATTATAGCTGCTTGGGAGGGCAACTGTGAGAATGAGACACACATAAAGAACAAATGACTCTACAAAATGGGGAGGTTGAAGGTCTTTCAGGAGTTGCAGAGATTAGAAATAGATCCTTTTTTTGCGAAAAGCTATGGGAGGCTGTCAAACCCTTTGTCCCACCGCAGGACATTTCACAGTGGCCAATCTGTAGACTCATATAAACAAATGTTTATGACATTTGCATAAACCATAGTAACCAATAACACTTATTGAGTAATTGCTATGTTCTACACTGAGTACTCTACATAGTTATCTCATTATATAGCTGGAATGTTTCAAGTAGCAAATAACAGACGTGGTTAGAACCAAGGAAATAGTATGGTTAGAACCAAGGAAGTAGGAAATAAAAATAGACCTGGTTAGAACCAAGGAAATAAAGACTCTGCTCTTTAAAAAAATCAACTGCAAGCCGGGCATGGTGGCGCACGCTTGTAATCCCTGGCTTGAGAGGCGGAGACAGGAGGATCGCGCTGGTTTGGAGCCAGCTTTGCTGGCTTAAGAGACCCTGTTTCCAAATAAAAAATATAAAATAGGTCTGGGAGTGTAGCCTGGGGATAGAAGGGCTTCCAGGAACCCCAGTACTGAAAAAAAAAATCAACTGCAGAAATGTTTGGGATTGTCTGCAATGTGTTGATAAATTTGATATCATCTAATGATACTTGGTGTGGTTTAGAGGCCTAGGTGGACTGCAACAGGGACCACTATATGATCATCTAAATAAGTCAACAAAGATCAGGAACCAAGACAGAGAGCTTGCTCTTGGTCACACCTTTTATCAGGGAGGAATTGCTAATTAAGAAGTGAGTTACTGGAGGACATTATGCTAAGTGAGATTAGTCAGTCACAAAAAATAAGAAATCGGATGCTTTCTCTAATATGCGAAAGCTAGGGAGAAATGGGTAACAGGAGGAACTCTAGATGAAGAAGGAGAATCTATAGATGAGCAAATAAGGTGACCCAACTGAGGGGATGGGAGGGGGGAAGAGGGAAACTCTCTAAAGCACACGATGGACTTAAACACATCAAAGTCAATCACTAAGCCAAGCATGGGAAGGAGGGAGGGGGAGGGAATGGGGCAGGATTTGGGTAAGGGCTAATTGGGTGATGTGTGCATGTATGTCTCCACCATCTTTTATCCCATTAAGATGTACGACTACAATGCACCAATAAAAAACTAAAAAAAAAAAAAAGAAAAAAAAAGTGAGTTACAGCTGGGCATGGTGGCACACTCTCACAATCCCAATACTTGGGAGGCTTAGATAGGAGGATCTTAGACTTGAGGCCAGCATCAGCAACAGAGTGAAACTCTCAGCAACTTAGAAAGACCCTGATTCAAATTAAAAAATAAAATAGGACTGGAGGTATAGCTTGAAAGGAGAATATACCTGGGTTCAATCCCCAGAACCACCAAAAAAAAAATAAATAAATAAAATAAAAATAAAAATAAAAAGTGAGTTACATCTTTATTTATTTATTTATTTATTTATTTTATTTTATTTGGTGGCACTGGGGGTGGAACCCAGAGGCTTTCTACTTCCAGGCTATATTCCCAGACCTATTTTTTATATTTTTTATATTTTATTTGGAAACAGGGTCTCACTAAGTTGCTGAAAGCCTCACTAAGTAGTTGGGGCTGGCTTTGAACCTGTGTGATCCTCCTGTCTCAGCCTCCCAAGCGCTGGGATTACAAACGTGCACCACCAAGCCCAGTTTGAGTTACATCATAATTTAATGAGAGTTCTTGTTGAATTTGTTTTATGCAAATTCTTAGTTTATCCAGTAATAAACTATATATATATATTTATTGTGGTGCTGAGGATTAAACCCAGTGGCATTCTACCTCTGAGCTATATCCTCGGGCTTATTTTATTTTTATTTGGAAATACGATCTTAATAAATTGTCGACAGCCTCACTAAGCTGCTGAGACTGGGTTCAAACCTGTGATCCTTCTATTTTAGCTTCCCAAGTACTGGGGTTCCAGGCCTGAACCATGCCTGGCTATAAACTAAATTTAATTATTGATGTAATTCTATGTTCTTCCTTGTGTTTGACAACTTAAGAGAACTTTTTTGAATATTACTAGTAAATGGATGTAACTGTTGGCAGGCATCCCAATTTTGACTTTATCTTGTAGTTAATGTTCATTGACTTGGAGATATATTTACAGTGTATTTTTAGTGACTTCAACAAAATATGAAACATCATATATGATATGATCCCATTTTGTAAAATAAAAACAGGCAAACAAAACCTTAAACAGCATTGTTTATTAGTATTAGAAAATGGGAAACAGCTAAATATCTAACTATGAGGCACTGGTTTAATAAATTCAGGCACACATTGTATATAGACAACCATAAAAATACGGCTGCAGGAAAATTTGACTCTGACAATGTTCATAACTTATTGTTAAGAGCAATAAAATACAAGCCAAAGTAGTGCAATCCATTTTTTCTAAAAGGAAATTTATGCATAGAAAAAACATTTAGAAGTATAGTGATCAATATATTAACATGCTTACTCTGAGCAGTGAGATTAGAATTGGTTTTTTAAAAATAAAATTTAAATAGGATTTATTTTCTAGAACAGCTTTAGATTCACAGAGTTGAGAAGGCACAGAGAGTTTTCTTGTACCCCACACCCAGGTTCCCCTGTTGTGACAATATGATATTACATTAGTATCATTTATTTGCTACAACTAATGAGCCAGTTTTGAAATAGCATTAACTAAAGTAGATACTTCATTTATGTTTCTTTAGTTTTTAGCTAATGTTCCTTTTTTGCTCCATGATCCCATCCAGGATGCTATGCTAAACATTTAGTCACCATGTCTCTTTAGGATCTCATTGATTTTGACTGTTTCATAGACATTTTTGTTGTGACCATGACAGCTTTGAGAAGTACTGGTCAGGTACTTTGTGGGGTGTTCCATTCATAAAATTTTTCTGATGTTTTTCTTACAACTAAAATGGGATAATGTCTTTTAGAAAGAGAATAGTTGAATTTTATATTTTTTAAAATTAACCGGTATCTTTTAAATTTCCTAGAATGACTATATTTTGCTTTTTACTAAGACAGTTATTATAGGAACAAATAGATAAATACACAGTTATATATATTTTAATGCTGCTGGATACAAAGATTGTTGCCTGGGTTGACACTAGGTGAACTTGTAGTTGGCGAATATTCTCCTCAGTAACTTTTAAACTTTCTTTTTAGCATTCTCTCACCCTCTCCCATATCTTCATTTCAGTGTCCCAGAGAGTTGGTAAAGTTTTAAGATATAGCTTCTTCATGGAGGCACTTGAGTGTATTAATGCAAGATTCGTTCTGACTCTGGAATCTGTTGTATTTGCTTCAGAATGCTGTTTCTTCCTTCCCTTCTTAATAGCAGTTTAATTTTCCTTTAGTGGTTTCCCTTCCCATCACCCCCTGTGATTCGGACCTGGACTAGCATCAGATAACTCCCTTCTTTCTCACAGTGATTGACAGATCTGGAATAAACATGTGACTTACGTGGACCAAAGGGAGCTTGTCCTGAGATGTTTGCCAAAGCTCTTAGGAACAATGAGCTTTCAAATTATGGTTGTAAAATTGATAGAATGTAAACTTGAAGTTGCAAAGGATCATCTGGGATGCCACAGAAAACAATCTGAAAAGGAAGCCAATATACAGGAAACAGATCTGAAATATGAACAGGAACAGATCACTGAGGATAACAAATGAGCATCCTGATTTTGACCAGCCAGATTTATTCCCTAGATTTTTTAGTTACACGAGCCCATAAAGCTTTCTAATTTTTTCCAAAGCAGTTCAACTTGTATTTTTGCTATTAAACTGGAGGACTCTTGACTAAATGACTTTCTTTAGATCTTATTCCTCTAATTAACTATCTTCTCACCTGTATCTAACTTCAGCATCCTCTTCTTAATGCTCAATGTTATTTATTTTTACCTTAGGCCTCTTATATCTTGTTTCTTAGATAAAAATATAATAGTTAAAAATTTTGTGAAGCTGATTATTTAACTTTATGTAGTTTATACAGTATATCTTCATGGGGAATATAATCAAAATTGAACACATTAAAATATCTAGCATAGCTGGGCATGGTGGCACACTCCTGTGCCCAGTACTTGGGAGGCTGAGACAGGAGGAGTACAGGTATGAGGCCAGTATCAGAAACTTAGCAAGGCCTTTTGTATCTTAATGAGATTCTGTTTCAAAATAAAAAATAAGCTGGGTGTGGTGGCACACGCTTGTAATCCCAAAATTTGGGAGGCTGAGAAAGGAGAATTGTGGTTCGCAGACAACCTCAACTACTTTGTGAGGCTTTTTGCAACTCAGTGAGATCCTGTTTCAAAATAAAGAATAAAATAATGGAGCTGGGGGTGTAGCTGGGAAGGAGAATGCCCCTGGGTTCCATCCCTAGTATCACAAAACAAACAAAGAAACAAATGAATAAGTAAATAAATAAATAAATAAAATAGAGCTGAGGGTGTAGTTCAGAAGTAGAATGTCCCTGAATTCATCCTCTGGTACCACAAAAACAAAACAAAACAAAAACCCCCAAACAAACTAACATATTGAAAACAGTCTCTGTGATTAGGATATAGCTACAAATTTGTGACTTTCAAAATTCTTGCTCTATCATAAGCACTCCTGTTGGCCAGTGGGGTCTCAGTCGGTCAGTCGGTCGGTCGGTCTCTCTCTCTCTCTCTCAACACACACACACACACACACACACACACACACACACACACACACACACCTAGCAACTTCTTAACTAACAGGAAACACTTGTCAGTTACCATGGCATCAACATCAACTCAATTTTTCCTGATTAAAAATAAATTCATTTATCAAATGAGCATTTCGCCTCTTTTCTATCCCGTTCTAATCACTGGGCCAATGTGAAACAAATTAGACAGAATAGCATGGTATTCTTGCACCAGAGAAAATAGCACAAGAGCTAAACCCAAGGGGGATGGAATTGCTCTTGAGAGTCTATGTGAGGTAGAGGTTGGATGTTGGAACATCTCACAGCCACTTCAAACTGGATCTCAACCCAGCTCTACTTGCGGCCTGACAGTGGGGAGCTTATTAAATCTTTGTGACTCAGTCGCATCACTTGAGAAATGAGAATAATAGTGAAGTGATAACTTAGCCTAATGTATAAAACAATTGTACAGTGTACAAATTAATAGGGTAGGTGTGAGATGAAATGTTACAGTTCATAAGGCAGTAAACACAGCTGGCAGAGGAAGCAGTGGATGTGAGGTGTCTATTTAGATATGCAGGTGTGATCACCTCTGGAGTTCACTGAATGGACACTTTATATAATGCCTGTGCTTTAGAGACATCTTAAAGTAGGGAAAATGAAGGATCAAGCTGACTTATTTGAGAATGATAGATATGTGGAGAAAATGTAATAAAGATCTAATTTGAGTAAATTGTTTGTTGATTTGTTTTTTCTGTATTGTGACTATAGTTTACCCTCAGAATTGCTGTAGACTTTTTACTTCTGCCATTATCCTTGTCAAAAGGAGTCATTGAACATTCTTAGTTGTTCCAAGGTCCATACCCATTAATCTTTGATGGTACTGGAATTAAAACTTGAAACAAGTATCATCAGAACTACTTAGACTTCAAGACTCTATGGCAGAAAGTAATTTGCAAGCCAGATATGATCGCTTGTGATTTTTCTGAAAACAAGTCTTTGGAAATCTCATTAATATTGGAACTGTCGGTAGTAGTATTTCTCATATTTTGTTCTGAAAGACAACAAATGATTTGGATGGGGTTGGTCCATCTTTTCAAACACTCTGTTGCTGCATGATGAAAGAGTGTGTTAAGATTTTGTATGTCAAAATCATAATGGACTCCAAAAAATCCTCCTTTCTTCATGATGAGGTGCAAATGTGAATCGAGCTTGGTTCCAGACCTCAAAACTATTGCTTTGACTCGCTTCTGTCAAGCAGATATTCATGGATAATGATATTTTGGAATCAATGTGGTTTAGGTTCATTAGTAGCGAAAGGGAACAGAGGCAAGGTCATTTGAAATTGTGACAGTACTTGCTTAATGAACTATTGAACTAACTGCCCGCGTTGCTAAGTAACCATGGTGCTTCTTCAAGTCAGAAGACGACTGGAGGGAAGAATCTATTTACAAATAGTCATTCGTGTACAGCTGGGTAGAATTTAGGGTCATTCATTTATGTTCAGCATTTCCAGAGATTAACAATGTGAATCATGCAACTGAAACTGGCATCACACGGCTTCAGAATGTCACCACATCAAACACCCAGCTGGCGTCAGGGAAGGAAGCTTGATGTCATTGTATGTTTGGCTATATGTTTTCTTAACCCAAACAGCTTGCTTCCTGTGAAACCCAGTGCAGTGGAGTGGAATGTCTCCATAGACTACGTGTAAATGTTCAAGATACCGCCACCATTTTGTGCTGGTGTGCCAAATCATTCAGCCAAGTATCCAGTGGGGAAATAGGAAACTAGATTCTGACTTATATAGATGAAAGAAAAAGGGAAGAAAGTCTTGCCAAACGGCATAATACAGAGGTCATATTGAGGATACTGAACTAGGGAGCAGTTGAAATACATGTTACATTGACCAAAATGCAAACCCACGTGGAGTTATCATTGCAGTTACACAGCACAGCTCTCGTATAATGTTTGCTGCACCCAAATTTACAAGCTCCAACCTGCTTTGGGCCTAACATCTGGATATGGCTGCTTATTTCCGGGATGCTATTTGCATAGAGTGCTCTTCCTTCGGGGAGCTTGGCAACTTTTAATTAGTAACTAAAGACCTGCCATTGTGTTGTGATGTCTAACCCTTTTAATCTTCGAGTGTTTATAACCTGACTTCAGATGAGTGATTTAAAATACAAAAATCTGTCCAAGACACATGTTTTTCACATCTGTGTATTCTCTAAGTTTTTTTTTTTTTTTAAGGCACGCACTAGGGTTGTTTAAAAGCCAAAGTGGTCCTGGGGTCTCTTCTACCCACTCCAGATTTCACCAAACCAGACTTTCTACACCTGTACCATATTGAGAACCCTCTTATTGATGGATGAAGAATCTTACACTAAAATTCTGAACTTTCTGAGGGAGGTACTGTTCCTTATTCATATTCAGCATAATATAGCTCTAGGGTCTGACACAGTATATGGTGAGCACTTAAGCACTTTGATTGAATAAACGAACAAATTTATTTATTTATTTATTTACTTATTTATTTTTGTGGTACTGGGGTTCCTGGAAACCCTTCTACCTCCGGGCTACACCCCCAGACCTATTTTTTATATTTTTATGTGGAAACAGGGTCTCTTAAGCCAGCAAGGCTGATTTCGAACCAGCATGAGCCTCCTGTCTCCGCCTCCCATTATAAGCATGCGCCACCATGCCCGGCAAATGAACAAATTTAGATCTTCCAGTGGGAGGTATAGCTCCCATGAAAAGCTAGTATGTATTTATTCACTGGCCAAATAGCAAATAGGCTTTGGAAATAGGTCTGTCTTTGCTTTTACTCTTCAAATAATCCCATTATTTCCACAGGTCTTAATAGAATTATGGGAGCTGGGCATGGTGGTGCACACTTGTAATCCCAGCATTCGGGAGGTTGAGATAGGAGGATCGCGGTTTACGGACAGTCTCAGCTACTTAGTGAGGCCCTTTGCAACTCAGTGAGACCCTGTTTCAAAATAAAGAATAAAGCCAGGCATGGTGGCACACGCTTGTAATCCCCGCGCTTGGGAGGCGGAGACAGGAGGATCGTGCAGGTTTGAAGCCAGCCGCGCTGGCGTAAGAGACCCTGTTTCCAAATAAAAATATAAAATAGGTCTGGGAGTGTAGCCCGGAGGTAGAAGGGTTCTATCTCCAGTACCACTGGAAAAAAAAAGAAAAAAAGAAAGAATAAAAAATAGGGCTGGGGTGTAGCTCAGAGGTAGAATGTCCCAGGGTTCTATCCCCAGTACCACAAAATAATGATTAATAATAATAATAATAACAACAACAACAACAGCAACAACAGAGTCATGGTAGTCATGTGAAATAGGTGTAAGTTATGATTATAAAATAAAACATCAAATGGCACAGTGATTAGAAATGCCTTTCGGGGACTCCTTATGAAGAAATTGAATTTAAATTACTTCCAGTAAGGTGAGTGAGCTCCTTTCCCTTAGCTGATATGTGCTCTTCTTGGCTCCTTCTGACATATCTCAAGGACTGTGCTACGAGAGAGAGAGAGAGAGAGAGAGAGAGAGAGAGAGAGAGAGAGAGAGAGAGGACACTTGGCAGAAAGCCAGCAGCTACTCTATGGGCCAAGGGGCTGGAGGTGTTGACCTTTACAGACTTTCATGTTCCTGAATTGTTCTAAGACCATAAAAGGCAACAAAATAAAACAAAATAGGAAAAACTCTACCTCCAAAACCAGTATTTTCTGTCAAAAAAAAAAAAAATCCATCAAGCTGCTACACAGTATCCCACTGAAAAAGCAAAATTTACAAAACAGATTCTGACAGATGTTTTATTTACATCTCCCTCGGTTGCTTGGTTGTCACCCAGAAGCGGCGGCTCGAGCCTGATGTCTGACATGCTAGCATGAGTCAGAAGGGGGCTGGCTTCTGTCCCCGGCCCTCATCCACTTGCCCCTGCGATGGGGAGGCGTTTGGATTCGTTTCTATGTTGGCTGACCCTTGGGCTTGGGTTCTGGATCTTGCAGTATCCCTCCAGGGGACGAGGACAGATACATCCTGGAAACAGCCTGGCAGTCACCCTCCCGGCGTTCTCTGCGGGTGAACTCAGGCGACCAGCAACTCGGTGACTCGGGCAGATGTTTTTGTTTCTCAGCCCCGGGCACCTTGCCCTGCTGTCTTGCACACAGAGGGTGATGCCTGGCACCCTGCCCCATGCCGCCAGGAATGAGCACAGCCCCAGGGAGTACTGCCAAGTCGTGTCGGCGAGCTGCTTTCTGGGAGCCAAGTGGCTACTGGAGAAACACGTTGGTCTGCAAGCTCAGAACAGAGGGACACCCGAGCTGAAGTCGCTTCCTGCTTGGTGTGACCCTAAGCTCTAAATCTACGTTCTGTGCTGCAAGACATTTTGTTTCCATGTTGCATTGGCCTCGTAGAGCAACCGTGGTGGGGACCGAGAGGGCTGGCTTGATGAAAGCCACAGTTTCCATCCCTGTCTGCAGCAAAATATGAGCGGGAAAACATACTGCCCCACTGCATTTTAGTTTAACCCTGAAGATCAAAGTCACCTAAACAGCAAATAAGATTTAAACTTCTACCAGCCAGCAGATTTCAGACCCACTTTTGATAATAGTGTGGCACCGTGGAAAAGTACCAAGTTTGTCACGGGAAAGCCCAGATGCAGGCCCCTGATCACCGGTGGTAATCTGAGTCCTTCTTATGCTTTCCATTATTCTTAATTCTTTCCTGTCCCATTTCAACAATTCTATTTTGTATGGAAGTATTTGTCAAATTAAGAAGAAGACATAAATGAACGGGTATGCAACTTTGTCCGGTTTGTTAATCTCATTGTACCTTAATTTCCTCACCTGTATACGACAGTTCATGTATTCATTTAACGAACATCAGTGTTCTGAACAAAGGGGAAAGCATGTTTGGAGCACAAAAGTCAGGAGAAGAGCATCTGAACATAGGGAGGAGAGACAGGGCTCCTGGAGGAAGCTCGGTCTGGGAGCAGCACGTGCAGCAAGGGCCGGCCATGATGCTTGTGCCACCTCAGCCCACAGAACTGCTGGGAGAATGATCAAAAGAGTTTTTCTCATGACAAAAGTAATGTAGGGTTCTTGTAGTAAATCTAAAACATATGTCGGTTTAACAAAAAAAAAAAAAAACAAAGTTGGGTGTGGTGGCACATGCCTGTAATTCCAGTACTGAGGAGGCTGAGACAGGAGGATTGTAGGTTTGAGGTGAGACTTCCAAAGAAGTGAGTCTCAGGAACCTAGTGAGATTGTTTTCAAACTAACTAACTAAACTAACTAAGGCTGGAGTGTAGCTCAGAGGTAGAATTTCCTGGGTTCAATCCCAAGTACTATGTGCACATGTACATGCACACACATAAATAAATAAATAAATAAATAAATAAATAAATAAATAAATACCTTCTAGACTCCCTCCCTTCAGAAGGAACTGTTTTTGTTTTTTGTTTTGGTATTTTTTTTTTGTTTGTTTGGTTTTTTTTTTTTTGGTGGTACTGGGGTTCCTGGAAGCCCTTCTACCTCCAGGCTATACTCCCAGACCTATTTTATATTATACTTTTTATTTGGAAACAGGGTCTCTTAAGCCAGGGCGGCTGGCTTCGAACCTGTACGTTCCTCCTGTCTCTGCCTCCCAAGCACGGGGATTACAAGCGTGCGCCACCACGCCTGGCTTTATTTGCAGTTTTTAATACTTGCACAATTCTGCATTCATTTTCTGTGGTGTTTGAGCAAAGTCCCAAAGAGTGAGAATGGTCGGTACAGTGAGAAAGGTTGGGTGCACCTCCGAGAAGAGAAGTGAGCTCGTGGAAGGAAAGAGGGGAAGAGGCCGGCCACTGGGAGGCCCTGGAGGAGGCCAGGGGCTGGTGCTGGGGGCCAGGGCAGGAGTATGGGTGCCGCTCAAGACCTATAGCAGAACCCAGCAGACCCGGGAGATCAGAACCTGCATTTGGGCAACAAGGAGCTTTGACAAGGAAATGGACATGACATAGTCCTACTGTTTCCAGAAGACCACTGAGCAGCCATAGGGGAGCTGATTGTTAAGAAGCAGGAGCCGAGGCGGGGGGACCAGGACGTGGTAAAGATCGCTGGGGCCGGGAGAGATGAAGGGTCACATTCAAGGTCAGTTTTGAAGACATGGTTGACAGGACTCAGGGATGGATTGACAGGCATCCCAAGGGAGAGGGAGAGACTGAACAGGAATTATAATGGATTCATGTGTATGAAAATGTGTATGGTCATATTTAGTTATTAGAAATTAAGCATAGTTATGGTGTTTCTGATTTTCCCATAGGATACTTCATCTTATCAATGTTTTATGATCATTTATCACCACTAACTCTAATAATGTTCATTTACCTTAGATCTTAAAGCAAGTGTGCTTTTTCTTTGTTTTGTTTTCAGTACTGGGGATGCAACCCAGGGATATTCTACCTCCAAGCTACATCCCCAGCCCTATTTTTATTCTGTGTGTGTGTGTGTGTGTGTGTGTGTGTGTGTGTGTGTGTGTTACTGGGGATGGAACCCAGGGGCTTTCTACCCCCAGGCTACACTCCCAGACTTATTTTATATTTTATTTGGAAACAGGCTCTCACTAAGTAGCTGAGGCTTGCTTTGAACCTGCGCAATCCTCCCGTCTCAGCCTCCCAAGTACTGTGATCACAAGCGTGCGCCATCACACCCGGCTTTATTCTTTATATCTTTATATCAAGGGTCTTACCTAAGTAGCTGAGGTGGTCCTCCTGTCTTAGCCTCCCAAAAGCTGGGATTACAAGTGTGCGCCACCAGCTTGCAAGTGTGCTTTATTTATTTATTTTTTGTTGTTTTGTTTAGTTTTAGTTTTTTGCAGTACTTTGGATGGAACCCAGGGACATTCTACCTCTGGGCGATACTCTCAGCCCTATTTTTAATCCTTTATTTTAAAACAGGGTCTCACTGAGTTGCAAAGGGCATCTCAAAGTAGCTGAGGCTATCCAAGAATCAAGATCCTCTGTCTCAGCCTCCCAAATGCTGGGATTACAAGTGTGTGCCACCACACCTGGCTGTGAGTGTGCTTTTGATAGAGATGATTACCTTCCTTACTGCCTCTCTTTTCTGCTCTTGCTTCTCTCTGCCCCTAATTCCAGGAGTTCCCATCCATTTCAGGTGCTGGCTATAAGCCACACCTGGGGTATGGCCTAGTGGGGAGTGTGTTAGGGTGTGTGTGTGTGGAGGGGATACAGGGAGACTTGGGTGGGAAGAGACAATGCCGCCCTGAATGTGCTGGACAGGTAGGGAGGGGAAGTTCCTCCGAGGTGAAGCCCGCTCTCCTTCCCTTCACGCTCCAGCCTCATCTCTAGCTCTTCCTGGTCTCCCTTCCACGCCAAGCCAATATGGGGTGCAGTTTTCAAACTCACCTGTTTCCATAACTATATATGATACTTGTAATTTAAGGGAAAAGAATGGTGCCACAGCTACTGGGAGGAAAGGCTTTTTTCTCTCTTTCAGATGACAAATCTGGTCAACCTTAGGCTGTAGTTGGGTTCGGGGTTCAGCCCTCATTGGTAGAACTGGATGTTTGAGATTCCAGCCTTTCGACTTAGACTACTAACATAAAACTGACCATAGTTATTAGGAAATATTAAGTATGGTGATAGATTGGGTCATTGTACACAGATCTGTCTGTGCTTCTTCTCTGAAATAGTTCATTTCTTCCCATTGTCAGGTGACACACCGTGCCTCACAGCTAGTGGGATATACACCCTTACTCCATTGTTTTTGGGCTTGGCCATGTGGTTTGTTGTGACCAAGGAAGGGTGGGTAAAGGAGCAGAGTACCGATCCTGAGCTGAGTTTTACAAGACACTGCACATTCCTGCTGGTCCCTCTCTCCTACTCCTGCCTCTGCCCTGAGAACAGCGTAATACAGAACGCATCCTTCTGCCTGGCTCCTTGTGGGAGGCCTGTGGAGAAGACCCTAACTTACTGCAGTCTGCAGCAGACCCCTGGAGAGGAATGCAAGCCTATTGTTGTAAGGCTTTGATATGCTGGAATTGACTGTAGTGTTCTTGTGGCAAAGCAGAGTAATGCAACTTGCGGTTTTTATTCTATTAATTTGTTCTTTTTTTTTTTTTTTTTTTTTGGTAGTACTGGGGTTCCTGGAAACCCTTCTACCTCCGGGTTACACTCCCAGACCTATTTTTATATTTTTATTTGGAAACAAAGTTCCTTAAACCAGCGCGGCTCTGCCTCCCAAGCACGGGGATTACAAGCGTGTGCCACCATGCCCAGCTCTATTAATTTGTTCTTAATCTGAAAAGGACATAACCAGTATAGAAAAATAAGAAGATACAGAAAAACAGAATGAAGAAATATCAACTGTAATCTCCGTTCACAGAAAAAGCCATTTTTTAAACATTTTTATATAGTTCTCAACTTTTTTCTATGCATATTAATTTAGTGATTCTTTTGTTTTTTCATTGAACAAATAGATTTCAAGCCACTTGTCCCAAACTAGATGCAGTTAACTCTAGGGGATTATAAGATGGACATGTATCTCAAGAGTATTAAATTCAAATATGAGGAAAGACTCAAACAACTACAAAGATATTAAACACTATTACAGCAGAGGTTAGTGCTATTAAGGGGAAATGCAATATAGCCGAAGAATCTTTAACAAGAGGTATCTGGGGCCAGGAAACACATTTATAAAGATAATGTGTGCCAGGCATGGTGCTGCATAAAGTAATTCCAATACTTGGGAGGCTGAGACAGAAGGATTGCAGGATCTCAGTAACTTAGTAAGACTCAGCAACCTAGTAAGATCCTGTTTTTAAACAAAAAGGCTCAAAGTATAGCTCAGAAGTACAATTCTTCTGGGCTCAAACCCCACTACCAAAAAAAAAAAAAAATCAATGAATGTGCTATACACATGTTATAATGTATTTTATGTACTATACAATGTTTTATACAATTTAATACACAATTTTATATATTATACATATAGTGTTATTTACTTTATACACACTATAATGTAACATATATAAGATAACATATTAGGTAATATGTTCAATGGACAGTATGAAATAAACATTTTCCACATTAATAAATATATCCTTATATCACCACCTATTTTTGTGCCTGTATCATAGTTCATTGGAATGTGTGTACTATGTTTAATTCAACCAACTCCCTGGTATTGGGCATTTGGATTGCTTTTTACTTTCTGTTACTGAAAATCTTGCAATGAACATTCTTGCAGAAACTCTAATATGTTTCCTAAAGAGAAATAATTGTGAAAAAGAGAAAAGTATGTTCTCTGAAGCAAAATTCTATAATGTATCCTGACCTATGTATCCCGTGAGGAAGCATAATGGAAATATTCATTTTTGAAATAAAATTTCTCATGTAATGCCAGTGATTCTCAGTCATTCCAGAAGATCCTTGGGAAACATTTAGGCTTTCTGTCTGAGATGAAGATTTATTGATGGTAGATAGGGGCAGAGTGTCAAGGGAAATTATATGTATAATCAAGTGAAAAAAACCAGAATACCACCTCTGCTTTTTCAGACGAAGACATGATATGTTTTTGTAATATTTTATTCCTGGTTTAGCTCTGTATTTTTTTCAATCAGTGCGGTTATCATTTCTTCTTTTGTGGCCTGTTTCCAAAAGCAATGAGTGAGTCCCCACAAGATAATCGCTGGAGTGTCTGAATCTCTCGTGAGTAATAGGCCAGCAGAATGCACTAAACAAATGGTTTGGCTCAACTGTGTTGCAGGATATTGAAGCTATCTGAGTAAAAACAAAATATGATGATAGAATTCACATGATTTTTTTTTTTACACAGAAACACCAAGCCTGGCATGGTTATTTCATTTAAAAAGGACTAATTTGAGATAATATATTCAGTAAGAGTATAAAACATAATTTGGGAATGTTTTTTGGCATAAAATTATAATACTTTGGGTTCATAATATGGACAACTCTGTTTACTTTGTATTTGTGTATAAAGTGAACTTGCAAATATGTGCCCTTATTACATTAATCTCCTATGAACAAGTACTTTGGGATCATAAACCCAAAGGAAGAAAGTGGTAAAAAAAACAAACACAAAAAAACTAATTTTGCCTCAAATTTTTATTTACTCAAATAGGGAACATGAATGTGGCAGAGACACATTTGTAATTTTGGGGGTTATAAATCAGTGACAGCATTTAAACAAATGCCCATAAAAATTAGATTATTTGGGAAGCATTCCCTCCTTTTTTTATTCACTTGCATTTTAAAGCATTTTTGTCCAGAAAACTATTGGAATCTAAAAACTTCCTATTTTAAGTCAGTGACTTTAAATCTATCAGAGTATTATCCATTAGAAAAAATACACAACCTCATTCTTCAGGGGAGACTATTTCTTCCCTTTTCCAAGATACCAGGCTCCTGTTCTCCTGATTCCCTTTGGGAAGGATCAGATCAAGGCGAGGAAAAAAAAAAAAAAAAAACCAGTGTCTTTAGAAATCCTGCCCACACAGGGAAAAATAGTTCTGATAATATTATCATATGTTTAGTGCAAGTTTAATGTAGCCCTCAAAATGGTGATTTGATGACATCTGGGGTTCAGAAAGGTGACTGGCTACTCTGTCCTCTACAGGGTTCCCTTTACAACTCAGCTCTGCTGTCCTCTCAGAGAATGACCAACAAACTCACTCTATTATTTCAACAAAATTTATGGAGCCCCTCTCTCCAAGAGACTTTTGACTTTGGAGAGCTTAAAGTTTGGTGGGGGAGACTTTAAGACAGGCAGTACACAGGAAAACAAATCAAAGAATTAAGACAAATCTTTGAAGGTGGTAAAGTTGGAGCATAGGTTGGAGAATGGGGGTGGGAGAAGAGGGAGAACCAGCTGAGATAGGTGAGGAGGAGGAAGGCTGCTGGGCTCAGAGCTGGGAGGGTGTCAGCCATGAGTGCCTCTTGATGTCTGTTTCCATAGCACACATGATAGGACCTGGCACATAGTAGGACCTCAATAAACATGCAATTAAATGGGTGACTGGGTCTGTAAACAAAACTATGTGGGGCAGAGGAATTGGCCCGGGGAGCAGAAAGGAGGCCAGCGATGGCCAGAGCACTGGGGACAAGATGGAGGATGCTGAGAGGTAAGGGTGGAGAGGCAGGTACATACATCTTATTTTCAGGTCTTCTTGGCAAGAATTTGGATTGCATGTGTCATGGAAATACATTGGAGACTTTTAAGATGAGGATAATCTGAATTTTGGTCTAAAAGATTTCCTAGTATTACAGCATTATGCCAAGTATGCCAAGTAGCTGAAATAGTCTTATATATTAAAAAAATACAAAATTGGGGCCTCATCCTTCTTGATTTCAAACCTTACTACACAGCTACAGCAATCACAATGGTGTGAAACTGGCATAAAGCCAGATATATAGAACATGTGAAATAGAGCCCAGGAATGAACAGGCATGTATATGGTCAAGTGATTTTCAATACAGGCGCCAAGACCATTTCATAGAGGAAGGGAGAGTTTCTTCAACTAATCCACACACCAAGAAAAGAAAAGGGAAAGGAAGAAAGAAAAGGAAAGGAAATCTTAATTTTTTACAATGTACCAAATTAACTCAAAATGAATCAAGGACCTAAATGTAAGATCTAAAATTTTAAAATTAAAAAAAAAAAAAAGAAGGGAAAGTTTCATTAGATTTCATAATAAATTCTTGGGTATGACATCAAATACACAAGCAACAAAAGTGAAAACACATAAATGGAACAGAAAGGGAGAGAAAAGGAAAATATATTCTTTTTTTTTTTTTTTTTTGGTGGTACTGGGGGTGGAACCCAGGGGCTTTTCTACCTCCGCGCTATACTCCCAGACCTTTTTAAAAAAATTTTATTTGGAAATAGGGTCTCACTAAGTTGCTGAAAGCCTCACTAAGTAGCTGAGGCTGGCTTCGAACCCGTGCGATCCTCCTTTCTCAGCCTCCCAAGCGCGGGGATTACAAGCGTGCGCCACCACGCCCACCAAAATATATTCTAAGACTCTTTAAAATAGTGGCTCGCAAACTTAAGTGTGTGTGTCTGAATCACATGGAGGCTGCTTAGCATGGGATGCTGGGCCCCCTCTCTCAGGTCTGGGTGGGGCTTGCTATAGTTGGAATCTAGAATGTTGTCCAAAGGCCCTGGTAAGGGTTGCTCCCCAGAGTCACTCTGTGGAGGTGATGGGACCTTTAAGAGGTAGGGCCTAATGGTGGCTTTAGGTCTTTGGAGGTGTGTCCTTAAAGGGGATAGTGAGTGTGATGCCAGCCACTTCCTCTTGCTTTCTTTCTCATGTCCCACCCATGAAGTGAAAAGTTTGTTCCACCATGTGCTTCCCACCATGATGCTCTGCTTTACCCATAGGCTCAAAGCAGGAAGAAGGCCAATCTGGTCATGGACTGAAGCCTCCAAAACTGTGAGCCATATAATAAACCATTTCTCTTTTAAAGTTGATTGTCTCAGGCATTTTGTTATAGTAACAGAAAGCTAACTAACATGCGGCCTGAGAATTTACATTTCTAACTGGCTCCCAGGAGATCCTGAGGCTAGGAGTCCAGGACCACACATATTAGGGCCACTATTCTAAAGTGCTGGGTCTTAATTTTGATCGAATAGTAGATTTACCTGAAGATCTTTGAAAAATCCTCCTGCCAAGGGATCAATTAAATCAAACCTTTGAAGACAGAACCTAGGGATAATATTTTTTAAAGGGTTCCAAGTGTTTGCAAGATAAGTTGAGAAACACAGCTGTAGACTCCCTCTCCTGAAATTTTCTGGGCAGGCTAGTAGCCACAGAAACACCTAAAAACACATTAAAATGCAAAATATCAAACCCAACTCACCACATCAAATTCTATATCAACAAAGCAAACAGCTCACACGTTGATGTGCATTAAGAGTTCTGCAGAAAAACTGAGCCCTGAGGAGCAGGTCCAGCTGAGCGAGAGCCCATGATGCTGACTTCAGGGTTAGCGCCAAACACCCTCAGAAGCTGGGTGCTTGCTGCTGAGGCTGTTGCCTGGAAAAGGATGTTAAAGGAACATGCGCTCTGTCCAGATGATAGAAATAAGAATCAGTGAACCTTCTGATCATTGAACCTATTGATTTTCCAATATGTTCAAACACAGTTTCTTGCAAAGAGCCTTTCACTTAAAAAATGAAATGAAAGAAATAGTTCAAATTATGCCGTGGCCATGTATGAAGGTATCACTACCAATTTACTGTTAAGTGTGGGGAGGCGTGAGGAGCATGGTGGGAGCTGAAGGCAATCACATCAAAACCTGTGTGTGTGTTTGTAGGACTTTGAACCTCACTAAGATGTATAATTATGATGTGCCAAGAAAAATATTAAAAATCAAATCAAGAAGAAATAGGTTAAACATTTTAAATCTTCCTATGATTGTATTCTTTGGTGTGTTAAAATAGTGTACAGTAGTAGTATAGTAATAGTGTATTCAGATGCTACAGCTGTAATAGCATGAAGGCTCTTAAATAGTGGCTGCCTTCACCCCGGGAAGGCTGACCAAGCAGGACTGTGTGGCCCTTCCTTTCACTGTGTTACAGTTGATGGCCTGTTACAGTGGATGCCACATCACCATTTTCAAATGCTGCTTTGTGAACCTAAAGGAAAATATGGAAATGCCACATATGAAGTTCTCATCTATCAAAGACAAGGGAAGAAGCTTACCTGATGGAAAACCACCAGGAAAGGCACATAGCATGTATAGCATAGCACAGAGATTAAGCCCAGGGACTCTGGAGCTCAACTGCATAGGTTCAAATCCTGGCTCTTTCACTAACAAGCTGTTTTTAGCAAGTAACTTAAGCTCTCTGTAACTCATTTCTTTTATGTTTGAAAGGGTTTTTTTTTTTTTTTTGTGGTACTGGGGTTCCTGGAAGCCCTTCTACCGCCGGGCTACACTCTCAGACCTATTTTTACATTTTTATTTGGAAACAGGGTCTCCTAAGCCAGCGCGTGCGGCTGGCTTCGAACCTGCGTGATCCTCCTGTCTCTGCCTCCCAAGCGCGGGGATTACAAGCGTGCTCCACCACGCCCGGCTGAAAGGGGGTATTAAAAAAAAAAAAAGAGCTGCGTGTGGTGATTCACACTTGTAATCCCAGCATGTGGGAGGGTGAGATTAGAGAATTGCTGTTCACAGACTGCCTCAGCTACTTAGTAAGGTCCTTTGCAACTCAGTGAGACCCTGTAGTGAGACCCTGTTTCAAAATAAAGAATAAAAAAATAGGGCTGGGTATATAGCTTGAAGGTAGAATGCCCCTGGATTCCATCCCCAGTACCACTAAAAAATGGGGAGATGTTTAGGATAATAGTACCTACCTAACATATTGTTGTAAGAACAGTATGAATGAAACTTTGTCAGGCTTTTAATACTGGTCTATCTTAGTTGTTGTATGATGATTGTTAAGAAAAGATGCATATTAATTTATATGTTTTTATATTATTTGACCCCAGAAAAAAAACAAAAAGACAATATTTCACTCTCTGCTGCCGAGGCTAAGACAGTTTAGTAAACACATTTTTCTGACTGGATGGGACATTACCCTCAGTTGCATAGACGAGTCACAAGAAGTAATACATCATTTAGAACAATGATAATAAAAGGCATAATTTAATGAGAAGGAATATTTTTAAAAAGGAGAAAATTCTATTAGTAATACCTTGGAAAATCTCCTTCTCTAAAGAAGAGATGGATACACTAATTCAGAGGAAAAGGCTTTTGTAAACATTTATACATAATAGGGCTCATATTAGTACATAGTTAGGAATTACTTTTAAAAAATGCTCTCAACTGACAAAATGAAAAATAAGACTCTCTCTCTTTGTCAAATGGGAGGAAGTGTCCCCAGCACCCTTCTCTCTTTGTCAAATGGGAGGAAGTGTCCCCAGCACCCTTCTTCGGAGGGTTTCCTTGGTCATGAGGGTCTATTTCTTGGGGCATGTGAGTCCACTCAGCCACACAATCCAAACATGTGAACACATTCACACAAAAACATACTCCAGGCTGCTTTTCCCAACCCTGGAGAGTGCAGTAAGATCACATCACACCGCCCAAGTCACATTCAAACTGTTTACAAACAGTGTGGCAACTAGCTTCCTTCCTGCTAGGCAAAAAGTATTGCTTTCCTAATTTGAAAAGAAATCACCTCTATGGTCAGTGCTTCTGTACCTCTTTTGTTGGTTTCTTCTCTTCTTTGCCACCTTTGATGGTGAACAGCCTCCCTGACTTTCCTCTCTGCCAGACTCCTTCCTTGAAGATCTGATCCTGCCACAAAGTCTGTACCTTGTATCTCCAAGGGAAGACCTCTTTCCCCAAACTCCAGTTTCCTCATTCATGAATGTCTACATTTGCTCTTACAGGTCTCACGGGCATCCCAAACCAGTCACATCCAAATTGTACATCTGCTCTTTTCCCCAAACCTTCTCCTTCCAAATCTCAGTTGACGATAATCCCAACTTCCCAGTTTTCCAGGTTCAAGACCTTGGAGTCATTCTCTCCTCTGACACAACCAGCATTAACTCCACCAAGAAACACTGACTCAAACATTATCCAGAATCTGAGCCCTGCTCACCACCTCTGCTGCTTTACTGCTCTGATCTGAGCTTCAACATTGTATCCAACCTGGACCCCTGGAATAGCCTCCTAATCTTAAAACTATAATCAGATCATGTTGCTCTTCTGCCCCAAACCTTGTATGACTCTACATTAATCTCAGTAAAAACTAAACTCTCACAGCTTTCCACGGCCTGGTCAACCCCCCCTTTGTCACTTTGTGATATCACCTCCAAATCTCCTCCTCCCCAGGCCCTCTTCTCTCTACCACATCAGCCTTCTCTGCATGTTCCACCTTAGGGCCTCTGTACTGAGACTTCCGGTCACCTGTGCACACTTGACTCCGGTGGCCACACATCTTACTCCCCAGCCCTTAAAGTCTGTGCTCAAGAATCATCTTCCTAGTGAGACCTACTTCTGACACAGCATTTAAACTATAGACCTGCAGCTACCCTCTGAATCCCCCTCACCATGCCTTACTTTGTGTTTGTTTCCCTTCACTATTTCCATCTTGTCCTATGCTAATTAATTAGCTAATTAATTAACTTATTTACATATTTATTTTCTATCTCCCCATGCTAGAATGTAAGCACCACTGGGTCATGGAAATTTGACACATTTTCTTCACATACTAGGTACTTTATAAGTATCTGTAGAGTGGATACATTGCTGATCGACTTAGCTCCTGGTTTTCTAGTATTCAGCAATCCTGCTGGGTCATGAGCAGGTGGATTGCATTTAAAGGACTGAACAAGTGTCCTCTTCTGGTGCTGAGCTTTGCCCCCTCCAGGTCAACGCCTGTCTTTGCTGTCTTCTTTCTGCCTTCCAGTGTCTACTTTCCCTGTTGAGGACTTGGCTATCTTGATGTTAGTTCTAGTCAAGCCCCAGCTGATATCAGCATGCCTGGGTTCTGACCTTTTCTGCTACTTTGATCCAACACCAGCTGAACATGAATATCTTGGTCGTCAGTCTCTCATCCAGAGGTAGGCTTCAAAAAATAGAAGCATGTCTGTAGCTCTGGGATCCTTAATATTATACATTGTGTAATATTACATCCCTATCAGCACCTTGGAACTGAAGGAAGAGCAGAAATATGAGGCATATCAAATCTTATAGCCTAGCTCTTTAGAGGGATAGCCATTTCTCAGTCACTGCACCTGTCCCTCATCTTTAGAACTGTAAAATGCATGTTCCTTGAAGCCTTGGGGTTTGTCTGTGAAAGCCATAGCTTACTTTTGGAATGATTTATTCTGCTTGATTTTTTGAAGGGATGCCTTTTTTTTGTCTTTTTTGGTACAGGGGATAAAACCCAGGGTGGTGTTCTTGCAAAGCATGTGCCTTACCACTGAGCTACATCCCAACTCAGAATGCATATTCAAGATAAACCCCTATAGGTTGCTGGGAAAACCACCAATCCCTGTCATCTCAGAATTATTCATCATCATCACATCTTTCTTTCTGGATCAATTAACTTTCATTCTTTGGTTTTAAAAGAGTGAGCAGGGGTGGGTAATTAAAGGAAATTATGAATGGCCAAATATATCAGGCTGAGTAGTGAATATATGCTAACTACAAAACCACATTACTATTAGAAATTTAATACTCTTTCTAGATATTTACAACATTTACTTTTCTTGCTATACATACAGTGACATAAAATGGTTTTTTCATGAAAGTATGACCATAAATTATATTTAAATTTAGTTTATTACTGGCTATTGGTCTCTAGTTCTTCCAAAGAAGGCTATAAGTTCTCTGGGAGGGAAAAGCTAACAGGTAGTTATAGGAACAACTTTACTTTTGAGAATTTACACTAGGCCAACTGCTTTAATCTACATATATAAACTTACTAGATCTTCACAGTTAGATACCATGAAAATCAGGTATAATATCTGTTTATAGATAGGAAATGATGTCTCAGAGGACCAGAATAACTTGCTCAAAGTCACAGAGCAAGTTAGTGGCAGAGACCGGTATTGGATGAAAGTTGAAGTTATTCCCAAACCACGATAAGTACTTGGATCATACAGTTCTTCTCCACTCTTGGTTCATGGCTGCCACAGTTGAGAAAATGACTCGGACTTAGGGTGAATATATGTTCTCTAGCACAGTGACTGGTATATGGTAGAGGCTTAATGCACATTAGCTCTCATATCCTTCTCAAGATAATTTCTGACAGCACATAAAGTTATTAAAGGGACACTTACTTTAGTCTGTGGCCTTCAACAAAAGAGGGCAATGTAATCATACTAATAGCAAGTGCTTATATAGACTCCGCTATTTGAAGGTGCCATCTTGTGTCCTTTATGTGCACTAATTCATTAGATTATGGCCTACTCTTATCACCCTACTTGACAGACTGGCCAAGGTTCCACTGATATAGCTAGTAAGTGAGAGAAGTAAGACTTGAAATCAGCCTCCAGAGCCCAAGCCCTTAACTACTATACTATACGGCTACTAAGTTATTGTTCGCTATAGTCTCAACACTGTTAAAATACAAGTATGTCCACACACATGCATTCCACCGCTCTGACTTGCACTGATGTGCTTTTGTGGTCTTACCTTGCATTGATGATTCTACAATCTGTGATTCTTCATTATCCTATTGCAGTGTCTTAATTAGAGACAAACTATGAGTGAGCAGCAGAGACTCCTTTGACACACCCAGGGAAATTGAGCAAAGCCAAAGGGATTGTCTAGGGCCCTGCACTCTTTAGGTCCAAGCCCAGTGCTAGAAACATGCACAAAAAAGGAAAACTGGGGCTGCATATTTGTTGAATTGTTAATATTACTGATGGTTTGAGTAAATATCATGCCCTTTGAAAACCTCAGATCTTTGCATAGGATTATTCACATGAGGGTTTTCTTATTAGCTGGCAACAGGGAACATTCCACTTTCATAGCTAAAATCAGTTTGGGAATCCTATTGCCTTTTTGAAGTAACAATTTAACTTGGCCTCCTGGGTGTGGCCAGGCCACGCATGGTGCCTCCTTCTTTGTGAACCTATGACTAAACGTCTTTGTAATGAGGCCTGCCTTTTTGGGGGCAACCCTAAATTGTTTCTGAGAAGGACATTAGAGTAAGACTTTCTTTAAATAGTGGTATCTTGTATTGTTTACTTTTGACATAGTTTCTAGTTCAAGGGAGAACTGTGTCCTGAAGAACTGTCCCAAGGAGCCCATGAACAGGAGCAATGGTTTGCACCACTGCTTTCTGGAAGCAAATGGCATTCTGGTGTGAACTCAAAAAGGGGTCAGACCACACTGATATATATTTTCTGGTTTCTAATCTTACTGCCACTGCCATTATGGACTGCATTACACAACCCTCTGACCTAAGGCCCAGACATTAGACAGCTTTTTATCAGCTCACAGATGGTCTCAGCACAGCATGGCTCTAGCTGAGGACCTGTGGGCGGCCAGACCTCAGGCTCTGGGCACAAACATCCAGACTTCAGTTATATTCTGAAATAGAATTATGATATCACTATGGGCCAATCAAATCACTTGTCTGATTTCGGTTCCGAACACTATGGGATGATACTTCCCGAATGATTTGATCTATAGTATTGCCTAGTAGCCTGAATAATGGATAATGTTGATTTAATTGAATAATTTTTTGTCACATTTCTTTATTTTATCTCTTTCTCTTTCTTCCTTTTATTTTTGCTAGTATAGGGCAAAAGAAGGGAGATTTGCTTTCTATTATTCTAGTTGAACAGAACATAAGCTAAGATGAAACTTTCTTAGCAACTAATGCTTACCATTCACTTGATCTATTATTTTAACCATGGGTTATCTCTTTCACTTACAGCCAATATACGATTGATCCACAAGTTTTATCATCTCTACCCCCCAAAACATTTCCTGAATTTGATTGTTTTCATCATATCCACAGATAAAACTTTCATCCAAGGCACACATTTATTTATTTATTTATTTATTTATTTATTTATTTATTTATTTATTTAATTTTTGTGGTACTGGGGTTCCTGGAAGCCCTTCTACCTCCGGGCTACACTCCCAGACCTAGTTTTTATATTTTTATGTGGAAACAGGGTCTCTTAAGCCAGCGCGGCTGGCTTCGAACTTGCGCGATCCTCCTGTCTCCGCCTCCCAAGTGCGGGGATTACAAGCGTGCCCCACCATGCCTGGTGTCATGTTTATTTTTTTATCTGGATGAATACAACAGCTTCCTGTTTTTCTGCTTCCCTTCTAGCCTCTCTATCTGCACAGAAATACAGGGGTCTTTCTAAAGAACAAGTCATATTATGTTGTTCTTTCATATCTGGAGGCTGATTTCAAGTCTTACTTCTCTCACTAGCTGTATCAGTGAAGCTCTCCAGTGCTTCTCCTTTGCAACCAGATTAAAACCCTGACCCCTCCCGAATGGCTGCAAGGCGCTTCATTTTACCTGCTCTTCTTTTGCCTTTTCCCTCACAATGTTTAGGTGCAGTAGCCTTCTTCATGTTTCAAGGTTTTTGTGTTGATGGTCGCCTTACATCTCACACAGGTGTCACCTTCTCAAGGAGGGAAAATGTACTTCATGGCAGCTTGTAGCACGTCTCCCTCTGTACTCCAAGTGTACACCCTATGAGGTTGGGACAGTGTGAGCATGTTCCTTACTTTATCTGAACTTCATGGCACCATGTCTTGCACCTGGAGGGGCTGAATAAATGAGTGAATGTATCTGTGCATCCCAGCTGGTTGGGTGTTTGCTGCTGGGGCAAGTCTCTAGCATACTATGCAATAGGCACTTGTTGTACTGCAGTCACATAGTGAGAATAGAAAGTACACTCATTTTAGTTGGGGTTATTCCAGCTTTAATTGGATGATGTGTGCTTGTATATCCTCTCAAGTCTTGTATACCAATGTGATATATAATTACAATGCACCAATAAAAATAAATTTAAAAAAATAAAAAAATAAAACTTTTTTTTTTGGTGGTACTGGGGTTCCTGGAAACCCTTCTATCTCCGGGATACACTCCCAGACCTATTTTATACTTTTTTATTTGGAAACAGGGTCTCTTACGCCAGTGCGGCTGGCTTCGAACCTGTGCGATCCTCCTGTCTCTGCCTCCCAAGTGCGGGGATTACAAGCGTGTGCCACTATGCCCGGCTTTTAAAAGTCTTTATAAACAGTGAATCTCCTTATTTCCTTCATCCAATCAACATTTCCACTAACCTTCCTTTGGTATTGGTACAGCTTAGAAAAAGTCATGGAGCCAGGTGTGGTGACACACACCTCTAATCCCAGTACTTGGGAGGCTCAGACAGGAGGATTGCAGGTTCAAAGTCAGCTTCAGTAATTTGGAGAGACCTGTTTCAAAAAGAAAAAGGACTGTGGTATAGCTCAGAGATAAAATTCTCCTAAGTTCAATCCCCAGTGCCAAACCAAACCAAACCAAACCAAACCAATAAACAAAAATACACGCAAAATTTATGGCATTAAGGGCAAAAGATAGAGTCAGTTGACCTAAAGAACATAAAGTATTCATACTGGAAGGAATCACAAAGCAAATTCACTAAAACATGCAGAGACAAACCACTTCTGGCATATATGGAATTAGGTATATATAAATTTTTATATATTAGGTATATAGAAATATAGAATATGGCATATAGAAATTTTGCAGAGCATTTTGGAAAAAATATACGCGTCAGGTAAGATAAGTCAAGTCATGCTATAGTAAAAAATGATCCAAAAATCTCAGTGGCTGAACACATCTTCCCCCCACATTCCATGGCACATGTTCAATATGGGATGGTAAGACACCTCTGTTCACTGACTGTAGTTGCTCTTTGACACAGGCTTCATCCCGGCATATGGGCCTGGAGGCAGGAAAATGGAAGTGTATTGAAGTACACACTAGCTCACAAAGATTCTGCTTGGAAATGGCACCCATCACGTTTACTGACATTTTAATCAGCAAAGGAAGTTACATGGCCATACATAACTTCAAGAGATGAGGGAAGTATAATCTTACTATGCAATTAGAAGAAGATCTGGAACTATTGGGGGGATGCTCTAATGATTATCTCACCATTCAAGCAATACAATTGATTAAAATGTTGTCTTAAGAAATTTTGAGTAATTACAAATGTATAAGTGTATACAGTCAATACACACTGATAAGGGTTATACGGATGTGACTCAACAACAGATGAAATACAGAGCCACAGACGAACAATAGAATTAGGCTTTAAGAGAAGAAAATGTGGGTAGAATCAGGTCAAATACTATCCATATTACTAGCCTTTCTCAACTGAAGTATTCAGAGAAAATTAATTTCTCATGCTCTATGAACGTAAATTGGTACTAGCTGTTCATCTCTGGGAGAACTGAAAAAATAGTTTTCAGATAATTTTCTGCAGAGCTTATTTTAAAAAATTATTGGGGCATTGTAATTGTACATGATAGTGAGATTCATAGCGATACAGTAAACCTGGTTGAAAAAAGGATCTTTGTCATACTTGTATAAATATTTCCACCAAGTTCTTAAGTAGGAGGGCATGGTAACTAACAATGTAGCCACTGAAAATGAGTTGAGGTTATTTCTGCGCGACAATGCTACTTATCTGGAATGAACGATACATAATTTTCTGCCATGTACGAGTTGGTTCAGTTATCTTCTATTTCTATCCAGCTTTTTTATATGTTCTATATTGCTATAACTTATTAAACTTATTTTCTAAATTTCACTCAAATCCATCAAATCCTCTCTGTTTATATTAACTTACCCAAGCTACCTTAACCTCCTATCTGTATTAGTTAGGGTTCTCCAGAGAAACAGAACTATTAGGAGACAGATAAGTAGATGACCGACCAATAGATATAGATAGATGATGATAGACAGATAGATGATAGATAGATAGATAGACAGATAAGTTTTATGTGGGGAGTTGGCTTGCACAATTATGGAAGCCAAGAATCCCATGTCAGGCCATCTGAAAGTTGGAGACCCAGAGACCCACAGTGGCATGGCTTAGTTCAAGTCCCAACGTTTCAGAACCAGGGGAGCTTACACTCTAACTCTGAGTCTGAGGCGGAAAGCCCCAGAACCCAGGAGGTTGCTGATGTAAATCCTGGGGTCCAAAGTCCAGAAAGCCTGGACTTCTGGTGTCTACAGCCTTGAGTTCTAGGAGAAGAAAGAGCAAACTTGCCTTTCCTCTGCCCCTATGTTGTAAGTCCTCGGCTGATTGGGTGGTGCCTGTCTCCATGGAAGAAAGATCTTCCCCACTCACTCCACCAATTCATATCACCTTGTCCCAGAAACACTTTCACAAACACACCAGAAATAATGCTTTACCAGCTAGGTTGGTATGCCTAAACTTACCTTGACACCTAAAATTAACATCACCTCCCTACTTATAACAATAGTCTTATAACTGGTCTCCCTTCATACACTCGTGTAACCTTCCAAACCAGTTGATTTATTACAACCAGAGTCCTCTTCAAAATTATTTCAAGCCGCACACATTACCCCCCAAATCTTCAGTGCCTTTCCACTGAAGATCAAAATCCTTAACCTGGTCTACAAAGGCCTGATGTCTGGTATGTAACCTCTGTAGCCTCACCTTGTGCAGCTCTGTCCCCTTTGCACCACGCACAGTGCCAGTGCCCTGAGGATTCTGCAGCTTCCTTGCTCCCTTTCAAAATCAAAGTAATCATGTACATGACTTAAAAAAATGAAATTAACCAGGTACTGTGGCTGAAACCTGTAATCAGATGAGACAGGAAGATTGCAGGTTCAAGGCCAGCCTGAGCGATTTAAGGACACCTTATTTCAAAATGAAAAAATAAAAATGGCTCAGTGGTAGAGAGTTCAACACCCAGTATTAATATTAATATTACTAAAAATAATCTAAACTGAAAAGCCTACAAATGTAGACAATGTGTCATTGTGCCATTCCCCACCCCAGAAGCACAAACAGTTCTTTGACTATTCACTTCTCTTCTCAACCTGTCCTCTTCCTCTTCATCTCTTTCTTCTTTTTCCTACCATTTTTTGGAAGCATATCATTAATTATGATGTGCTTTAAAAGACATTTGAAAAAGACACATCATATAATTAATGTAAGCTCAGTGAAATGTTTTACTTTTATAGAGAATCGATCATTTTAAGGTATCCATTATGTCCCTGGATAAGTAAATTGTGTCATCTTATCAAAATAAAACAACACAATACCAAACAAACAAAATATACCCAGCATCTCATTTTGTTGCAGGAACGCTAGGTTAGCTCCAGTATATGTGACTGGTATAGGTAGATATCACCTCAGTTGTTATCTATAAAATCACACCTTTGAAGAAATTTAGGATTATAACCACTGAAGGATGAGGATTATTAAAAAAAAAAAAACGAGTGAACTTCCGGGAAGATGGCGACGGAGGAAAGCGGCACTTACAAGTCCCGCTAACAATCCAACTCTACTACCTCAAAACCAGCGCCTTTCAGAGCCAGAAAACACCACAGCAAAGAAATAAAAACGGTAAATACAAGGGACAGAGAAAAAAGGGCTGGAAAAACAAGACACCGGAAAAAAACCAGCCCGAAGTGCTGCACCCGCGCGGCGCAGAGCGGCCTGAGCAGCCGGAGCGGCCAGAGCCGCAGCGCGGATTGGGGGGAGCCACGGAGCGGAGTGGCCTGAGCAGCTGGAGCAGCCAGAGCCGCGGCGCGGAACGGCCGGAGCGGCCAGAGTGGCCAGACCCGCGGTACAGAGCAGCTGGAGTCGCGGTTCCGAGCAGCTGAGCAGAGCGGCCAGAGCAGCCGAGCGGAGCGGCCAGAACAGCCGGAGCAGTCAGAGCTGCAGCGCGGATTGGCTGGAGCGGCGGCGCGGAGTGGCCGGAGCCGCGGAGTGGAGCGGCCGGAGCAGCTGGAGCAGAGTGGCCAGAACAGCTGAGCGGAGCGGCCAGAGCAGCCGGAGCGGAGCGGCCAGAACAGCCGGAGCAGCCAGAGCCACGTCGCGGAACAGCCGGAGCGGCCGGAGTGGCCAGACCCACGGTGCAGAGCAGCCAGAGCCGCGGTGCAGAGCGGCCGGAGCAGCCGGAGCGGCCAGAACCGTGGTGTGGAGCAGCCAGAGCCGCGGCGCAGAGCGGCCGGAGCGGCGCAGCCTACATCTCCCCTAGCAACACCAGGCTCCAGAGAGGAGGGAGACTCAAAACAGAGCTCAAATCCAGAGAGGAGGTACTCTGGCCTCGCGGCCTAGGATGCAGAAGCAGCGTCTTACTGCTGGCGGCAGCGGCGAGTTCACCGGACGGCCCTAGACCAACCCACTCAACCAGCCACCAGGCGCCTGAGAGGAGGGGTGGACAGCAAGCCGAGGTGAGCAGGTGCTGAACAGCTGGGCGGCAGTCAGCAGTTTTGTTGGTGCAGGGAACATCTAAAGCTCCCAAGGGCTGGGCGCAGCACAACTGGCAAGGACTCAGAACAGAGTTCAAAACCAGAGAAGAAATACGCCGCATCACGGCCGAAGGCGTGGCAGTGGTGCCATATTGCCAGTGGCGGCAGCAGCGAATCCACCGAGTTCACTACAGCTCCATCAGCGCACTCAACAACCGTGAGTCAAATTGCGGCCCCTAGGGGAGAAATCCCAGTACTGCACTCCCAGGGACTTGCGCAGATAGTCTCCCTGGGTCGGAGATTTTAGCAGTGCAGCCCAGTGGGGGAGTGGCAGTGGCAGAGATATCATACCATAGTCACAACTCCCCACTGGAGAACGCCCAACTTGGCACCCCCCACGGTCTAAGCAGCCTTGATTGACTCCCTGGGTCTGAGACTTTGTGATACAACACAGTAAAGGAGTAGTGGTGACTGAGATACCATAGACTAGAGATCCAGAGCATCTTAAGTGAACTCGTAGTGACTCAGGGAAGAACCCAGAGAAGGCACAAACTTTCAAAATCATGGGAAAGAGAAATAACAATGGAGCAGTGAATGCCAACAACACCACAACATCAGAATCTGATAACACAGAAACCCAAAGATCTCTAGAAGATCAAATTAGGAAAATAACTTTAGAAATAATAGAGGACTTTCGAAAAGAATTTAGAGAGAGTCAAAAAGAGATAAAGGATGCAATTAATGAAGTAAAGGCCTCAATTCAAAGTATAAACAACAGATTAGACCACATGGAGAATAGAATCTCGCTTCTTGAAGATGATCATGCTAAAAATGAACGCATAGTTTCTAATTTAGAAAAAAAAACCAGACAGCAGGAATCTGACATTGAAGAAATATGGGCCCATTTCAAGAGAGCTAACCTAAGAATAATTGGAATAGAGGAGGGAAAAGAAGGTGAAACCAAAGGGATCAACAATCTCTTCAAGGAAGTAATAGCGGAAAATTTTCCAAACATAGAGCAAGAGGTCGATACACAGGTCCAGGAAACTTATAGAACTCCCTTTAGACAGGATCAGAGAAGAGGATCCCCACGCCACATAATTGTCAAAATGACTAATGTGGAAGCCAAGGAGAGAATCTTAAAGGCAACAAAAACAAAAGGCCATGTGACATACAGAGGCAAACCAATTAGAATCACTCCAGACTTCCCAAACCAAGTTATGAAAGCCAGAAGGGCTTGGAGTAACATATTCCAAACTCTGAAAGAAAACAACTTCCAGCCAAAAATTTACTACCCAGCAAAACTATCCATCAAATTAGATGGGGAAATAAGAAGCTTCCATGACAAACAGCAACTGAAGGAATTTATGTCTTCAAAACCAGCGCTAGAGAAAATACTCAAGGAGATTAACTGCAAAGAGGAAATGGGTAATTCACGCCAGAACCAAAGAAACAAGAATTCCCATCCAGCGGACAACTAAGCAAAGAAGAATAAACAGTATCTCAAACAGAAATAAGATCTTAACATGTTGGGAATTAAAAATTATCTCTCTATAATCACACTAAATGTAAACGGCCTCAACTCCCCAATAAAAAGACATAAAGTGGCAAAATGGATTAAAAGCCAGAATCCATCCATCTGCTGCTTACAAGAAACACACCTCACAAGTAAAGATAGGAACAAACTCAAGGTAAAGGGCTGGAGCAAGGTAATCCATGCTAATGGTACTCGAAGACAAGCAGGAGTAGCAACTATGATATCAGACAAGTTAGACTTCAAACCCAAACTTATTAGAAGAGACAAAGAAGGTCACATTTTACTGGTAAAAGGAATAGTCCAGCAAGAGGAAATAACAATAATCAACATCTATGCCCCAAACATAGGGGCAGCTACTTTCATAAATCAAACTCTTTGTGACATGAAGCCACACATAAATCCCAACACAATAATACTGGGAGACTTCAACATACCTCTCACAATACTAGACCGATCTTCCAGACAAAGGGTCAGTAAAGATGTCTCAGAACTAAAGAACACCATTAACCAAATGGACCTTTTGGACACATATAGAATATTTCACCCAACTACAGCAGAGTTTACATTTTTCTCAGCTGCTCATGGAACCTTCTCCAAAATAGATCACATCCTGGGACACAAAATGAGCACTAGCAAATTTAAAAAATGTTACATACTTCCCTGTGTCATTTCAGACCATAATGGAATGAAACTAGAAATCAACTATAAGAAGACCCAGAGAAACAACATAAACATGTGGAGACTGAACACCACACTTCTGAATGAAGAATGGGTCATAGAAGATGTAAGAGGTGAAATCAAGAAATTTCTAGAAACAAATGAAAATAAAGAAACAACATATCAAAACCTCTGGGACACTTTGAAGGCAGTATTAAGAGGAAAATTTATAGCACTGAGTGCTCACATAAGAAAAACAGAAAATCTTCAAATAAATAGCCTTATGACACACCTCAAAGCCCTTGAAAAGCAGGAACAATTGGACCCCAAAGCCAGCAGAAGACGGGAAATTATTAAAATTAGAGCAGAAATTAACAAAATAGAGAATAAAAAAACAATACAGAAAATCAACAAAACCAAAAGCTGGTTTCTTGAAAAAATTAACAAGATTGATAAACCACTAGCCAACCTAACTAAAAAAAAGAGAGAATCAACCCAAATTATGAAGATAAGGGATGAAAAAGGAGACATTACTACTGACAGCATAGAAATCCAGAGGATTATCAGAAACTACTTTGAAAAACTATACTCCAACAAAATGGAAAATCTAGAGGAAATCGACAACTTCCTAGATAAATACAACCTTCCTAAACTGAGTCAAGAAGATACAGAACACTTAAACCAACCAATAACAATCAAAGAGATTGAAATAGCAATAAAGAGCTTACCATCAAAGAAAAGCCCAGGACCAGATGGTTTCCCAAGTGAATTCTATAAAACCTTTATAGGAGAACTAATCCCAATACTACTCAAACTATTTCGGGAAATAGAAAAAACCGGGACTCTCCCAAATACATTCTATGAAGCCAACATCACACTAATACCCAAACCAAATAAAGACAGTTCAAGGAAGGAAAACTACAGGCCTATATCTCTGATGAACTTGGATGCAAAACTATTAAACAAAATACTAGCAACACGCATTCAAAACCACATCAAGAAAATCATTCACCATGACCAGGTAGGGTTCATCCCAGGGATGCAAGGCTGGTTCAATATACGAAAAACAATCCATGTAATTCATCATATAAACAGAATCAAAGACAAAAACCACATGATCATCTCAATAGATGCTGAAAAAGCATTTGATAAAATTCAACATCCATTTATGATAAAAACACTGCAGAGAATTGGAATAGAAGGAACATATCTCAACATTATTAAGGCAATCTACAATAAGCCCACTGCCAACATCATATTAAATGGGGAAAAACTTCAAGAATTTCCCCTAAAAACTGGAACGAGACAAGGGTGTCCACTATCACCACTTCTCTTCAATATAGTACTAGAGACTCTAGCCAGAGCAATAAGGCAAGAAAAGGAAATCAAAGGAGTACAAATAGGAAAAGAAGAACTTAAGCTTTCACTATTTGCAGATGACATGATACTATACTTAGAAAACCCAACAAACTCAACCAAAAGGCTTATAGAACTGATCAACAAATTCAGCAAGGTATCTGGATACAAAATCAATCTTAAAAAATCAGAAGCTTTCCTGTACAACAACCATAAATCCACTGAAAAAGAAATTCAGAAAACACTTCCACTCAGGATCTCCCACAAAAAAATAAAATACCTAGGAATAAACTTGACCAAGGAAGTAAAAGATCTCTACAAAGAAAATTATAAAACACTGAAAAGAGAAATCGAAGAAGATCTTAGAAGATGGAAAGACCTTCCATGTTCATGGATTGGCAGAATTAATATCATTAAAATGGCCATCCTCCCAAAAGTGATCTACAGATTTAATGCAATGCCCATTAAACTACCAAGATCATTCCTCACAGACATAGAAAAATCAGTCCTTAAATTTATCTGGAATAACAAAAAGCCCAGAATAGCCAAGGTAGTTCTCAGCAACAAAAACCACGCAGGAGGAATCACAATACCTGACTTTAAACTATACTACAAAGCCATTGTAATAAAAACAGCATGGTACTGGCAAAAGAACAGATATATAGACCAATGGAGCAGAATAGAAGACCCAGAAACAAGTCCACACACTTTCAGCCAATTGATTTTTGACAAAGGGGCCAAAAACATACACTGGAAAAAAGATAGCCTCTTCAACAAATGGTGTTGGCAAAATTGGTTAACCATATGCAGAAAATTGGATGTTAATCCCACTTTTTCACCCTGTACAAAAGTCAACTCACGATGGATCAAAGACTTGGAAATTAAACCAGAGACCTTGAAGCTCCTTGAAGAGGGCATAGGTCCAACACTACAACACATAGGTACAGACAAACATTTCCTCAACAAGACCCCAAAGGCACAACAAATTAAAAGGAGAATCAATACATGGGATTGCATGAAACTGAAGAGCTTCTGTTCAGCAAAGGAAACTATCAAGAATCTCAATCGAGAGCCAACAGAATGGGAGAAGATTTTTTCCACCTACACCACCGATAGAGGACTAATATCTAGAATATACAGAGAACTCAAGAAACTCAACACTAAGAAAACAAAGCATCCAATAACAAAATGGGCAAATGAACTAAATAGACACTTCACAAAAGAAGAAATTCAAATGGCCAATAAATGCATGAAAAAATGCTCAACATCACTGGCAATCAGAGAGATGCAAATCAAAACTACCCTGAGATTTCACCTAACTCCAACTAGAATGGCCATCATTCAAAACACAAACAACAACAGATGCTGGCGAGGATGTGGAGAAGTGGGAACTCTAAGACATTGTTGGTGGGATTGCAAATTAGTGCAACCACTTTGGAAAACAGTATGGAGAATCCTCAGAAGAATGGGAACAAATCTTCCATTTGATCCAGCAATACCACTGTTGGGTATCTACCCAAAAGAAAAGAAACCAAACTACCAAACTAATGCATGTGTATCTATGTTCATAGCTGCACAATTCACCATAGCCAAACTATGGAAGCAGCCAAGATGTCCATCAACAGATGAATGGATTACAAAACTGTGGGATATGTACACAATGGAATTTTATTCAGCCATCAAAAAAAACTCAATTACACCATTTTCAGGGAAATGGATGGAACTGGAGGACATTATGCTAAGTGAGATCAGTCAGGCACAAAAAATAAGAAATCAGATGCTTTCCCTAATATGTGAGAGTTAGGGAGAAATGGGTCATAGGAGGAACTCTTGGAAGAGGATCAGTAACTTTTAACTCTGTTTACATTGTCTTTGGATATACAATATTTTTTTTATTTTTTAGGGAGTTTATTTACTCTTTTGTTGCCTGTGCCATTGAAATCATATCCAAGAAATCACTTCCAATTTCAATGTTGTGAGGTTTTATGACCCAGATTTTCTTCTAAAAGCTTATAGTATTAAGATTTATATTTAGGTCTTTTATCTATTTTGAGTTAATATTTGTATATGTGTTAGGTAAGGGTCCAATTTTATTCTTTTTCATTTATTATTATTTTTCAACAATATTTAGTTAAAAGACTAGTATTTCCTCCACCAAAAGTTCATGGAAACCTTGTCAAAAATAACTTGACAATGTATGGAAGAATTTATCTCTAGGCTTTTAATTAGCTCCAATGGTTTATATATCTGCCTTTATAACAGTACTACACTGTTTCAATTATTGTAGCTTTATATGGTTTGAAATCAGAAAATATACATCTTCTAGCTTTGTTCTTCTTTGAGACTGTTTTGGGTATCTAGAGTCCATATTCCATATCAGGATAGATTTTTTTCTGAAAAATAAATAAATAAATGTATGATAGTTTCACCTAAAAAAAAAAAAAAGAAAAAATATTCTCTGGTAAGAAAGAAAGCAAAAAGAAATATTGAAATGTTATCTTTAAGTCATCAAAAGTTTGGTACCAGACAAATGAAACTGTTATGTGAGATTATCAATGTTAATATTGTATAAATTGCTATAATACTAGATGTCAACCAGTAAGTCAAGCGTGGGAAGGAGGGATGGGGAGGGAATGGGGTGGGGATCGGGTAGGGGCTAACTGGGCGAGATGTGCATGTATGTCCACAAAAGTATTTTCTTTATACCACTATGATGTATGAATACATTGCACCAATAAAAAGTAAATTAATAAAAAAAACACACACACACACACACACAAGAAAGGCATTAAAAAGACCAAGTGGGGGAAAAGAAACTATGGCTCTAAAACTTCAGAGCCCATAATAATTGCAAAAATTATGGTATCAGCAAATGTGGCAATTGTTTTTTGTCCCACTCAAATTCCTGTCCTGCCTGTCAACCTAAGAGAATTTTGCCAGAAGGACATCACATAATAGTTTACTCATACCCTGAGGTTTTGAAACTTTTAAAATAACCATTGACAAAGTTTAAGTTTATGGAAATCTTTTGAGTGTGGGAATTTGGGTGTCTGTCAGATTCTCTCATCCTTTGAAACTTGCGACTTGTATAGCAGTTGTAAAAAGAGGTGATGGCCACAGATAGGGGCTTAATCGTGCATGCAAATCATATTTCACTGTAGCACTTCAGACCATCTCAAGTGAGTATTTAACCTACTGGAGATGGTTAGAAAATGTGAAGGTGAACAAGGGAACTGCATGGGTCATGATTTTCATACTCTACAGGACTGTTCGATAGCTCATATTGCCTTTAATAGTCACACTCAGAAGGGGTCTGAAAGAGGTATGGTTTAGAAAATATATTTTCACTTTGGAAGACATGCTATTTTCTTTGTTCTGCTACTGTGGTGAATGTCTGATCTCACTTTTCTAGTTAGATTTTCTCTGGAGAAACAGGTAATCTAATTAACATAATAGATTATCATCTGTTATCTGTCTATCCAGTACCATTTGTAAATATTCAGTCACTAGTCCTGTAATATTGTATTTAAAAATTTTATAAATAAGAGAAATATGGGTCAGATATCTTTGATCAAGACTTTTAGTTTTCCTTTTTCTTACTTGAAATGCACTTTTTAAAAATGCTTTCATTGAAGGGTAGGCTAGAAGCTGGGAGAAAATAAATCTCAGTTAATTAGCTTCCCTGTTGGTTAAGAAAGTATAGTGGCCATGATTTCAAGAGGATATGTTCCTCCACCACTGCTGTGGTCACCATCACCACCACCATCACTGTTGACATCATTAACCACTACCATGGAACTGTGTTGGGAAGTTTCTTTGCACTATTTTACTGAACTTCCTTTTTCACGTGAGGTGGGGTTTTGCACATGCTAGTTCCTTTGCTTAGAATGCCCTTCCCTGCACCTTTTTGTTAACACTAACCATCCTTCAGAGAGCACTTCCGACTTCCCCTGAGAGGACCCCACTCACTCTGAATCCTCTCTGGCTCCGCACCTTTCTCCTTTGCTAAACTGCAAGTTCTGGGAAAGCAGAGGCCACTGACTTCCTGCGTACTGGGGAGTGTGCAGCACACACATCGTACACGGTGCCCGAGACTTCGAATTTGTTCAATATGTGCCACAGTAGTGCCACTGTGCAGCGACATAGTGAGAGGTTTCACAGTTAGAATTCCATTTCAGCATCTTTTTGGCATCAGAGATTTTATTTTGATTATAAATTTACTGTACATGACTTATACTACAATTTGTATTTGCAAAGAGATGGTCTATATTTTTGTAATTATTGTACCATATTAGAGCTGACGCAATATCCATGGATCCTAACAATTATAGTTTCCCACTAAAATTTATAAATTACTAGTATTTTTACTCAGGCTATACAGAAGTAGAAGAAATAGAGCCAATTCATATTCAATAAAAATCCTTTGGGGATAAAATTTTGAGTTCGAAAGAACTCAATGCTACTGAATTTTTTCTAAAATATTTGGTGTCATAATTAACCTGTCTTTACATAAGGTATATAAGATGACTAGTTGCAGTTTTTTCTTTGGGAAAGAGTTCTCTGATTTTGCTATTGTATCTTTTATGTACCATGGGTTGCAACTGTCAGAGATTCAAGCACTCTCATTTCATCTCCTCTTCTGCCTTCTTGCTACTTCCCCTCTCCCAGTACAATGGCACAGTGTAATGTTACAAGTGATGGCTTTACACTGCTTGGATCCAGATAGTTGCATGCAAAACAGGAAGTACTCAGCGCTCATTTTCACTAGGTTGCCTTCATGCCCACTTCTACTCAGTGTGCAGACTGTGTTAAAATAGATGTGCTGTTGTATCACTTGAATTAGGCAGAGTCCTATCCATGGAATTGGTACTTTAACAATGCTGATTCAGAGAGGCTTATAACATATATGGAGAAACTGATGAAATATATTAAAGTAATAGTTTACTAAGCCAATGGAAAAGGAAAAAAATTAAAGAGCAATTACACAACTAATGGTAATAGAATGAAGATTCTGATGAGACTTCAACAGAGGAGAAAAATTTGGAAGCTGTTTGAACGGTTTTACATTAGGATATAATGAAACTTGGGATACACACAAGAAAAGGGTTGGAAAGGCTTGAAGGCAATAGATGAGAGAAATAAATGGTACCTAGAGAAAATTCTGGAAGTCGATGGTGTATATTAGCAGAGATATGATGTGATGAGAATTCATTGCAAATACAGAGATTTATCTAAAGGCCAGATGGCAAAGATAATTATTGGTTAAAAGGATATCGGATTGGGATAAATCATGGGTTTGCTACATGCTTGTTTCTTTTTTCTGATTAGTGTTTTCAAGGGTAGGTTGTACTAACACATGGAGTATGTCATCATTCTTATATTAAATGACAGTTTTAAAAATCAACCAATAAGGAAGACTATATGGAGAATCAAAAACCATCTTAAATTTATTAAAACCACCACCATATTACAAACTGTGGATTTAAAAAGTCAACATGTGAGAAGTAAACGAGAAAAATTTGTACATTTGTGTGCATGTTGCAAAATAGAGAAAAAAAAATCAACATATCCTAGAAATGGGTGCTATAATTGCAGGTTTAATTTTACCAGTGGTTACATTTCTCATAGTTTCCTGTGTTGGAGTTTATGGCTTGGGAGTGAATGGCCACAGAATTAGCAATTATCCTGTAATTTTAAAAGTGTGGTCAAATTTGTTTCTGTTAGCATTAAGTTTTCCACTTGCATAAAAACTTACTACACAGATATTTGGGGAAAGTGGATCAATCTTGAGTTCTCTAGTGTTAGAAGCTGGTGCTGATACTGATATCATTAAACTCAATATTTGCAAGGGGATTAAAAAAAAAGCAGTTGTTGATCTGTGCCTGTAAACAGTTATAGTAATTAAATCCCACTCTCATACAACACTGAGATTTTGAGAATACTATAATTTTTAAATGTTAATTTTTTAATGATAAAACGAATTAAGATCATTCTGGCCATTCTCCTTATTGTATAGAACAGAATGGCTTAAACAAAAAGCCAGAAGTTTCCAAGAAATATTATTCCATCCATGGGTATGGAACCCAGGAGCTTTCTACCTCTAAGCTACACCCCCAGCCCTATTTTTTATTCTTTATTTGGAAACAGGGTCTCACTAAGTAGCTGAGGCTGCTGGCGAACCTGGATCCTCCTGTCTCAGCCTCCCAAGTGCTGGGATTACAAGCATGCACCACCACGCCTGGCTTCGTTCTCTCATTTTTATGTAAGTTTCCCTTGATTCTAATTCCCTGGGGCAGTAAATCATGGTCATTTTTTGTACCTGTGACTTTGTCAGGTATAGAGTATGTACCTAATGAGAGTTTGCTGATGAGGATGAATATATCTACTTGTGATGAAATTCAAGTTCCAGAACACTGGCTTAGTGGCTGTCTGAGGAAGGATGGCAAGCAGAGAGATTTGGACTCAATGTCAAAGAAAATATTCATGATCCTGTTGTCTCACTCCAGTGTGCCCTGGTTTCCTCAAGCAAAGGACGGTGGATGTGTGCAATGCTGGGGAAGCAGGGCTTTCATGGCATCATCTCTCCCGAGGGGGAGCTCCCACTGGAATGTGCTGATGCTGGCCTCTTACCTTTCAGTGACCACAGGTGGGCGTGGAACCTGCCCATTTCAAAAAGAATTTCAGAGGTGAAAAGTTAGTCCTTGGATAAAGTGGCCAGGTGTGGGTTGTATGTCTTTTGCCTGCCTGCCTGTTTCTGGAAGATGGAGAATAAAAGATTTGAGGGGAACAACTTGTCCCCACACCCAAAGGAGTTTGAGAAGTTAAATTGCTTGAAAAGAGTTGAGAAGAAATTCACGTACTTCAGCTACTAGGAAGGTGGACATAGTTTAGGTCTCTCATTGATGAACGGAAGATCCAGCCCTGCAAAAAGGACTGGCCTGACCACTACAACCATCCACCTGCTGCAGGCTGAAAGGACACAGTGAGTCCTCAGGCACTGGTATAATTAGCTTGTTTGAATTTGAAAGGAACAAAGATTCATTCCCCCCCTGCCCCATTCTATAGGTAGTAAATAGTGATTGCAAACATTTTGTAGGGCACAGAAAAATCTAAAGAAGATAAAAATCCTTAATATGTTATAACCCAGAAGTTATAACATATTAAACTTTTAGAATAGTTTCTTCTGTTTTCCATAAATAAATTAATGAATACATACTTAAAAATAAACAAAGCTGGGCATGGAGGCCATACTTGTAATCCCAATACCTGGGAGGCTGACACAGGAAGATCACAGGTTTGTGGCCAGCCTAAACAACTTAGTGAGGTCCTCTGCAACTTAGTGAGACTCTGTTTCTAAATAAATAAATAAATAAATAAATAAATAAATAAATAAAATAGATTTGGAGTTATAGATCAGAGGTTCAATACCCTGGGTTCAATACCCAATAACACACACACACACACACACACACACACACACACACACACACACACGTAAATAAGACCATGTAGATTTATATTTTTAACTTTATATTTCTCCTCCTAATATATTGAGACTACTGTCAAATATTCTTTATTTTATTTTATTTTATTTTTTGGTACTGGGGTTCCTGGAAGCCCTTCTACCTCTGGGCTACACTCCCAGACCTATTTTTATATTTTTTATTTGGAAACAGGGTCTCCTAAGCCAGTGCGCGCGGCTGGCTTCGAACCTGCGCGGATCCTCCTGTCTCTGCCTCCCAAGCGGGGATTACAAGCGTGTGCCACCACGCCCGGCTCAAATATTCTTAAATAAGCCAGATGAGGTGGTACATACCTGTTCCCAGTACTCATGAGGCTGAGATAAAAGAATCATAGGTTCAAGGCCAGCCACAGCAACTTAATGAGACCCTGTTTCTAAGTAACATATGGAAAATAGGGCTGGGGTATAGCTCCGAGGTAGAATGCTCCTGGGTTCAACCTTCAGGACTACCAAAATATCCTGAAATGATCTTTAAGTATGCCACAGAATAGTTATATTGATCAAAACTCTATTTTTGACCATGTTTATTGTTTAAAGCTTTAAAATAAAAAAATAAAGCAATGCTGAACCTCTTTGTTAGGAAATCTTTGTGTACTCTTCTGAATATTTTCTCATCGTACATTTTCTATACTAATCACATTTTCAAAAATTTATAATCAGACAAAAATGCTCTTAAAAATCTTAAAAAATATTGTCCTTTAAAATACCACTGACCACATGCTCACATACACATACATAATGGAAAGGGTTCAATGGATTTAAAAATAGTTCAGACCTGTCTCAAAGGCTTTTGTGGCAAAATTTCTTGTACTTTTAGCCTTCCTGTGCAGTCACCAATGCATTGTGACTAGACAAGCCTAGGAAAGGCACTTCATTTAAAAAAAGTATCACCCGGGGTGAGGTTACCCTGGAGAACAGTGAATTCGTGATCTAGTGAGAATAATGAAGTGGAGTCCAATTTGATGGAACCTCTCATTCCTTACTCTACTTTCCCTGGCCCTGGGGGAAGAAGAGGGGGAAGCCAATTTCCAAAACTGATTGACTGAGATTTCCACAGGCTGACATAATACTCATTTGCCCTCAGCCTGCAGTCACAGAGACCTTCATTTTCAGCATCCCAGCTTGTCCTTCACTCTGGACTGAAAAGAGAATCTGAAACCTGCCCTCTTATGGTCTAAACAAATGTTTCGTAGTTCTGAAGAAAAGTGTTTAGTAAATTGCCAGGCATTAAATTTCACCCATGTCATTTAATAGCCTTCAAAACTACAAGAAAATAGATTTTATTTCAGTAAGCTTGCCACAAGCCTAGACCAAACTCTCTGGGGAGAACCTGTCTCATGTGACTGCTTCTCAGGCCCGCCCTAACGTGGCCAAGCTGGGACAGCAGTGTGGGGACCAGAAGCATCAATACTCTGAAAAAAATCAGTTCTGGGCTGGAATAGGGAGTCCTGTGTCCCATCCATGCTCCACTAATATCAGGTTGGAACCCAGGACTGATGTGGAGTAAAACCAAGATGGCAGACATGTTGGTAAAATGTTGATTCCTGGCTCTTATAGCTCCCCCCCCCCTTTTTTTGGTATTGGGGATGAAACCCAGGGCATTCTGTCTCTGAACTATACCCCCAGGCCTATTTTTTATTCTTTATTTTGAAACAGGGTCTCACTGAGTTGCAAAGGGCTTCACTAAGTAGCTGAGGTTGGCCGTGAACCTGTATCCTTTTGTCTCAGCCTGCCATCCTCCATCTTTATCCTACTTTGATGGTTTTGCTTTTCTCACACTCTCCTGAGCCACCTTCTTCTCTTTCTCCTCCTCCTCCTTCTCCTTTTCTGCCTCCATTTGTGCCTCCTTCTTCAGCATCAAGATTTTTTTCTTCAGAAAGAATTTGATATGTTGATTACCCCTACCCTTTAGCAGAAGCTAGGGTAAAGGGGGTGAGGCTGGCATACTTAGCTCATTCTGAAATTTTGCTAGGCATAGGGGGCTCTTTTTCTTCTTATAAGGAAAGTAATGATGGCCCTTTCTATTTCTACCATTTTTGGAGAATGGTAGTTTTCTAGAGAAAATGAAATGGGGACGGAATAGGTAAATGTGCATTTCAAGTTATAAATTATGATACTTAAAAAACAAAATCCTTGTGTAACATAAGAGTTTTCTGTGTACATCTGTTTGGAGCCAATGAGAGACTAAGGGCTGATATAAGAATGATTATTCAAACTGATCAGCAGATATGTTTTTTTTCTCCTTTTATCTCTCTGCTTCTGGATGTCCTTAAGTTATAATTCTTTGAACAGTGTTATTAACTCGTCTTGATCAGCATAAAAACTCACTTCGGAGTTTATAATTCCACTACTTTTGTTTCTTTGATTTTAAATACAGCTCATCTATAAGTCATTCAAAGAAACCACTAGACTTGTTCTAAAATGCTGACAGCATGTACTTTCCATAAGCTAAAAAGTAATGTCCTTGAAACATATTAATTAATAGGTAAGATAAATATATATTGCATTTTGTCTAATCAGTTTTTGCTGGAGTTGCAGTGAACCATAGCTCAGTAAGCAAGGAGGTAAAATCAAAGTTAGTGGGGAGAACTCATTTACTAAACACCTTTAATCCTGACATCCAGGATTGGTTGGTTGGTTACAAAGGTGCAGGAAGAGGCCAGGAAGTCAATGTGCAGCAATCTGGGACTTGGGCCTGGGAAGCTGCTGGAGGCGTGTTCTGTGCCCAGGTGGGGAGCTCCCACGGTATACCTCCTGAATATGGGCAGTGGCCAGATCAGAGACCAGAAGCAAAGCATCAAAGGGTTGGTCTTTCTGGTAGTTTTTAGTACCACATCCCCAAAAGGCTTATTTTCATTCATTTCCTCAAATGTAATGTTTTGGATTCTTTCTCTTCATATAGGGAAACAACAACAAAAAAAAATAGAATTAACTGTGAGATGATCACTCTGTTAGTGTTAGAGTATCTGACATTAAACTTTCTGGCCACATGGGAGGGCTTCGTTTCTCTGTTATTGTATGGCCTGGTGTCAGCTGGAGGGCATCCGTCTCAGCATGGACATCACTCCTTGCTGGATGAGTCAGTTTGAGGTTCATTTGTATTGATCATCTCTTAGTGAAGTTAATTATTTCTGAGACACTGAGGTCAGGATTGGTTGTGAGCTCAATTGGATCAACCCAGACTGGTAACCCTTTTTTTGTAGACTAGAGAGATTTTCAAAATTCTTTAGTAGAAGAGTCTTTTGTCCAAACACTACTTTATGGGAAACCCCAATATAGAAAATAGATAAAAGTGTATATTCTCTAGTACCCCTGATGCCCAAGCTTGGACTTTACCCCCAAAGAGTGGGAAGACTCCTTTGTGAGAGATACACTAACCAAAGTGGAAAATTCCTCCCCAGATTTGTATGTGAGCGAAACCTGCTTGTTCTAAGTGGTAGCACATGGAAAGAACCTGGCAACATTTGGGGATGTCATAGGAAGCAAGTCCATGAAACTTATTTTTGTGTTTACTGCAGGGATGTTGTTAAGGATGTGGTTGCTGACATCCCACAGTGTTTCCTTTAGGAAGATTTGCTGAAGAAATTCCTTTCTTCCCTGGGGACTACGATTAACCACATTTCTCCTGAACAGCTGGGCAGCTTATGCCTTGGAGGTAGTGTACATTGCAGCCTATTTCTATGTTGCCTACAAGGAGGCGTTCTCAAACCTTAAGGCACTCTAGAATCATCTGGGAGCTTTTTAAACGTAAATTTCCAGGCTCATCCCAGACAGGTCACACCAGAATCTCCGGAGGGGAAATCAACATTTTCAGAAGTGTTTGAGTTTATCTTGATGAACAGTAGGATAAAGAACTACTGCTATTGGGCCTTATTGCACGAGTTGTGGGCATTTCCTTTTTCTATTCAGTTGCCCAAATGTGCATTCCTTATATGTATTTGTTTGCATTTTTAATTTTTTTAAAATGAGTGGATATACAAGTATACGTATGTCTACATACCAACTTATGATGATGAAATAAATGATCAGGGATCATTGCCTTCTTCTAAAGTAGAATTTGGTTATTCATACAACTTTCTCTTGTAGTACATGTGTTAGATTGGGTCCTCCGAGAAGCAGATGCCAAAATGGAACTAGACATGTAAGAAATTTACCAGCAAAATGTCTGGTAGAGGAAATAGATAAGGAGCTAGACATGACTGGTAGAGCTATCAAGACCGGGTGTTGGTCTGACCTTTGGGAGGGAGCCAGTGAAGGGATACAGCAGAGATGATGAATCTCAGGCTGTGGGGGGTGGTAGGTAAGTTTGGCAAGGCTGCTGAGGAGCTCCAGGCTCCCAGGAGCAGGCCATCCTTGGGAGCAACTCAGCCAAAGGTGTCCTCTTGCTCACTACAACCTGGGACCCTCAGTCTGTGTTGCTCCTGTGAGAGATTTGAGAAGCACGTGGTTATCTCAGTGATAGTGCACCATCTGGATCCCTTTCCCACGATGAGTCCACTTATTATTTGTGTTTAGAAATAGCAAAGGACTGTGAGGAAAGAAAATATAAGACAGGAGGAGGAAAGAAAGTCAGAGTCAAGAGAATGACAGATTAGGGTTTGTGGAGGTGGCTGGAGGAGCAGAGGGGCATTAAATGGAGCATCAGTCCTGGTTCACCAAGGGATCAAAGAGAAAGATGGAGATTCGGGGCAGGTACAACAGCTAGGAGAAGAGGGGATAGAGAATTTGGACAGGAAGTGGAAAGGACTGTGCAGGTTAGACCTCAACAGAGAGATTAAAGTCTGGGTGTCATTTGTGCATGAGAAATAGAGCCATGTCAACCTGGAGAGGTGAACCTCACCCCATTACTCCAGCTGGGCACAGGGAAGCTTTAACATTAAGAAACACACTTTATTTCTTTAGCATAGTGGTTTTCTGCATTAGTTTCATGTTAGAATCTTTTGGAGATCTTAAATACACTAATACCTGGGCCCCTTACAGAATAATTACATAAAATTACAAAAAAAAAAAAAAAGAAAGAAAAGTTGAGGGCAAGCACAGATGTCAGTATCTTTAAAAAGCACCTCAGGGGGTGCTGCTGTGCAGCTTAGGTTTAGCTGCTTTAGCCAATGGATCAAAAGACTATTATCAGACATGTGAAGGACCTACGAACAGAATGCACATTTATTCACATAAAGATCCGAGAATAATTTGAGGGTATGGGCATTGTATAAGGTGCTTCAAAGTACTAAGATTTTTTAACATTTAAATAATCCATGAAAATTGTATTTTCAGCCTGGCTCTCCCTGTTTGCATCAAAGACCATAATAAAAACATTATCTGCTCTACACACCAAAATTATGGGAAGAACCACTTCCCGCTCCCTTCTTACAGTTTTCTTCTGGAGGCAGGGCAAAATGGTTTTCTAGCGCTTAACAAGCCAAAGCAGATTTAAAGCAGGAACTTAGAGGTCCAGTGCTCAGAGCATAGAACCAAATCCAGTCATCCCTTGGTATCCATGAAAAGATTGGTTCCAGGATGCCCTAGGACTATGAAAACCTATAGCTGCTCAAGTCTCTTATATAAAGTGGCAGTATTTTTTTTATGTAACTTAGGCAGATCCTCACATACATGTCTAATTATTTCTAAATTATGTATAATACACAATATAATATGTATTCTGCATAAAATGTTGCTATACTGCATTGGTTAGGGAATAATGACAAGAAAAAGTCTGTAAATCTTCAGTACAAATGGATTTATTTTTTAATTAATTAATTAATTAATTATTTTTTTATGGTACTGGGGATGGAAACCAGGGGCATTCTACCTCCAATTTACACCCCCAGCCCTATTTTTTTATTCTTTATTTTGAAACAGGGTCTCACTGAGTTGCAAAGAGCCTCACTAAATAGCTGAGGCTGTCCTTGAACCGTGATCTTCCTGTCTTATCCTCCCAAATGCTGGGATTACACCAGCACTTGGGAATATATAAAATATATTTTTAAATACATTTGTACTGCTGTGCATGTGCCACCACTCACAGCCAGTACAAATGGATTTAAAAACAAATATTTTCTAACAAAAAGCTAAGAATAACCAAAGTAGTTCTCAGCAACAAAAACCATTCAGGAGAAATCACTTACCTGACTTTAAACTATACTACAAAGCCATTATAATAAAAACACCGGCACAAAAAACAGATACATAGACCAATGGAGCAGAATAGAAGACCCAGAAACTAGCCCACACACTTTCAGGCAATTGATTTTTGACAAAGGGGCCAAAAACATACACTGGAAGAAAGATAGCCTCTTCAACAAATGGTGTTGGAAAAACTGGTTAACTATATGCAGAAAATTAGAAATCAACCCCACTTTCTCACCCTGCACAAGAGTCAATTCAAGATGGACCAAAGACTTGGAAATCAAACCAGAAACCTTGAAGCTCCTTGAAGAGGGCATAGGTCCAATACTGCAACACATAGGCACAGATAAACACTTTCTCAACAAGACCCCAAAGGCACAACAAATTAAAAGGCGAATCAACAGGTGGGATTGCATGAAACTGAAGAGCTTCTGTTCAGCAAAGGAAACTGTCAAGAATCTCAATCGAGAGCCAACAGAATGGGAGAAGATTTTCGCCATCTACACCTCCGATAGAGGACTAATATCTAGAATGTACAGAGAACTCAAGAAACTCAACACTAAGAAAACAAAGCATCCAATAACAAAATGGGCAAGTGAACTAAATAGACATTTCAAGAAAGAAGAAATTTAAATGGCCAATAAATGCATGAAGAAATGCTCAACATCACTGGCAATCAGAGAGATGCAAATCAAAACTACCCTGAGATTTCACCTAACTCCAACTAGAATGGCCATCATTCAAAACACAAACAACAAATGCTGGCAAGGATGTGGAGAAGTGGGAACTCTAAAACATTGTTGGTGGGGTTGCAAATTAGTGCAACCACTTTGGAAAACAGTATGGAGAATCCTCAGAAAAATGGAAACAAATCTACCATTTGATTCAGCAATACCACTTCTGGGTATCTACCCAAAGGAAAGGAAACCAAATTACCAAATTAATGCATGTGTATCTATGTTCATAGCTGCACAATTCACCATAGCCAAACTATGGAACCAGCCAAGATGTCCATCAACAGATGAATGGATTACAAAACTGTGGGATATGTACACAATGGAATTTTACCTAGCCATAAAAAACTCAATTATATCATTTTCAGGGAAATGGATGGAACTGAAGGACATTATGCTAAATGAGATTAGTCAATCACAAAAAATAAGAAATCAGATGCTTTCTCTAATATGTGAAAGCTAAGGAGAAATAGGTCATAGGAGGAACTCTTGATGAAAAAGGAAATCCTATAGAGGAGCAAACAAGACAACCTAAATGAGGAGATGGGAGGTGGGAAGAAGGAAATTCTCTAAAACACACAATGTACTTAAACATATCGAAGTCAATCACTAAGCCAAGCAAGGGAGGGAGGGGCGGGGAGGGAATGGGGTGGGAATTGGGTAGGGGTTAAATTGGTGATGTGTACATGTATGTACACACAAGTTTTTTTTTTATCCCAATATGATGTATGAATATAATGCACCAATAAAAATTAAAAAAAATAAAAATTAAAAAAATATTTTCTATCTTCATTTGGTTGAGTCTGTAGATAGAGAACCTGGGGATGCAGATGGCTGACTTTACCTTGTTCAGAGTTTGTTTCCCACTCCTTTGTTAAATTCCCTGTGTCAGGTGCCCTGAAGAGCACCGAAACAGATCTGTAATAGAACAGAAAAACTAGAGTTACTGCCAGGACACCCAACCCTAGCCCCAGCCCTGCTGGAGAACAGAAGGCCTGGACAGCAGATCATGCAGAGGCAGGGCCTTCCAGTGGGATGAAAAGGCCATCTGAGAAAGATGAGCCACAAAAAGGTAGTTGGGCAGTAACTGAAGGGCTGGAAGCATTAGTGTAGTATTTTCATTTTAGTACATATCAGCGATTAATAATTAAGAACATTCTATGTGCTAGAAAGTATGCAAGATGTTTCCACTGATTTCAAAGGGGAAGCCCTGGGAATTTGTCTTATCTGCTTTTGGGAGGGTCCCAAGTGTTGGCATGGAAAAAAATCTCCTTTTCTCTGAAACATTTCTGTGTTAAGTAGGACAATAGCTCTTGCCCCCATGATGTCCTAATCCCCTACACCTGTAGGCAGGTTGTATCCTGTGACAAAAGGGACTTTGCAGATGGGATCTTGAAATGAGATTATTCTCAGGTGGGCCTAATCTAATTGACTGTGTTCTTAAAATAGAAAAATCTTTCCTGGCTGAGAGATAGAGGCAAGAAGCCAGGGCAGTGTAATCTGTGATTGCTGGCAAGACAGGGAAGGATCCAAGAGCCAAGAAGTGCAGGCAATCCCCTAGAAGTTGACATCGGCATGGAAAATTATTCTGTGGAGTTTCCAGAAAAAAACACATTCTTCCTGCCATTTAAATTTTAGTCCAGCAAGACCCATGTTGGATTCTGACCTACAGAACTAGAAGATAAAGAATTTGTTAATTTAAGCCACTACAGTTTTTGTTTTGTTTTGGTATTTAAACAACATATCTTTCCTTTAATGTTTCAAAAGGATACAAAGTAAAAGCAAAAATATATATATGGACATTGTGGAATTAAATTTTACTGCAAAATGCAGCTGGGAATTGAGCTAACATTGCACGCCATGGTGACTTCTGTTAGTTCCAAGGGTCATAACAGAAATGTGTTACCAATACCATTAAATTATTTTAAAGGGAGACTTTGAATCATATTTTTAAAAATCATCAATATATAAATCAATTATTTGTCCAGAGAAAAGTTATACTTCTTTGTATAATAATCAGAATTATTTATGCCAAGTTATTTCCTAAAGAAGTCATTATAATGAAGTGGAATGTTCATCTAACAAGATTTTATTCAATCCTCTGTGTATCAGACTAGATGCTTGGGATATCTCCAAGTTAGAAACAGATAAAAATCCTTTACCACAGCACCCTGGTATGTTGGATCACCTGTTCTAACATCCTTTAAAGAGACTGAGCAAGAAGTTACTCAAGGCTGGAACCACCCCACATTCTCAACTTTGCAAAATATGTTACAGCAGCCACAGGAAACTAATACAGCCCTTGAAGGATCTGTAATCCCTTTGTAGACAGAAGAAACACATAGCTTAAGTTTTGTTTTATTTTTAAAAGTTTTTATTTTGAAATAATTTTAGATTTATAGAAGTAGCAAAACCAGAACAGTTTCAAGATACCTAACATGCCTTAACATACCTTAACATCTCATAATGTTAACGTCATACATGCTAGTAGTGAAATGATCAGCATTAAGAAATTAATACTGGGCTAGTGGAGTAGCTCAGTGGTAGACCATTTGTCTATAACATTCACAGGCCCTGGGTTCAATCCTCAGTAGTGCAAAACAACAACAACAACAAAACAAAAACAAAAAGTAAAGCAAAATAAAACAAAAAAACCCCACTGATGCAATATATAATTCACTAAAGACTTCATTCATTTTACCAGTTTTTCCATTTTCCCACCAAAGGCCTTTATCTTGCTCTTCCAAGATCACCTTGCATTCGATTGTCATGTCTCTTCAGTCTTCTTCAGTCTGTGATGGTTTCCCAGGATTGTCTTGTCTTTTATGACCTGGACATTTCTGAAGAGTACTGTTGTTTGTTAGAATGGCCTCATTTTAGGTTTGTCTGGTGTTTTATTATGATTAAATGGAGTTTGTGTATTATTGGAGGAAATGTCATGGAGATGTACTTTTCTCACAGCATCAGATTGGAAGTGCGTGGTGGTGACTTGCTTTATTCCTGATGAAGTTACCCTTGATCAACTGGCCACATATTTTTTCCACTGGAAAGTTCCCATATTTTCCTTTAAAATTAATACAAATATATTTTAGGAGATCAAATTTGAGCCTCTGCACACATATTGTTTCCCCTTAAACCTTTTTCCACTTATTTTATTATTTACCCAGGAGTCTTGTCTACCTCAATTACCACTGTGGTCTAATCATGGAACTTTCTTCATTACTTACTCCTTCTGTACTTAATGGGACTCTGCAAGAAAAAGCTGTATTTTTCTGGTTTTTAATTATTTAATCAGTTATTTATTTATGTCAGTAGGAGCTCAAGGATATTTATTTTTATCTTTTGAATTATGACCCAATGCTATTATTTAGCTTGTTGCTCAAGTTGCTTCAGATTTGGTCATTGGAAGCTCTTTCATGTAGACTTCTGGGCCCTTTCATCATGTCCTTATCTTTTTTTTTTTTGGTATCATTTTTTTTGTATCATTTTGCTCATTTTTGTATTTTTCCTGCTCCAGCTCTGAATTCAACCACTTCTCCAAGGAGTGCCCTGCTTCCGTTTTTGCAAAATAACATTTAGAAACTAATATCTGAGTACCAGATGGAGAGTCATGGTTTCCAGACTCTCCCAGCAGACAAAAGTAGAGATACATGTATGCATAATAACCTAGTCACACATGTGATATACATATACATTCTGAATCCATCTATCTCCCTATTTATATGTGGCCTAAAAATCAAGTCACACTGCTCTCTCCTATTCCAATCCACAAGATTCACTCGACTTTGCCCTTTTCTTATTTAGAAGTTTTATTCTCCAGTTTTGAGAAATCTTGTTCTCATTTTCTCTAATGTTCTTACTTATTAGATCAAGCCTACTATGCTTATAACAGTTTTAAAAGTGTGAACACATTTCTCTGGGAGGAATATATTACCAACTGTAGTATAGTGCTTGTGTGCATTTCATGTTTAGCCTTAATAATGCACTCAAAACACTTTCAAAGATACTTAGATAATCTGCTTTCTTTTACAATGCTTAATTTTTTTAAAAAATTGATTCTTGAAACTTTTGTGTTATTTAAAAATATGAAACTAAATGCAACACTTTTAAGTACTCAACTTGAAAATAGTGAAATAATGCTTTTCTTGTCTATTCCCACTTTGTCCTAGAGACTGGACTTGGAAATCTGGATTGCTAACAATTTGGTAGTCATCACTTTTAACAATAAGAAATCCACTGATTCTGTAATTTAAGTTAAATAAATCACTATGAAGCACTCATCAACCCTGGATAGCTCAGACAGTTACATGGTTAATGATCTTGTGTTTGTTTTATTCTTCTAGCTCGATCAGAAGCTTCCAGAAGGCCATAAAAGTGCTAATTCAGTCTTTACATTCTTTGAGTGGTCTACTTTGGCCACAGCCAATGTTCAAATAGTTTCTACATCTTTATCTGTAATGAGTTTAAGTACAATATTATGAACATTGTGTATGGTGGGTTTTATGCTACCAAAAGGGTGGACATTTCTTCTTTCACCAGAAAAATCTGTCTTGTGTTCTCTTCCATCCCCCTCCTTCTTAGACAGCTCTTCTGATAGGTCTAGACCCAGCTGAAACCTTGAATTTCCCTCTCCCTTCCACTATTCTTATGGAGCCTGTATTCCCTCTCCTCAACATTGTGTGTAGATCTAAGAAAACTCTGGAAATACCTTCTAGATAGTACTTAAACACTGGTGTAATTGCTGGTTTCCTTGCCTATCTCTCCCAGGAAATAGATAGCTTTTGGAGTGCTAGCTCTGGGTCTTCTTCATCTTAGCACTCCCAATTATGTAGCTTCTAGAAAAAAGATGCTGAGCAGGTGCTCATTTGAACAAATGGGTAACATTAGTGGTTACAGGAGTAAGGGTGCAGGTGAATTCACACGTGTAATCATCTGGTCATGGTAACAGAATACTTAAGAACAAGTGGACACCTGTAAATATAGCTTAAGTGTGAATTTAACTTGTGGGCACAGTATTCACTGAAACCAAAAAATAACTGAAAAGAGGAATAGTACTTATCCAGCTCTAATTATGTGCCCCAAATCATCAGATACTTGACATGTATTATCATCTTTTAACCTTCAACAGTCTAAGTCAAGTCACTTTTTGTTACTGTGAATAAGAGATACGTCTAGTTATGGGGAAGGGTGATGTGTCCACTGTCTGTTCTCACAGCTTGTAAGTGATGACACCACGTTTCAGCCAACCTCCTCTTTCTCTAAAGTCAGTATGCTTCCCAACACAACGTGTTATTCAGAGAGAGAGCTGCATTAAAATTTTAAATTACTAGAAATGTAAATCAAAGAGCTTTATTTTGTTAAAATAACCATAATTTAAAATGAACAAAAATCTGTAAACTGAGGTCACACTACATTTTTTTTTTGGTGGTACTGGGGTTCCTGGGAACCCTTCTACCTCCGGGCTACACTCCCAGACCTATTTTTTTTAATATACATTTTTATTTGGAAACAGGGTCTCTTAAGCCAGCGCGGCTGGCTTCGAACCTGGGCGATCCTCCTGTCTCCGCCTTCCAAGCGCAGGGATTACAAGCGTGCGCCACCACGACCCGGCTTACACTACATTTGATTAGCAAAGTAGTCAGGGGTAAAATATGCTACTATTGCCCTAGAATATTCTGTAAGTGCTAAATGATATCCTTAAATAATATGATTCCAGCTGGGTGTCATGGCGCACACTTGTAATTCCAGCATTTGGAGGCTGAGACAGAAGGATCATGGTTCGTTGACAGCCCCAGCTATTTAGTGAGACCCTTTGCAACTCAGTGAGAATCTGTTTCAAAATAAAGAATAATAAAAAAAAAATAGGGCTGGGAGTATAGCTCAGTGGTAGAATACCCCTGAGTTCTAGCCCCAGTACCACAAACAAAATATAATAATAATATGATTTCCTTCTAATACTGGTTTACGGAATAAAAGTTTAAAAGAGAAAAATTGGCAGGCACTCAGGCATCTATCAGAAGATTTTTTTTCTCTCCCTTTTTCTAGAATACATGTCCTATCACTCTTTTATCCAAAAAATTCAAAACAGCGGTCAAATGGTCATGTGATCAATCAATTGCAGTATGAGACACTAGCTGAGTAAAGGCTCCCCTTGAATTTCTATGGTCTCATTTTATTGCCGAGCTGGATATCAACTCTTTAGAATCTGTTACAACTTTTATGGGTCTAAATCTGGTTTCATGAGACTTGGCATGGGGCAATAAGGAATTATTTTTAGTGTTCATTTTTTTTCAAACAGATTCTTCATAAACCAGAGTTTTTGTTCTGCAAATTACTCTTATTATAAAGAGGAAATTTGTTAGGGTTTAAAAAATATCTCTCAATTTCTGTGTTGCAACTAGTTTTGCTTTCTAGCCAATTTGTGCGCCTGGCAAGCAAGAGTATCTTCAAACAAAGCACAGACTTTCACTTCCCCATGGATGGTCACTCTTCCACTTCAAAGAACACTCATTGCCCCCAGGTTAGACATGCGAGAGGTCAGGCCAATACTTCCGAAGCTGAGGGTTCCATTCAACAATATGTCATTCTACTTTATTACCAAGATGGTTAAAATACTTGATTATATCCTTGCCCCAGAAAATCTTTCTTCTGCAAAGCAAAGAATAATTGATTGTGAATGAGGAAGTAGAAAATGATTTAAAACACTTACTGGATGAGGAATGTAAACAAGTAAAAAAACATTAGATAGAAAAGTGGTTGGCAGGTATTTGCAGGCTTTCTTTACTTAGAGCCAGTCTACCCAAAGAATCATGTTTGAAGTAGTAAATGCAAATTTATTTTTATTAAGTAGTTCTTAAAAAAAAAAAAAAACCCTTGGCTTTCTTTCTCCTTTATTTATGCTCAAATAAGGGTCTTTCATTTGATTAACTAAATGAAGGAGACTAAAATTTTATAAAATAATATACATTTAGAAGAAAATTATGGGGCTACTTTTTGGTACAAGATGTGCAAAAGAAAACTAAGATCCCACTCTTTGAATTGGGAAACAATTTTAATAGCTTGTTGAAATTAAAGTCTATAACCGTGCTTGGTAAGCTTTTTTAAAATTTTTCTCATGCAAATAAAACCAAGAAAAACATAGAAACCATGCAAACCCCACCTCAGACAAGTCTGAGAATATGTTATTTCTCAGAACTCAGTTGGATTTAAAGCATTCTGGTGTGGACTCTGCTTTTGGAAGATAAATATAAGAAATAAGGTCAATAGAAGAACGCTTTTGCTAAAAACAGCTTTGGGTTCTCTGTGTTATCATGGCCTAAACTTTGCTATCCGTATTCCCCTTCTCTCCTTCCTTCCTTCCTTCCTTCCTTCCTTCCTTCCTTCCTTCCTTCTTCCTCCTCTTATATGCTTCTTCCTTTTTTCCTTCCTTCCTTCCTTCCTTCCTTCCTTCCTTCCTTCCTTCCTTCCTTCCTTCCTTCCTTCCTTCCTTTTTCTTTCTTTTTCAGCTCTAGACCCCAAGAGGGTACTCTGTATGCCATACATTCTCAATACACTTTTTGGAGTGAATTCATGAGTTCTGGGGTGGGAGTGGGTGTGAGGGATGTAAAAGCCTCTAGTGCTTTCAGGCAAATCATGACTTGGAATTTTTCCTGGCATAAGCCCAGCCTCTATTGAAAGTCATGAATCCTATTCAGTCACCAGTGGGTCACTGTATCATTACACAGAAGAGTAGTAACACTGGAGACGGTGATGGACATGCTTGTGCTAAATCATACCCCAGCACAAGAAACCTTGAGCAGCCCTCTGTTTCCTCATTAGAAAGTGAAGAGATTATGCTGACAGCTTCGCATCAAACTGGGAAAAGGAATTGCAGGGAACGTTATTCCCCCAAACCCTCTTCCATACTCTAGTACACATCACATGCATGTGTGTGAACACATAGACAGTTACACGTGTGTATGTCTGCTGTTTACACACAGTGAACGCTGGTCTGGTCCAGCAGTCAATTGTTACTGGAAAAGGTGTTTGTTAAGTGGAATTTTGTTTCTCTGCAGCTCTAACCTGTGTATCTTTTTCTTTCTAGAAGTTTCTTCAATTACCCAAAGCCAGCTGCCTGTCTCTTGAGCATGTTTACAATTTTGTCTCTCGTAGACTGCATCATAGCTATCGAGGCCCTGCCCACTTTTAGTATAACCAGCATCAGGTAGAGTCAGAAGGCTCCGCTAGAGATCCCATTGATCAAGCTTCAGCTGGCGTCACTGCCTGGTCTCAACGAGTCTTCAGAAGAAGGAAGTGGGGTTCGATAGGCAAAGATGAACGAGGCACCGGCTGGGCCAACAGGTTCAGACAGACTGTGGCTTGCTCAAAAACAAGAGTGAAGACCAGATAAGAAAGTCTAGATCCAGGATAGAAAAACAGGTATGGCAGAAACTCAGGCCTAGTTCTAAGGCAGATCTGAGAATGGTGGGCGGGGTGGGGTGACTTTTGTTTTTTTCCCCACTCAGCATCCACTCTTCCTTCCTGTGATTACAGTTTTCCCCTCTATTAGGAGTCCTGCTTCTCTCTTACTATGTGTGAATGTGGTTCTAAAGGAGCTGACTCCATTGTAGAGCCCGGGGGAGCGCTTATGCATTGATATAAGCCAAATAGTATGTTCTATCCCTGGCCTCTGGGATTGGTTCTGGGATGGGCACATGACTGAAATGAGGCCAAAAATTGGCTAAGGGCATGAATTCCAGAGTGGTTGCTTTAGTAGTGGGGAACTTGATATCTTTGGTTGGACCTGAAACCCCAAAAGATGTAAAAACTGAATCTGCTGCAACTATCTCATTACCATGTGCCCTCTCTGCCCAAAGTCACTGTGGAGGAAGATAAAATTATGAAGTGGAGGAAGAGAAAAACACTAGATACTAATGACACTGAGTTCTAAATTCAGCTTGGCCTGAAGCCTTCACACTCTGTCCTATAACTTTGCCCTTATGTAGATCAGTAAATTCCACTTTTATTAATGCTAGTTTGAGTTAGGTCACTTATTATTTACTATAGGGGGGATTATTTTCTGGTATAAGAAACCACAGTGCCTGTATCATTACCAAATTTTCTATTCTATCCATGTATATATCTTTTGATCCAGGGTGACTCAAATTCCATAAAAAATGTCATAGTTAAACTTCTTTTTCCTTGTCTAAGTACCTAGTGGCCAATCTTCCTGAATGAAAGCACAGAAAAGGTAAGAGCACTTAGGACTGGGGTTAATGGCTGATGGGCCACAAGAAGATGAAGGAGATTAAAACCCAGACACCAGCTAATACTCACAGTGCTTCTGGGCGGATGACCTGAGCGATGGACAACTCTAGTGTGGGTGGGGCCCGCTGTCCTGTAGAATGGCTCATCGTTCAAGCTCAGAGACCATGGGATGTCCAAGAAATGATGTGAATCCTCAACACAGGATCCTATGGAATATGAAGAGAAAAGAAAAAGAGTTGAATAGTTGATGGTTTTTATATTTTTATTTTTTTATTCTTTATTTTTTATTTTGGTATTGGGATTGAACTCCTGAGGCATTCTACCTTTGAGCTACATCCTCAGCCTTTTTTTCTTGAAACAGCATTTTTCTAAGCTGCTGACAGGCTTGCTAAACTGCTGGGGCTGGTCTTGAACCTGAGATCCTCCTGTCTTAGCCTCCCAAGAACTGGGATAGCAGGCATGTACCACTGTGCCTGGCCAGAGTTGAAATCTTGAAAGGGTTGGCAACCAATCTGTGAGATGACTGGTTTTCCAGTGGTCACTGAAAGCTTTTGAGATGACCCTGAAGTCCACTGTAAGCACCCTACATGGCCAGTATTTTACCGCCCAGGATCTGTGAGTGGTTTGTGAGGTGGACCTCAGCGGAGTTCTCTGGACTTTCCAGATTGTCTCATAAAATTGGTGTTAGTATTTTTCTGACCTGATTTTTTCTGCTGTTGCTGGTTCTGAGCACATAAGGAATGTAGCCCACTGGCATTCCCATCCAATTAGCTGGCTCATTGGAAAATTCACTATATACTGAGGAAAGAGATCCCTACCCACAGCTCCCCAAACAATCCAGCCTAGAAAAGGACTGAGCCAAGCTTTGTTGAGTCCATTAAATTTAGGCCCTTGTATAAAGGGACCAAGGCTAGAACCCTTCAACCTCAGTGTGATCATCCTAAAAGATATGATCTGGAGTACTGGGTGATGGACCTGATTGTGGTTGTGCTCTGTATTGCCCACAGTGTGGGAACTGCCACCCTACTGACAAAGGCCCCTGTTGCTGTTGTTTTTTTCAGTTTTGGGAATGGAACCCAGGGGCATCGTATTTCAGAGCTGCACCTTCAATCTTATTTTTTTTTCTTTTAAATATTTTTATTGGTGCATTATATTCATACAACTTATTGGGGTAAAAAACTTGTGTGTACAAACATGTACTCATCACTGATTTAACCCCTACCCATTTCCCACCCCATTCCCTCCCCCTTCAATCTTATTTTTTAGTCTTTATTTTGAAACAGGATCTCACTGAGTTGCAAAGGGTCTCCATAAGTAGCTGAGGCTATCTGCGAACCAAATGCTGAGATTACAAGTGTGCACCACCATGCCGGGCAATGCCCATGTTTTTGGTGTGGTACTGATGGGCTGAGTCACAGTGTATTGGGAGTCACAGTGTATTGGACTTGAGATAATTCAACGAGATTTGGGGAGGCAGGATTTATTTGTTGTCATTATTATTGTCATTATCATTATTGTTATTATTATTATTGCTTTTTGGTACTAGAGATTGAGCCCAGAGGCATTGTACCTCCAAGTTATACCCCCATCCTGATTTTTTTTTTCTTATTTTGAAACAGGATCTCACTAAGTTGCAGGAGAGCCTTGCTAAGTTGCTGAGGCTGGCTTCAAACTTGCTATTCTCCTGTATCAGCCTCCCAAGTGCTGGAATTACAAGCACGCACCACTAAGCCCAGCAGGGAGGCAGTACTTAACAGGACAGATTTGCTGGCAGAGTGGGGTGACCCTGCCCAGACATGTCACAGCAATTAAGTCTACACACAACCAGGGAGAGGATAGCTTCAACCAGGCTTGGGCAACAAAGAAAATCAGTAGAAAGAGGAGCGTGATAAGAAGCCGAACCAGGAACCAACACCTGTGAGTAGACTTGTTGCTTCACCAGACACCACAGGCAACTGGAAACAATAATTTTCCTTCAGCCCCTTCTGCAATTGTTCTAAGCTTCCAAATCAAAGGCCTTGCCAAGTCCTCAACCCCTATCCCCTAAGAGAATACTTTTCAGTAGTCTCTAGGTGAGCCGTTGGAGAATTAAACTGGGTAGTTTGGCTTCTCTGGGTACTGCTGGAGAAGTAGCAGGAGCTGGCTCTTTCAAAGCCTGGAATTTCCAGTAGATTCTTCTTTTTTTTTTTTATTGGTGCACTGTATTCATACATCATAGTAGGATACATACTTTTGTAGACATACATGCACACTTTTCCCAGTCAGCCCCCACCCAATCCCCACCCCATTCTCTCCCTATCCCTCCCTCCCATGCTTGGCTTAGTAGTTGACATCTAGTATTATGGCAATTTATCTAAAATTAAAAATGATAATCTCACATAACAGTTTCATTTGTCTGATACCAAGCTTTTGATGACTTAAAGATAACATTTCAATATTTCTTTTTGCTTTCTTTCTTACCAGAGAATATTTTTTTTCTATTTTTTAGGTGAAACTATCATATATTTATGTATTTATTTTTCAGAAAAAAATCTATCCTAATATGGAATATGGAGTCTAGGTACCCAAAACGATCTTGAAAAAGAACAAAGCTAGAAGATATATATTTTCTGATTTCAAACCATATAAAGCTACTAATTGAAACAGTGTAGTACTATTCTAAAGGCAGATATATAAACCATTGGAGTTAAATAAAAGCCTAGAGCTAAATTCTTCCCTATATTGTCAAGTTATTTTTGACAAGGTTTCCACGAACATTTGGTGGTGGAAATGATAATCTTTTAACTAAATATTGTTAAAAAATAATAATTACATGGAAAAGAATAAAATTGGACCCTTACCTAATCCCATATACAAATATTAACTCAAAATAGATAATAGACCTAAATATAAATCTTAAGACTATAAACTTTTAGGAGAAAATCTGGGTCATAAAATCTCACAACATTGAAATTGGCAGTGATTTCTTGGTTATGATTTCAATGGCACAGGCAACAGAGGAGTATACAGACTCCCTAAAAAATAAAAAAATAAAAAAATTGTATATCCAAAGACAGTGTAAATAGAGTTAACAGTTACTAATAGAATGGGATAAAATATTTCCAATTGCTATATCTGAAGGTATATTAATATTCCAACTAGAAATCCTAAAAATTAACAACAATAAAAGCAAACAATACCATTTAGAGATAGGTAAAAGACTAACATAAATAATGAATCTCCACAGATAACCAATCTTAGTTGTCTGTTGGATGGAAACTCTTGTTTCTCTGGTTCTGGTGTGTGTTACCTATTTCTTCTTTGTAGTTAATCTCTTTGAGTATTTTCTCTAGTGCTGGTTTTGAAGACATAAATTCCTTCAGTTTCTGTTTGTCATGGAAGCTTCTTATTTTTCCATCTAATTTGATAGAAAGTTTTGCTGGGTAGGAAATTTTTGGCTGGAAGTTGTTTTCTTTCAGAATTGGGAATATGTTACTCCAAGCCCTTCTGGCTCTCATAACTTGGTTTGGGAAGTCTGGAGTGATTCTAATTGGTTTGCCTCTGAATGTCACTTGGCCCTTTGTTTTTGTTGCCTTTAAGATTCTCTGCTTGGCTTCCACATTGGTCATTTTGACAATGATGTGGCGTGGGGATCCTCTTCTCCGATCCTGTCTAAAGGGAGTTCTATAAGTTTCCTGGACCTTTGTATCAACCTCTTGCTCTATGTTTGGAAAATTTTCTGCTATTACTTCCTTGAAGAGATTGTTGATCCCTTTGGTTTCACTTTCTTTTCCCTCCTCTATTCCAATTATTCTTAGGTTAGCTCTCTTAAAATGGGCCCATATTTCTTCAATATCAGATTCTTGCTGTCGGATATTTTTTCCTAGATTAGAAACTATGAGTTCATTTTTGGATTGCTCATCTTCTAAGAGTGAGATTCTGTTCTCCATGTGTTCTAATCGGTTGTTTGTGCTTTGAATTGAGGCCTTTACTTCATTAATTGCATCCTTTATCTCTTTTTGGCTCTCTCTGAGTTCTTTTCGAAGCACCTCTATTATTTCTACAGTTATTTTCCTGATTTGATCTTCTAGAAATCTCTGATTTTCTGTTTTATTGGGTTCTGATGTTGTGGGGTTGTGGGCATTAATTGCTCCAGTATTATTCCTCTTTCCCATGATTTCCGATGTTTGTGCCTTCTCTGGGTTCTTCCCTTGGGTCACTATGACTTCCCTTAAGGTGTTCTGGATCTCGAGTCAGTAGTATCTCAGACCCCACTACTCCTTTACTGGGTTGTATCACAGAGTCTCCGACCCAGAGAGTCGATAGAGGCTGCTTTAGACTGTGGGGGGTGCCAGGTTGCACGTTCTCCTATGGTGTGATATCTCTGCCACCACCCCTCCCCCACTGGGTCAAGTCCCAGGGAGTACAGTACTGGGATTTCTCCTCTGTGGCCCGCAATTTGACTCACTGTTCTTGAGTACGCAGATGTAGCTGTACTGGCCTCGCTGAATTCGCTGCTGCTGCCGCCGGTGGCAATATGGCGCCGCTGCTACGCCCTCGGCTATGGGGCTGGCGTTTTTCTTCTTGATTTTGATTTCTACTCTGAATCCCTGCAGCGTGTGCTGAGCTCGGCCACTGGGAGCTTTAGATGCTCTCTGCGCGGAGAAATCCCACCTGGCTGTTCCGCAGTGGCTCACCTCGGCTTGCTGTAGCCGTCCCGTGAATTCGCTGGTGCCTCCGGCAGTATGGCGCTGCTGCCGCGTCTGCCGCGTCCTCGGGCGCGAGGCCGGTGTATCTCCTCTGTGGCTCTGTTCTCAGTCCGCTTTCTCTCTGGAGCCTGGAGATTTTTTGTTTCACTGGTGATGGTGTTTTCTGGCTATGAAAGGCGCTGATTTTGTGGTAATGGAGATAGGTTGTTAGCGGGGCTCTTAAGCCCCGCTTTTCTCGGTCGCCATCTTCCCGGAAGTCCAGTAGATTCTTCTTATCTACACCCACTTCATCTTGGAACGTAAGTTCTTTAAAGCTCGGGGTTCAATTCAGCCTCAACTATTGCTGTCTGGTAAATCATTCTAGTTACTTTGTTTTCTGAGATAATAGGATCTCCTCCCCCTCCCTCCTCCTCCTCCTCCTCCTCCTCCTCCTCCTCCTCCTCCTCCTTGTCCCAGGAATTAAAGTCAAGGGGCATTCTATTTCCGAATTGTATCCACAACCCTATTTTTTAAATTTTGAAACAGAATCTAAGTTGCTGTGGGGCTTGCTAAATTGCTGAGGCTGGCCTCAACCCTGTGATCTTTCTGTCTCAGCCCCCCAAGTACTGGGATTACCACACTTGGCTAGGACTTTTTAAGGATGTGAAAGTTCTCAATGTCCATAGATAGTTGATTATTTTAAGCATTGATACAATGTTTAAAATATTTCACATCTTTTAAGATTTATACCCTTCATACTTAGAAATAGGGTTTTGGATAACTTAAAAAATAAACATTCATAAACAAAGATTATTGAGAAAGAAATTTACAAACTATGCAGATGGAGAAGACAAAATGAGTTACATTATCTGATACATCTAAATAAACTAAGTGCTTGGGAGATATGATCTTTTTCCTGGTACTAAAGGAACATATTGTATGTATATGTCCTGACACAAGAACGTGGAATAACATAACAGATAATATCTTCAGCAGCAGTTTCAGAGATAATGAAATTTAACCCTTTTAGTCTTGGTTAGGCTGCAGAGGTTCAAATCCTAGCCCTGCCAATCAATAAATGTTATTATTATTGCTATTAATCTTATACTAATCCTAAATAGGATGGAGTCCCAACAAAGCACTAGTTCAAAAGTAGTCCAAAGAGATTCTGTCTCAAAATAAAAATTTCATATTGGAGCATGCCTGTCATCCCAGTATTTGGGAGACTGAGGCAGGAGAATTTCAGGTTCAAGGTAAGCCTCAAAAATTTAGCATGATCCTTAGAAACTTAGCAATACTTTAAAATAGGGATGTAGCTTTGAATGTGGGATACCCCTGGTTTCAATCCCCAGTACCACAGAAAACAAAACACCCAAAATAAAAGCAAAAAGAAGGGCTGGAGATGTGGCTCAGTAGTAGAGGGCCACTGGGTGGCTCCTGTATGGGACTGAGGTGGAAGAGGGGTCCAAGGCCTCTCCTGCCTTTGGGGCCCTGGATTCTCCATGACAGTTTGACTTATGTTTCCAGATGTCGGAGGTTCCTGTCCTGTTTTTCTCTTCTCCTTTCTATTTTATGTCTTGTTTAAATCTAGCTTTTCATAAATATCAAGCCTTCAGAAACTGCAAAGAATTATGATAAAGTAATTTAAGCCAAAGTGTGATCATCATTATTTTTATGTGTTGACTTGGCTACATTATGGTTCCCAGTGGTTGGGTCAAACACCAATCTAGATGTTGCCATGAAGGTATTTTTTTTTTAGATGGAATTAACATTTAAATCAGTAGACTTTGAATAAAGCAGATTGCTCTCCATGATATAAATGGACATCCCATCACAAAAGATCTCCCATCACCCTGAAGGTCTTGAGAGGAAACAGACAGAGGTGTTTCCCAGGCGGAGGAACTTCTGCCTCCAGAATGCCTTTGAACTCAAGATTACTATGTCAGCTCCTGCTGGAACCTTCAGCCTGCCCATTCACCCTGTGGATTTCAAACTCATCAGACTTAACAAACACATAAGTCAATTCCTTCAACTAAATCACTCTATATACACATACACATGCACACATGCATACATGCATGCACATACACAAACACATAAACTTTATACATATGTGTGAGTGTTAATTTGTTTTAAGGAACTTGAAATAAATTATGTAATCCTTACATGATTTATTACATAACATTGCATAAATAAATCATGTAATGTCTCTATATATGTGTGTGTACAGGATAATTTATTTGAAAGAACTGACTTCTCTAATACACACACATATATGAACTAATGCTGCATGAACAGTTATAATGGCTCAACGTCTTAGTTTACTTGATTAACACATCTTAATAGGGGCTCGACTTTATTTTTTGTGGTCTCAGGGATTTAATCCAGGGTCTTGAGCATGCTAAGCAAGCACTCTACCACTGAGCCACATGCCCAGCCCAGGGCTCAACTTTAAAACATGAGTAATATGAACATTTGCAGATACCTCCAGGGAGCCAGTTAAGGTGGAGAGCTACCTTCTAGTGATCTTGAAATCACTTCCTTCAGGCAACAGACTATTCATGAGATGAGTCATGGGCTAATCCATACATGGATTTATTTCCTCCTCCCATGAAACTATGCATGGAATATGTAGAAATGACTTTGGTTATTGGCACATACTACACACATTTCTTTTGGCCTGGGTTACTGTTTAGGAATCCTACATAAATAAAAATGGCCTTCTTTTTGTTCTGTGCATCTGCCCTGAATATTGGCATAATTCACCTATTCATCATCATCACCATAACAGCAGGGCAAACATGAATCATGTTTTCCTACGAATATGAAAGGAAACAAAATCAAATTTTTCTCTGGAACTTCCTGGAGGGAAGCCAATCTTCTACCCATTGCATTAGGACAAAAAAAAATCAATCAGCCTAAAATCAAAGTCTCTTTCTTTTTTAGCTTTTCATGTGAAAGATTGCCATCAATAAATTCTCTGGAGTCATCGTTGTTCTTACAAGGGTAATATCGCATTCTTTCAGAAATGGGAGAACAATGAGAATGTAGGGGCAAGCTGGACTGTGGGAGAAAAATGAACTACACCTGGGATATGATGAAAGACCCAGTGGTTTTCAGTTTCTATAATTCAGGCTATTATTACGGATGATAGCACTTTTTGCTGCAAGAAAATGTAGAAAATTTGTATTCATTCATACAACATTGTTGCCATGTTTCTTTTTTATTGTTGGTGCTTGACAATCACTTGTCCTCATCCATTCTTGCTTGCTCACCTGATCTTTCCCCCAATTTTTGTTCTACTTGTGAGATCATGGATGTCATGTGCTGTAAGACACAGAGGTTAGAGATTACATTGCTTGAGACAGAGGTGGTGAGCTACCATATGACCCAGCTATACCACTACTGGGTATCTTTCCAAAGAAACTGAAGTCCAAGAATTCCAGTAATATATGCATACTCATGTTTATAGCAACCCAATTCACAACGGCCAAATTATGGAACCAACCTAAGTGTCCATCAACAGACAAATGGATTACAAAATTATGTGATAGACACTCAGTAGAATTCTACTCAGCAATAAAGAACAAAATAATGTCATTTGCAGGACAATGAAAGGACCTTGAGAACATTATGTTAAGTGAGATTTGCAGTCACAGAAAGTGAAGGGTCCTATGTTTTCTCTCATATCTGGAAGCTAGGAGTAATCAGGATATCAGAGAGGCTTCAGATAATAGAAGATAATAGAGGAGAAACTCCAGTGGAGCTAGGGGGTAGTTTAGGGGAGGGTGGGGGAGAATTACTGAAGGAATCACTTCCATTGACATCATGTACATATGTGAGAAGAGCAATGCCAATCTCAGTGCCCTGTATGGAGAAGGGGCGGGGGAATAGCTCACCAAGTGCTGTGTGCACATATGTCAGTATCAGTATGAACTGTATTGTGATGTGAGACTGTAATGCACCACTACACATGTATAGAAAAAAAAGCAGGTGGGCCAGGCAGTCTGATGGAGATAAGACAATGGAAATCTACAAGAGAACAAGTAGCAGAGGGATTTAAGGAAGGCTCATTGTCTAGGACCAGTAGTGAAAAAGGCACAGCTAACCCTTTGTGAGAGCTGGTCGAGAGTTTCTTTTCTGGGAGCAGTCTGGAGAAGGTATTGGCTGATGGAGAAGTGAAGGAGGGGGCCCAGAGAAAAGGTGTAAAAAGACCAGGTAGTTGGGGTCTAGTCTTTAGTCCGATTTTAAAGGGGTGGTACAAGATTAGCCAAGTACCATGGGGTCAAAAAAGAGAGGTAAATTTATTTTATTAGAAATAATTAGTTGGGCTGGGCGTGGTGACGCACGCTTGTAATCCCTGCGCTTGGGAGGCAGATTGCGCAGGTTCGAAGCCAGCCACGTGCGCTGGCTTAGAAGACCCTGTTTCAAAAATATAAAATAGGTCTGGGAGTGTAGCTCGGAGGTAGAAGGGCTTCCAGGAACTTCAGTATCACACCCCCCCCCAAAAAAAAAAAAGAAAAAGAAAAAGAAAAAGAAAAAAAAAGAAATAATTAGTTGGAATAATCACACAAAGGACTAATTAGTAAGTTCCTCCCCTTCTTCAACACTTTCAAAGTCTCTGTCTCTGAGCCTGAAGATGCAATTGCTAACCCCTCTTCCCCATCCCCTGTATCCCCCACTGTGTCAGACAAAACAAAGGCTGCAAATACTGGATGGGACTTAGGGATCTACGTAGGAGACAAACATCTGGAGGCAGAGTGCTCTTGTAACAGGCATGTGTTGTGAGGAGGGGAGGAGAGGAGGAGGATATAGTGTCTCCACCTGTAGCAAGGAACTTTGCAAGACCTGGGGACTTGACACGTGTTAAGTAGCCCCGACTGCTCCTTCTAACTGCGGACAGTGGGCAATTACCATCCCGTGTCTCCATTACTCATAATGATGAGGTTGGGGGGATGTTCTCTTTTGAGGGGACTTGTAGAGACAAAGTGCATCTGGACTAGGGTTTCTAGGTCTTGGAATTTTTCATATTTGGGGGCAGGTAATTGTTTAGGGATGTCTTGTGCATCCTAGGGCACTTAGCAACATCTCTGGGCTTTATTCACCAGTTGCCAATAGCATCGTCACCCCAATTGTAACAGCCCCCAAATGTCCACATACATTGTTAAATGTCTCCTGGGAAGAAAAGTTACCCCAGTAGAAAACCACTGGTCTAGGTTGAGCTAGTTGAAATCTCCCACTGAACCACAGAACATTTCACTAAACAGTTTATTGAGCGCTGTCTGTCTAATCTCCTAATCACCTCCCCAATCTATCCTCTGCTCTCTGTCTCCAACACTTTAGTCTAAGTTACAGTCTCCTCCTCCTCCTCCTCTTCCTCCTCCTCCATCCTTCTCCCTCCTCCTTCTCTTTTCTGGTACTGGGGATTGAACCCAGAGAAATTCTACCTCTGAGCTACCCCAGCCCCATTTTATTTTTTATTTTTAAACAGGGTTTTACTAAGTTGTGAAAGGCTTCACTACATTGCCGTAGCTGGCTGCAAACCTGTGATCCTTTTGTCTCAGCCACCCAAGTCCTGGGATTACAAACTTGTGCCACGGTGCTTGTCTAGTTACAGTCTTCTTAACCTACATACCTTCTGTGGCCACCTCACTGGTATCTTATCCCTTCTCACCCTCCAAGAATCTGCTGTCCCCACTGTAGCTATAGTGATCTTTAAAAAAAAAAAATCTGAGCCAGGTTTAGTGGCACAAGTATGTTATCCCAGTACTAGGGAGCTGAGACAGGATGACTGCAGGTTCTTGGCTAGCTTCAACAACTTGTGATGCCCTCTGCAACTTAGTGAGATCCTGTTTCAAAGGAAAAAATAAAAAATAGGGCTGAGGTATGTAGCTTGGAGGTAGAATGCCTCTGGGTTCTATCCCCAGTACTGGAAAGAAAGAAAGAAAAAGAAATCAAGAAAGAAAGAAAGAAAGAAAGAAAGAAAGAAAGAAAGAAAGAAAGAGAGAGAGAAAGAAAGAAATAGAAAGAAAGAGAGAGAAAGGAAGGAAGAGAGAGAGAGAAAGAAAGGGAGGAAGGAAGGAAGGAAGAGAAAGAGAGAGAAAGAAAGAACAAAAGAAAGAAAGAAAGGTCTCTTTTGTGCCTACACCCTTTGGAGTTTCTCATTTCCTGAGGATGAAGACAAAATCCCTTCCTGCCTGGTGTGGCCTTGTGTGGTCAAGCTGTCTACAGCCGCCTCTCCTCCATCATTCCCTTGTCCTTGGAGATCCAAGAATGCAGCTTCTCTTTCACCCTCAAGCAGGCTGTGATTCATCCAGCCACAGAGCCTTGGCACATGCCGCCCCTCCGCCTGAGACAGTTCCCCTGCATATCTCCTGGCTAAAGCCTCAAGGTCCCCTCAAGCATCACTTCCTTGGGGAAGCCTTTTCTGACCACTTGGAAGACATCAGGCCACCCCTGCCAAGCGCACTAGTATCATTAGAGAGGGTTCCTTTGTGGCATTTATCACAGTTGTGACTTCATACTAGTGACTAATTATGCAATTAACACTGATCTCCTCCTCCGGGCTGTGAGATGTGGGATGCCAGACCTAATAGACTTCCTCCCTCTTTTTTTGCATAGTCTTTCCTCCTTTTCTTTCTTCCTCACCCCTTCACTTTGTTTTTATGGAATCTAGTCCACGTGAGTCTGCTGAGCCCAATATGGGGCCCCTGGGGTTCTCTAAAATACTGCATCTATTCTCTCAGTTATTTATCTTTTAACCAATCCGCCACCATCCCTCTTTTTGTGGGCCAAGAAGTCTTTCGAAGGAATGTGAGTTGCTGGACAGATGCCGCCCAAAGTTCTCTTTGTGGGATTTCTCCAACGTGAAAATAAAGCCTAGTCGTTTGTTCAAAGCAAGGAGGTTCTGAGCCTTCCCATCACCTCTCAGCTGGAGCGGTGCTGCCCGGGCCTCTTGTCTGCCTAATTGATGATTTAAAGGAATCAGACAGTGGCAAAAAAAGGAAAAATCTGTCTTTGTATAATAGAAGACTTTTTCAGACAAGCTTTACTCTAGCAGGGTTTTTAGCGGTGGACAAAAGAAAGTATACTTAATGGTAATGACTGATAGTGGTATTGCTGCTGGGTCGTGACCTTGTCTGGCTCCTCTGTTTCTGGTTTGTGGTTTCATCTCAAGCCTGTAATGACATAAAATAATAGGCCACTTTCTTTTGGTCCTTCTTACTCTTCGCAAATCATATTTCTCAAGACAGTATGCAGAATTGATAAGATCTAGACATGTCAGTAAAAATACACATCACTCAATAGATTGCTACCGACTCAGATCCCACCTCGGGCTCGGCATAAGCCCGTTTTCGCCACACGGTTCCACTTTAAACAATCTCCTCTGTTTCTGCTTTTGTCTTGCTTCTCTCTTGGTTTCTGCAGGATGTGGAGATTCACTAGTTTCAGATAAAAGCTTCGGAAAACACCATACGCTGAGGAAGGATGAAGCCATGAACTCTGCCTATATCGACAAGACAGTGCTGTGGATGCCGAGCTAATAATCTTAATAGTGGGTTATCTGAAGGCTGTAAGGCACTTTTCATCCCCTTACTGCATCCCCGTGACACTTGTGGGATGCAAAGGAGAAATTCAAGGCCCCAGGCAGAGATGATAGAGATGTTCTCCTCCACCTGAGGTTCCACTTTACTAGGATTTCTAGCGTAAGCAGCTGGGGTCACACTCCTGTTTGCTCTGCAAACTCAAGGAGAAACGCTCACTGAGAAAATGCACAGAAGAGCTAGATGGGGGACTGGGCAGCTGTCCTGGTGACCTGTTTGAACTCCACAATTGCCAGGACTGTATCTGCTTTGTTCAACACCCCGTTCCTGGAGTCTAGCAGAGTATTGGGTATTTGATGTTCTCAGCAAATATCTGTTGATCTTCTGTGTGCATAGTAAGTAAACACAGCATGGAGATGGTGAGAAACCTGAATAGTGGAGACGTAGGAAGGAGAAAATGTGAAGAATGAGGAAAAGTGGCAACTCTTAATTCTTTAAAAATAGTTTTTAATTATGTTTTTCTTCCTAGGTTGTTTTTACAATGCTTTCTTTTTCTTTTCTTTTTTTTTTTTTTGGAGGGTACTACTAGGGGTTGAACCCAGGGGAGCTCTACCTCTGAGATACACCTTCAGCCCCAATTTTATTTTATTTTATTTTATTATTTTTTGAGGGACTGGGGATGGGACACAGGGGCATTTGATTTCCGAGCTACACCCCGTGCCCTATTTTTTGTTCTTTATTTTGAAACCAGCTCTCACTGAGTTGCAAAGGGCCTCACTAAGTAGCTGAGGCTGTCCGCGAACCACGATCCTCCTGTCTCAGCCTCCCGAATGCTGGGATTATAAGCGTGTGCCACCACGCCCGGCTTTTATTTTATGTTTCGAAACAGGGTTTTGCTAGGTTGCTGAGGGACTTGCTAAGTTGCTAAAGCTGTCTTCAAACCTGCGATCCTGTCTTAGCCTCCTGAATACTGGGATTATGGGTATGTACCATCACACCTGACTTTAAGATGCCTTCCTCAATGATTCCTATAATTTCTATTGTGTATAGCTGGAGAAGAAAGAACACAAAGCTTGGTTCCCCTGGTATCACATAGGACAGCTGTTCAACCCTTTCTTTGTTTAAAACTATTCTTGCTTCCTTTTGGACCTTACATAGGCTCACATCTAATGCTGTTGGACAGTGTCATTAGATGGGTACAGACGCTGTGCTACTGAAAACATTGTAGTGGATTCTCATGTAAAATGAGGTTACTTCTGGGAAGAGACTTAAGAGTTAAGAGCCAAGCCTGGAAAGGTGCTGCATGATAGTAAGCCCAATACTGGGGAGACTGAGATAGGAGGATCATGGGTTCGAAACCAGCTTCAGAAACTCTTAGCAATTTAGTGAGTCCTTGTTTCAAAATATAAAATTAAATGGGGCTGGAGACATAGCTCAGAGGTGGTTTTTAATGTGGTTCAATCCACATTAAACACACACACACACACACACACACACACACACACACAGTGTGTCAAGAGTCATTTGCTTAAGGGAAATAGCTGAATTAACAGGAGTGATCAATTATCAACTTGTGAGAAGTTAAAAATTTTCTTTTGGAGACTGGTGTGGTGGCACATGCTTGTAATCCCAGCATTCGGAGGCTAAGACAGGAGGATCATGGTTTGTGGCCAGCCTCAGCTACTTAGGGAGGCCCTACACAACTTAGTGAGACCCTGTTTCAAAATAAAGAATAAAAAAAAAAAGGCTAGGGGTGTCACTCAGAGGTAGAATGCCCCTGGGTTCCATCCCCAGTACCTAAAAAAAAAAAAATTATTTTGGTCTCCCATGGCATGGGAGAACTGGAGGCCTTAGTGCTACTGAAATACTTTTTCTGGAGTCTAGGAAAGAAATCTTTACCTTTTCTATCTTTATCCATCTTTGATGTTCTTTTCCTACTAGTATATGGTAAACATCATATCATAAACATGGTATAAACTCTTTCTTAAGAAAAGCTGCTTTTCATTAAGCACTGATTGGATACTCTGTCCTTCAGAATGTAAAGAACTGAAAATTCACAGTCTGCTTTGTGGAGCTGAAGTTCAGAAATAAGGCTAGTAACATAAGTAAGGACAGCGTCTCACACAGGAGAAAGGGTTCTGATTATCAGAGCCCCGGCAACTGCCTTTGCCTCTTGGGCTTCGCATCTCTACCTCCTGCTTCAGCTTACTTCTATAAGTTCCAGGCTATGCCATGCAGTTCCAGCTACAAAATCACAACCAACCAACACACACACACACACCCCACATTCTGGGGCTACTCTTAAATTCCCACTTTTTTATCTGCAATATTTAATAGAACCACTCCACAATTTCTGACTTTGAATCACTCACTACAAGAGTTTTCTTTCCTTTCTTTTCTTTTTTTTTTTTAAACTGGGAATTGAACCCAGGGGTGTTCTACCTCCGAGCCACACCTCCAGCCCTTTTTATTTTTATTCCGAAACAGGATTTCACTAAGTTACTGAGAGTCTTGCTAAGGCTGTTCTTGAACCCGTGATCCTCCTGTCTCAGCCTCCCAAGTATTGGGATAACAGGTACACACTACCAAGCCTCTCTACTCACTGCTAATGTGCACTGTGATATCCGTTGGAACACTAATCTCTTTGTGTTCATTTTTTTCCCTACTGAATTTGCAGTTTGACGTTATTCTTACTTATGGCACAGTGTAGATCTAGAAGGATAAGTATAGGGAGATATAAATATGAAGCAAGTTGCTTCTATTCCCAATGAAAACTCAAATCTTGAAAATAGAAGTTTAGAGCCGCTCCCATACTTCATGGAATCTGTTTCACTATTGATTGTGAACTGTAACAGTATTTTTGTATTCCATGAACAAAGGAAAAATGCAGCCAATTAAGTTATGACACAGTGCTCCTTAACACGTCCATTTCAATATGCCTGCCAATTCCAGAGATGTTTGAATGTGAACAGCAACAACCAAAAGAACAACACACACACGTGCGTCTTGTCTATTATTAGAGCAGACCATGTGGGCATGCCCGACACACACAGCATTTTCGGTCTTATAAAGTAGGCATTATCCATGATACGAACTATCATTTGAAAGCATTCCGATTTACTAGCCTTATCTCCTGTGGATTCTGAAAGAGCCGGGAGCTCAGAACTCAGGACAGCTGTCTTCTCAAGTGGTGGGTAGACTAGATGGAATGCTCAGCACTTCACTTACGCTTTTATTCAGCTTCCATGAGCCTATTTATTTATTTTAAATCCAGGATTCTTTCTATGAGAATTTCTTTTAAAATAATAGCCACTCTGGTGCCTCCCACAAATAACCATCCTTCCACGCCTGCTGCTGACTCGGCACCAACAGTTAAATACAGCCTTTCCCAGGGCTGTCCCATCCAGCACGAGGGATGCTAGGGTGGCGTGGGCCAGGATGTTGCAGCCCTAACTGGCTCACTGCACAAGCTCCTCAATCAGATGCTGTCGGTCTGCATTTAAAGATGCGGTGAGGTTTATATTTTCCAAGAGAAAAATAAAAAAGCAATTTCTGCTTCCTTTTTTCATTTTAGAAGGGAAAGCCTTGCTCAGTGAAGAATATACGCATTCAAGCTGGGCATGGTGGCGCATTTCTTATAATCCCAGTGTTTGGGAGGATGAGACATGAAGATCACAGTTCGCGGACAGCCTCAATTACTTAGTGAGGCCCTTTGAGATATATATACACATATATATCTATATACACACACATATATATATATAACATATATATATACACATATATGTTACACACACACACACACACACACACACACACACACACACACACACACTCAAAGCTATAAAAGGCAAGTGAACCGCCACTGCGATCACTTCCATATGGCACCGAAATGGAATCTTGAGGGTTTGCTTAACTTGTCAATTATCCTGAGTTTGAGCTGTCAGCACAAAAGGGCAGGGATGGAGAAGACTCTGCTTTCCTCTGTCAAGGTGTGTAACATTGGCTATCGTTTACTTAGTACTGATTATGTGGCAATCACTGATCTAAGTGACTCATATACATGAGCAATTTATCTCTTATAACATATAATAAAGAGATGCAGTTACTATTATCTTCATACAGACAAGGAAACTGAGTGTTATGTGTTGAATTGTTTCTCTAAACTTTGCATGTTGAAGTCCTAACCTTTAGTACCTCAGAATGCGACTGGTTTGAAGACAGGGCCTTCACAGGGGGAATCAAATTAAAATTATGACATTGAGATGGAACTCAAGTTAGTAAATTGATAGATATTCTTATAAGAAAGGGAAATTTGGGCCTAGACACAGACACACAGGGAGAATGCCAGAGGAACACAAGTGCCAAGGAGAAAGGTCTCAGCAGGTCTTCCCCTCACACCGTCAGAAGGAATCAGCCCTACCGACAACTTATGTCAAACTTGTGGCTTCTGGAACTGTGAGCAAGAAAGATTCTTTAAGCCACCAAGGAGTTCATGGAGCTCAGTTATAGGAGCTCAGCAAAGTGATCCATCAAGTTATGCCATTTTCTATGCATCGCCCAGATAAGGGGTATGCAACTCCCATAACCTCTGTGCCTGTGTTTGGATCCTGGGTACCACTGAACACAATCACCGCAAGGCCTCCCAAGTCCAAAAGGGCTCTCTTGCCAGGCTTCATGCTCCGTGAAAATAGATGATTCCATTTGCATGGGGCTGGTGATTCCTGTGTAACTTCATAGAGTGAGTGCTTGCCATGTTATATTGATGGTGAGATATTCATTATAGCATTCGTCTCTGGGGAAAAGCCAGGGCCAATAGACCCTGTCTGCAGGCCTGCACTGGAGACACAGTCAACACCAGAAACAAACTTAAGTAACAGACTTTTATCTGAGTCATCCTCTGGGTCTGATGAATAGGGTCACTGTGAACCACCACTAGTGAACACTTTCTAAGGCCATTTAAAATCTCCTTAAAGTACATTCCTGAACACGTCATTCAATGTTCAAAAACTTGGTTTATCATTGACCCCCTAAACATGCAGAATAAACCCATAATCCTTTGCCTAGCATCCAAGGTCTTGCAGGGCACTGCCCTGGCCTGTGTTTTCAGGCCTTACTAGAATGTTCCGGCCTCTTCTCTTCACATACACACATGGGCAGGTGTGCGCACCTGGACTCATCCATGCATGCGGCCCACCCACTGAGTCCAGGATTCACTGAGTATTCTCACACCTGGACTCTTGCTCTGGGTGTTAACATAACCTTAAGCAGCCTTCCCCTCCTCCACTATTACTCACATCCAATTTACTCACAAAGTTCAGTTGAAACTCCACATTCCCCCAAAACATTTCTCCCATCTCTTTGACGGAGTTATTTTCCCTCTAACTCAAAGTCCCAGGGCCAGTTTCCCAGACTGCCTCCTAAGTCAGGGGGTGGGGTTGCTAGGGTAACAGAACTCAGAACAGGTATATGGGAAAAGGGATTTATTAAATCACCTTACAGACCAAAGCAGCTGTAGTCTCAGATTTCTGACTGTATGTGGAGGAACCAGCAGCTGATTGAATGGTTCAAGAGCTGGAGTCACAGAATCAGGGTGATGACTAGTTCAGCCTGAGTTCAAGATGGAAAGGCCACAAAACTCTCCAGAAAAACAGCTGTGAAGGTCCATTTCCAAGAGCTAAAACCCAGCATCTCAGATGAGAGCAGACACGCTTCCCTCAAGAAGAACCATGCATGCATACAGCTTTCTCCTTTTATCCAGGTCCTGCGCCTATCAGAATGCCCCTGCCCACATTCAGGGCAGAACTTCCCTCCAATCTGCCATTACATAAAACAATCATCCCATCAGTGCATCCACAGTCACATAATCTTAGGTGTTCCATGATCCAGTCAAGCTGACAATCTGGACTAACCATCACAGAGACAATTATGACTCTTATCCCCATGAGCTCTCAAAAGGCAGGTCCTTTGTTTTTTAATTTTTGTGTCCTCCATATCCAGCATGGTCTTCTTTAAACATTTGATACTCAATAAGCTTTTCTTGGACTTAACACAATCTCCAGGTCATTCCAATGAAGGCCTCCAAACAAGCTCCTGAAAATTTGCCGCTCTTGAAAAAAACAAAAGACTAGAAACATTTTTTTATGCATTTATTGGCCATTTGAATTTCTTCCTTCATGAAGTGTCTATTTAGTTCACTCGCCCATTTTTTGATTGGGTTATTTGATTTCTTAGTGCTGAGTTTCTTGAGTTCTCTGTATAGTCTAGATATTAGTCCTCTATTGGAGGAGTAGTTGGGAAAAATCTTCTCCCATTCTGTGGGCTCTTAGTTGAGGTTCTTGATAGTTTCCTTTGCTGTTCAGTTTAATGCAATCCCACGTATTGATTTGCCTTTTAGTTTCTTATGCCTTTGAGGTCTTGTTGAGGAAGATTTTATCTGTGCCTAGTGTTGGACCTGTGCCCTCTTCAAGGAGCCTCAAGATCTATGGTCTAATTTCCAAGTCTCTGATTCATCTTGAATCGACTCTTGTGTAGGATGAGAAAGTGGCATTTATTTCCATTTTCTGTATATGGCTAACCTGTTTTGCCAACACCATTTGTTGAACAGGCTATCTCTTTTCCAGTGTATGTTTTTGGCCCCTTTGTCAAAAGTCAATTGGCTGTAAGTGTGTGGATTTCTTTCTGAGACTTCTATTCTGCTCCATTGGTCTATGTATCTGTTTTTGTGCCAGTCCTATGCTGTTTTATTACTATGGCTTTGTAGTACAGTGTAAAGTCAGGTATTGTGATTCCTCCTGCATGGTTTTTGTTGCTGGGAATGACTTTGGCTATTCTGGGTTTTTTGTTGTTCCAAATGAATTTAAGGACTGATTTTTCTATGTCTGTGAGGAATGATCTTGCTCAACATCATTGGCAATCAGAGAGATGCAAATCAAAACTACCCTGAGATTTCACCAAACTCCAACTAGAATGGCAATCATTCAAAACACAAACAACAACAAATGTTGGTGATGTGGAGAAGTGGGAACTCTAAAACATTGTTGGTGGGATTGCATATTAGTGCAACCACTTTGGAAAACAGTATGGAGGATCCTCAGAATAATGGGAATGAATTTATCATATGATCCAGCAGTATCACTTATGGGCGTTTACCCAAAAGAAAGGAAACTAAACTACCAAACTAATGCATGTGTATCTATGTTTATAGCTGCACAATTCACAGTTGCCATACTATGGAACCAGCCAAGATGTCCATCAACAGATGAATGGATTACAAAACTGTGGGATATGTACACAATGGAATTTTACTCAACCATAAAGAAAAACACAATTACATCATTTAAAGGGAAAGGATGAAACTGGAGGGCATTATGCTAAGTGAGATTAGTCAGTCACAAAAAATAAAAAATTGGATGCTTTCCCTAATATGTGAAAGCTAGGGGAAAAAATAGGTCATAAGAGAAACTCTAGATGAAGGAGATTCTATAGATGAGCAAACAAGGCGACCTAACTGAGGGGAGGGGAGGGGGGAAGAGGGAAATTCTCTAATGTTCATGATGTACTTTAACATTTGCAATCCCACCAACAATGTATTAGAGTTCTCACTTCTCCACATCCTCACCAGCATTTGTTGTTTGTGTTTTTAATGATTGCCATTCTAGTTGAAGAAATTATAGATGAGCAAATAAGGTGATCTAACTGAGGAAGACCAGAGGGGGGAAGGGGAAAATTCCCTAATGTACATGATGTACATTCACAAACAAGTCAAAGTCAATCACTGAGCCAAACATGAGAAGGAGGGAGGGGGAGGGAATGAGGAGGGAACTGGGGAAAGTCTAATTGAGGGATGGCACATGTATGCCTCTACTATCTTGTACCCCATTAAGACGTGTAACTACCATGAACCAATAAAAAAATTAAAAGAAAAAATGCATAGACAGCATGAAAAAAATGCTTCATAGATTTTGGGCCTATTGAGCCTGACTGTCCAACTTAATACCACTCTTCATCTTTGTTCGATACATATTAGTTGCACAGAAGAGTGGGTTTTATTGTGATATATTCATACATATTCATATTTCTCCTTACTCTCCCTTCCCTATCTCCTTCTTCTACACTAATGGTCTCCTTTATACTTTCATAACATCCTTTATTTCCTCTCCATGCTAGATATATACAATATTCATCTTTTTTGTCTTATTTCACTTAAAATGATGATCTCTAGTTCCATCCATTTTTTGCAAATGACATAATTTATTCTTCATCATGGTTGAATAATACTCCGCTGTGTATATACACCATATTTTCTATATTCATTTGTCTCTTGACAAACATCCAGGGTGGCTGTTGTGAACTGTGCCACAATAAACATGGACATGCAGATATTTTTAGTTTTTTTGGAGTGGTATAGCTGCATCATCTAGCAGTTCTATTCTTAGTTTTTTGAGAAACTTTGTTTTGATAGCAACAGCTTCATTAGCAGTACAATCCAAAACTTAGGTCCTTTTTCTATGGGAAAAGTTTATTTTGACCTTGAGAAAAATGAATCAGCCTTGAATGTCAGCAGAGTATAATTGTTAAGCTCATGAAACCTGGAGCCATTCGCCCAGGGACAAATCCTGCCTGTAGTACCTAACAGACCCTAAGGACCCTACATATGACTTAACTTTCTGGACTTCAGTTTCATGATCTGTAAAATGGGGACAAATAACTGTTTCATAAGATTGCTGTGATAGATTTACGATTAAATGTCAGATATTACTATTGCTGTGCTCTTTTCACTAGAGAAAGGAAATGGCAGAGGATATTGTTGGCTTCACTGCGAACTGCATGTCTAGCTCCTTTCCCTCTGGTTTGCCTTTTCTTTCTTGCAGAATATGTTGGAAATCCTAAGCAAACATACAAACGTTGTATGTAGATTTTGTTTCACACACAGGCTCATTGTTATTTCCTGGCATTCTTCCAAGATATCTTACAAGTTATCAATCTTGCCAGGACAGAGTGTGTTTTCTGACCACTTCCCCTTTGCAATTAAGGACTCTAACCACTCGCTTACGCACAGACAGACCAGCAGCCTTAACCCCAAAGGAGGTCAGAAACTCCCAGCTTTCCCCGCCAAGGGGGCTAGCTGAGAACCCGATACCATGTGTTTCGAGGCTGTGGCTAAGGCTGTGGCCATAGAAACTGGGAACACCCACCAACACCCTGTTTCCCCCAGCCCCACTTCCTTGGCTTCAAGGCCATTAAGCATGGTTGCAGTGCAGTTGTGAATGTTTTGAGTGGAGTTGGGTTTCTGATGTTTATTGTTGAATTGCTAAAGATTTGGAGAGAAGACAAACAGACAAACAGACAAGCAAAGAAACAGATGGCAAACACTCCTGGAGAGATTTGCATTAAGAGCAGATACGCTAAGGATGAACTGGGGTCATGGCATACTCCGTGAAGGTCTGGGCTCCCACCAGTGCCCCAGGATTTGGTCAGTGGCTCTGCAAATAAAACCTGCCCTAGACACACAGCAAAGAGGCTTTATTTGCATAGAAAACTTGCCAGTCTGGCCTCAAAGATAGTAGGTCACAGTCAGGGTGGTGTGAGTTTTCCTGTTTACCAGCTACCTTCGTGGTAGCCTCACATGTGGGGTCTGAAAGCTGTCGGGTAGTACTGTCTCTTCGCTGGTTTCCAGATCTCTGTTCCAGTGAAATCCAGTGCTGTGCCTCTCAGATTGTGGCAAGCAATCAGAGAAGCAAGGTAAATTTGCAAAGATTTCTCTCCTAAATATGAGAGAGGGGTTAGGAGTGAGGCTGGTAGGGCTGATGATGGAAAGGTTGGACTGCATGGTGATGTCCCCAGGTGTCCCCAGCTGGGCAAGAAGGCTTCCATATCTAACCTCATCACGGTACCAAGTTCACGTCTCTACCCACATACAGTATACCCTGCACGAGATGGTGCTGCGTCTTTGCTGTTTGCTACTTTGTGTGCAATATCCACCGTAGTACTAGGAATATAGCATACTCATAGTTCCAATTTGTTGACTAAAGAAACAAACGTCAAGCTGGGCATGGTGGCGCATGCTTATAATCCCAGCATTTAGGAGGCTGAGACAGGAGGATCGTGGTTTGAAGACAGCTTCAGCTACTACTTAGTAAGACCTTTTGCAACTCAGTGAGACTCTGTTTCAAAATAAAGAATAAAAAATAGGGCTGGGGGTGTAGCTTGGAGGTAGAATGCCCCTGGGGTTCCATCCTCAGTACTGCAAAAATAAATAAATAAATAAATAAATAAATAAATAAATACAAATGTCTGCGTGTGTGTGTGTGTGTGTGTGTATGTGTGTGTGTGTGTGTGTGTGTGTGTGTGTGTGTGTGTGTGTATGTATGTATTGGGATGGTCTCAATTTAAAATACAGTAAATTCCACTGTCTTCGTACATACTTTGTGTTTGCCAGAACAAGCATGCTAGTTTTTTACTTAGTCAGTATGGCCCTTGTATCGGTTACCCTTTTTCTAGAGTTAAAGCAAAGATAGCAACCCTCTGGGATCTACAATATATATGTTGGAGGGCAGCATGGGCAAGCTGTGGAGTTCTTGGGAAAAGGGACTTCAGAGGCTCCTCCATCCTACCTGAAGAGTCTTGATGCCTGCAGTCTTCTCTGTCCTCCAAGACTGACTGCAATTCCTCGAGAGCTTGGAATCTTATCCTATATCCTCAGAGAGAAGCTTACAGTTTAAAGAGGCTGAAATTATGGAATCTGGTCAAAGGAAGCTGGCACATTTTAAGATTATGAAAGGTTATGTCCTTTTGGAGTTAGTGTTGACTCAAGAGTATAACTGCTAGCTAACTATGTGAATCAAGAGACTTACAACTTTGCCTTTTCATCTAATAATTCTTTTAGGAAACTAGCTGATAGGTGGAATATGGAAATCAGAGGAGGAGCCAGACCCAGCAAATAAATCAAATCAGCCTATGTGAGAACCAAAATTTGGGAACAATTTTAATATCCATCAATAGGCATTGGCTCAGCAAATTATGGACCAATGGTTTGGGGCTAACATACCATAACTTACTAAGAGCTTTGTTTGGAAAAAAACTGGGCAGAGCTGGGTGTGGTGGTGCATGCCTATAATCGCAGTACTTGGGAGGCTAAGCCAGGAGGATGGCAGGTTTGAGGCCAACCTCAGCAACTTACTGAGACACCATTTCAAAATATAAAATAAAATAGGGTATATATCTCAGAGGTAGAATGCTCCTGGGTTTAATCCCCAGTACCACATACATATACAAATAACTAACTAGCTAAATAAGCAAGTAACATAAAAATAAAGCAGGGCTAGGGGTATAGCTTAATGGCAGAGAGATCCTGGGTTCAATCCCCAGGACTACACATAAACAGTAAGTTACTGATATACATATGCTAAATTATTTACATTGCTTTTTCACTGATGAGTGACTGAGTAATTGTTTTCTTAATGTTTATAGTTTATATAGATAGTACTGACTTAAATTATATTTATATTAAAATTATAAAAGGTAACTCTAAAATCATATTGTAATAGAACTTGGCCAACTGTAAAGAACTTATTAATGGGAAATGGTTTTTGATACTAGAAGGAAGCTCCTCAGGTCAAATGAGTGACTGCTTCATCCCACGAGTTATGGGGAAAAGAAGCTATGGGGAATTCTCTCCCTGAAGGTTAGTAACTCTGAGAGACGGGAAACTCTGGGCTATGGAATGCCTCTTGTGTTTTAAATGTCTGTTAAGCTGTGGAGACAGAGCAAGGAGAGTTTAGGGATGCAGGAGAAATGGGTCACCACATGCCGGGCCAGGGTGTTTCCTAGCAAATGCTTCGCCTGTAAGGTGGCTTGTTTTCCTGTCCTAGTGTATTTGTCATAAAACCATCTTCTAATAACGCCTCTGTTTTTCACCACCTTTCCTCAGCCAAGTCCCCTTTAGTATACCCATTCCGCTGTATAGACCTACTTTTTTCTAAAGTAAGCTCTTTCTCCCATAGCTTTTGATACATTGCATAGTACTAGACACCTGGCTCATGCTGATGGATTCTTTGGCAGTTTTAGATAACAAAGGCAGATGCCTCCTAGGCAAAATATTTTCTTGCTTTGTGCTCTGTTCTGACTTTTACCCTCAATCCTTAAAACCCAATTGTCTTAGAGATATAGATACAGATTAGGACAGGCATCAGGATAGTGGGGAAGAATCATCTGTGGTTGGCAGTAGCCTTTGGGGTTCTCAAAATATAGATAACTGTCTAATGTAGGGGTAATAATACGGCAATCTGTAATAGCAAAAAGAGTCACATACTTGTGTGTGGACAATAGAATAAATACATCTCATCTTTTGAATGAGATTAAAGGCAATATATCAAGCAGTTCACTAATCATTTTTACTATTGGGGAAGTACACAGAAGAAGGTATTTTATGGAGCAGATATTTCATTACCATAGATTCTGATAAAATACTACTTGGACCAGAAGCATCTGGTAAAAACTACTTTCCATGAGAGTCTGAGTTTTCCTATGGCCAGCAGCTGGGTGTGGTGGTACATGACTGTAATTCCAGTACTTGGGAAGCTGAGAAGAGAATCGCAGGTTCCAGACCAGTCTTGGCCAACTAGTGAGACCCTGTTTCAAAAAAAAAAAAAAAAAAAAAGGGTTGGGGTATAGCTGGAAGGTAGAATATCCCTGGGTTCAATCCCCTGGACCAAAAAAAAAAAAAAAATGAGAGAGAGAGAATCACATTGACATTAGTGAAATGGTGAAGTGAAGATCCAGTATAACAGCAGGTATTGAATAAACCACCTACTCTATCCCAGCTTAGGAAGGGTCTGCTCTCCTGAGTGAGCAGTAGAGGAGGAAGCAAAGCCCTATGGCAAAGCCAACCAGTCTGAAACTATGAAGCTGGGCAGTTTGGCTGTGTGGTTGAGCCATTAATTATAGTGTGTCCTGATTATGTTTATTTGTCTAAACTCTTCTTGGTGTTGCAAAACAACCCCCCTTGGACATAAAACACCAAAATGCAAGAGCTCATGGAGCTATAATTGCCTTGCCAATCCCTGTGGCTGCAGGTGGGGAGCCTCAACCAGACTAACAGGAAGGTCTGAATACAGGGAGACAAACTGTCTCACTGGGTTAGGGGCCTGCAAGATGTGGGCTCATGGATACCTTGGAGTTCCCAGGATCAGCTGCCCTCTTCTTCATCATCAGCCAAAAGTTTTCTAGGTTAAATTGATGAATTGGTAGAGAGGGTGGTCAATAAAGGGAGAGAAACATTCTTAACTCATTTCCTAAATGTCTTTTGTCCCTGCATCAGACTGTGGTAAAATAGAGCAGGGACCAGCTGGTTAGCCTTGTTTGTTTAAGTTGTTGACTAACCTCTGAGTTCATGTGCTGAGCTGGTTCATGAAGTTCCTGAACTTTTATTATCCTTGGACTTCTGGCACAGTGAAAATGAAATACTGGTACTATCTTTAAAAGAAACCCATGGTCATGTAAGCCTCTATCACCTTGAACTTCATTGAGATGTATGATTACAATGTATCAATTTTAAAAAAACAGAAGAAAAAGCCTATGGTATTGCTTTGAATAAAGAAAGTCAAGGAATTTAAAAAATGTATACAATATTCATTGAAGGCTACTCTGTGCCAGACACCATGTTAGGCTCAAGGATCAAATAAAATTTTTCTCTCAGCTCTATTAAGAACTATACGTTCTCAGGCTGCCTCCAGAAGGATTAGGTCACCCTGAGCCTCAGTGTGTTTGAAATGTATGACTTATTTTTTTAGAAATTCTTTTATTGGTGCATTATAATCTTATATCATTATATAGTTCAAAGTCATAGGGACATACATGCACACAGTACTTGATGAGCTTCCTCCCCCCAACTCTCCCTGAACCATACATTTAATGCAAAATAAGTAAATGTAGATCAGATATTTTAAAAAGGGGCATATATATCTGTGCTCTCCAGTGTAGCTATCCATATATCCCAGTGAGTAGTAAGAAACTGAGGAAATTCAGCTTTGGGGTTTACCTAATCAAATGCCCAAGGTTCCTTGAACATATGTGTCTAATGGTTATCCTATTGAACAACACGGATAAAGAACATGTCACCACTGCAGAATGTTATATTGACTATAGATAACAAACACACAAGCATGAGATTCTTAAGAATATTTCTGATTTCAAAACTTGCAAACTATAGTCACTGACAACTCAGGGCCAATAATGATTGGCAATTATATATGTTAGGACTGCAAACAATCTTATAGATTACCCAAATTTACTGCCCATCTGATGATTAACCCACTCTCCAACATTTCTACTCAGTCTTTGTTCGTGATCGGTTTCATGATTCCAAAAATAGACATTACCTGCCAAGTAAGTAGCTTTTATAAGATAGCTCCCTAGTCCAAAATGGTTGGAATAATTCAATACAAAGCTCTTAGCAACGCTAATTTTTCTTTGAACATGTGAAATTATTTCATATTCTTACAAATGCCTTGACAGATGAATCAGACAATTTCCATCAAAATTGTGTATAGAAAGAGTAAATGTCAAATGTGAATGCCAAAAATGTGGTTATGCCTCGTCTGCTTACTTGAGGCGTGGTTTACTTGTGTATGCTAATAATAATAACAACAGATGACTGATTACTGATAATGATCTTATGTTATTTCTCAAAGAATTTTTCTCAAAAAACTTTATAATTAAAAAAATGAATGAATTTTCCACATAAAAATTAAACCTACCCCTTATAAGACTTGTGTCTTGAGAGTTATGATCAGTCATGATAAAAGTATTCTCATAGAATTTTGTGTGTGAGTGAAAAAGGGTAGGTACTGATGTACTTCAACTTTTTTGCAGGATCTGTCATTAGCAACACTCTATCTTGTATTGCAAAACCACACCACTGGGGTGTACTGGCCTGTGATTCTGCATCCACCTCCATATGCTCCTTACTTCCATTGATATTCTCCTGATTCTGCTTCTGCTTTCCCCATTACTTCTAACTGCTATTGGTTGGATATCCTTTACTATGGGGGTATCACATTTCTTTGACTCCTCTCTCTTTTCATACACACTAGATTTATTTTCAAAGACAAAGACCTGAATGACTATTCTAAGACATGTAATTACTGTCACTGAGTAAAGTGCATAGGCTTTGTGACAGCTTTTTTTCCTCAGGATCCTTAATACTGAGCTCTGGGAAGAAACATGACTGGCTGAAGCCGGATGCAGTGGCAGGTGCCTGTAGTCACTGTCACTTGGGAGGCTGTGGCAGTTGGAGCCCTTGAGCCCAGGAGTTCAAGGCCAGCCTGGGCAACACAGAAAGATTCCATCTCAAAAAAAAAAAGTAAGAAAAAAATACAACTGGTTGAAGAATGCTGCTGTGTAGTTGTCATACTAATGAATAACAACAGCTGTAAGAAAAATGGTGAGAATAATAACATACATACACTAAGCATTGTTTTCAGGATTTTATATATGTTGACTCATATTAAACTCATAATAACCCCATGGGTTTGGACCAACTGAAACACATTGGCTGTGTGATCCTGCAGTCAACATACTGTACATTTTCTTTATTGTTTCAAACAACGAAATTATAACACAGAAATAGAGGTCATCCAGCCAGTACGAGGCACAGCCTGAATTTAATCATAGGAGACATAGCCTTAGAGTCTTTGCTTTGAATCACTTTGTTTTAGGGTAGATTTTTTTTTTTTTTTTTTTTTTTTGGTGGTACTAGGGGTGGAACCCAGAGGCTTTCTACCTCTGGGCTATACTCCCAGACCTTTTTTATATTTTATTTGGAAACAGGGTCTCACTAAGTTGCTGGAAGCCTCACTGAGTAGCTGAGGCTGGCTTCGAACCCGTGAGATCCTCCTGTCTCAGACTCCCAAGCACGGGGATTACAAGCGTGCGCCACCACGCCCGGCTTAGGGTAGATTTTTAAAGTTTTTACTCTGTAGCAGAGCATAAATATATCATGTTTAAAACAATCAGCTTTTTTCCCCCTAACTTCTATTTTGCATAGAGACCTCTGGCAAAACCTGTACTGTTTTGTAAGAGGAAGTTTGTAATTGCAAAAATATGATCCATAGTCAGACTGCACTGACATGACATTTGCTCAGATATTCAATATGTACATACTAGTTTTAACAAAGTCCCATTTGAATGTCTCACTTTTTGGTCTTTTCTTCTACCTTTCCTAGAAGGCTAACGGTTGTTTACATGTGAGCAGGTGACACCTGTTTGTTTTTGTAACAATGAGGTCTGCCACACTGGTTATTTCTGAAATCTGCTTGCTCAGAAATATCTCACAAATATTTTTACATCTGCATTGTTGCTTCAGCATTTTAAGATTGAGGAGAGTCTACTTTATTCAGCAACATTGGTTAAGTGCCTACTATGTGCTAGGAATTTTGCTAAATGATAAAGTTTCAGATAACAAATAATACAGATTCCATACCACCAAGGCTCTTACAGTGTGCTGGAGAAGATGCTAGCATAAATAAAGTCACTGTTGTGAAGAAAGAGATAGGGTCAAGGTAAGGGAAGGACAAGGAAGAAGGGATGAAAAATCTTAGAAAAATCAGGGATGTGGGGAAAGGCGGCAAGAGCTACGATCTGGGCTGAGATCTGAAGGCTGCATGCATCGGAGTCAGCCCAATCAGCAGAAGCAGGGAAGACTTGGCAGGATCCTTAGACCTGCGGGTGTGAGGTTGAGCACATCAAGCCCGCTTTTCTTCCCGGTTTTCATGTCAGTGGCGGGCAGCAACCTGTACACCATCTTTGATTGCTTCTTCTTTCCCTCCCTCCTGTGGTCAGCCACCAAGCCCAGTGGCTTCCACGCCTATGTGGCTCTGCGTCCCATCCCAGCTCTCTACACCGCTGCTCACCATGGCCATTCCTTGCCTGGTTTGACAGTGGCAACTAACGCAGGCTCTGCTTCATGCTTGCTTTGCCCATCTCTTCCCATCACTCTCCCCCAAAGCCTTCTGCACACTACAGCCAGAACTCATTCTAAATTGCAAACCAGAACAAACCATTTCCCTGGAAGTGTGAGAGAGAAACTTACAATGACTCTCCATTACTCTTACAATAAAATTTAAATTTTTTAACATGAAAGGCAACATCTTTATGACTTGGTCTCTGCTTATTTTTTCAGTCTCGTCTTCTGCCACTTCTTCCTCATGCTCTGAGCTATGCTGAACTTTCTTTCAGTTCCTTGAATACATCCTGTTTTGCTTCTTGGCCTCTACATGTGTGTTTTCCCACTTTGCTTGGATAACGATTACTCATCCCACAGCCTCAGTTTAAATATGGCTTCCTCCAAGAAGTCTTTTCTGGACTCCCAAACCTGGCTTAAGAACATCTCATACGTGCTCCCAAGAGGCGATTTGCTTATGCAACAGTACATTAAAGTGGAAACCAAATAGTAGGCAGCAAAAGCTCACGATATTTCCAAAAAAGATGCTCGAAGAAAAGGGATTTAGAGACCAGGTTCAAAGTATACATAATTGAACTTAAAGTAATTAGGAAATGGTTTGAGAGGCTCTTTAAGACAAGCAATTGGGGAGTGTGAACTTTGTGGCCAAGTTTGAGGTGACAAAGAGACTGGGATTTGTCTTTTTGGAAGTCTGAAATCAAAAGGCTACTGAAGCTGCCCATCTGGTTGCAGAGCTAAGATGAAGCCACACACAGGGAAAACAAACTATGTTTTCATTGACAACAGGGCCAAAGTATGGACCAGGGACATGGTGTGGACAACCAGGGAGGGTTCGGTTGAGGGCAAACTGTAAAGGAACCCTGTCCAAGAAGACTTCCTTCAGAGACAGGCTGTGCTTAGTAAAAAGGAAAATGGGTTGTACTATTAGTTTCAGAAATTGAGGAGAGGATTATAAGTAGCTAGCCTGAGAGAAGAAGCTTCAGTAAGATGTTTCTAGTGGGATGAACTTCAAGGAACACACGATAGTACCATTTGAGAAAATTAGCTCTGAGCATTTCGTGAAGTCCAGAGAGCATTAACCTGGATTATAAAACTAACTAGGGCCTGGCGTGGTGGCGCATGCTTGTAATCCCAGCATTCGGGAGGCTGAGACCTGAGGATCGTGCTTCGCGGACAGCCTCAGCTACTTAGTGAGGCCCACTGCAACTCAGTGAGATTCGGTTTCAAAATAAAGAATAAAAAATAGGGCAGTGGGTGTAGCTTGGAGGTCGAATGCCCCTGGGTTCCATCCCCAGACCCACAATAAATAAATAAATAAATAAATGTAAAAGATTTATACAGTAAAACTTATAAAGCACTAGAGAAAGAAATTGAAGATCTTAAAAGATGGAAAGTTCTCCCCTGTTCTTGGATAGGCAGGATAAATATTATCAAAATGACCATTCTACCAAATGTGATCTACAGAGTCAATGTCATCTTTATAAAAACACCAATGTCACTCTTCATGGACCTAGAAAAATCAGTCATAAATTTCATATGGAGAAACAAAAGGCCCAGAATGGCCAAAGCAATTCTCAGCAATACAAACCATGCAGGAGGCATCACAATTCCTGACTTCAAATTATACTACAGAGCTATAGCAATAAAACAGCGTGGTATTGGCACAAAAACAGACACAAAGACCAGTGGAACAGAATAGAAGATACAGAAACGAATTCACATACTTACAGCTAGTTGATTTTTTTACAGAGGTGCCAGATATGTTGGAGAAAAGACAGCCTTTTCAACAAATTGTGTTGGGAAAACTGGCTATCCAGTTGTAGAAAAATGGAACTAAATCTTTACCTCTCACCCTGCACAGGAGTCAACTTGAGATAGACCAAAAGCCTGGAAGTTAGACCAGAGACTTTGAATCTATTAGAGGAGTGCATAGGTGTAATACTCCAACATATAGGCACAACAGAAACTTCCTCAACAAGACCCCCAAAGCTCAGGAAATTAAAATAAGAATTAATAAATGACATGGCATTAAATTAAAAAGTCTCTGCTCCTCAAAGGAACCATCAAGAATCTAAAGAGAAAGCCTAGGGAATGGTAGAAGCTCTTTGCCAGTTATCCCTTTGATAGAGGACTAATATCTAGAATATACAAAGAACTTAAAAGACTTTACACTAAGAAAAAGGAAAATAAAACAAAACAACCTAATCAAGAAATGGGCAACTGAATTGAATAGACACTTCACAAAATAAGAGATACAAATGGCCAATGCATTCATGAAAAACGTTCAACATCACCAGCAATTAGGGAGATGTAAATATAATCCCACCCAGAATGGCAATCATCAAGAAGTCATAAAACACTAAATGTTGGTGAAAATGTGGGAAAATTGGAACTCTTCTACACGGTTGTTGGGATTGTGAATTATTTCAGCGACTATGAAGATCAGTGTGGAGATTCCTCAGAAAACTGGGCATGGATCTACCATATGACCCAGTTATACCACTCCTGGGTATCTTTCCAAAGGGGCTGAAATCAGAGAACTACAGTAATAGGTGCATACTCATGTTCATAGCAGCACAATTTACAATAGACAATTAGACAATGGGACCAATGTAGGTGTCCATCAATAGATTATAAAATTATGGGATATAACTATATTCCATATATATATATATATATATATATATATATTCTACTCAGCAATAATGAACAAAATATCATTTGCAAGTAAATGGAAGGATCTGGAGAACATTATGTTAAATGAGATTAGCCAGTCACAGAAAGTGAAGGTCATGTGGTTTCTCTAATCTGCGGAAGCCAGGGAATAATTGGGATACCAGAGAGACTCCAGACAATGGGGAAGAAACCTTAGTGGAGCCAGAGAGGGAAGGGGAGAGGGAAGAGTGAGGTTCATTGAAAGGAATACTACCATTGGCTTTGTGTACATATGTGAAACTACCAATACTCTGTATGTTAAGGGGGAGATGGGGATGAAACTGTGCATGTATGTTACATAATGATGTGAGACTATAATGCACCATAAAATTATAAAATACAAAAATAAAAATATTAAATGGAAAATTCCAAAATTAGACAATCTGTAATTTTTAAATTGTGCCCTATTTTGAGTAGGGTGATAACATCTAGAACTACACAGATATGAATAATCCTTTGTCCATGATATCCATGCTGTATATTGTACCCACTCATTAGTCACTAGTAGCTATCTGGACATCAAATAGGCCATTGTGGTATCACAGTGCTTGTGTTCAAGCAATCCGTATATATATAATAGCTAAATATTACATCACAATGCCTATTTCAATTTATTATGTAGGCATTGCACCACCTCTCATCATTACCAGAAAAATGGTGAGCACAGTACAATAAGATATTTTGAGAGAGAGAGAAACATATACATAGAGAATAGTCACATAACTGTTATTAAATTATATTAGTATAATTGTTCTATTTTATTTGTAGTAACCCTTAATCTCATACTGTGCCTAGTTTATAAATTAAACATAATTTTACTTATGTGTGTAGAAAACTGATATAATATGTTTAAGTCTTAGAACTATCTTAGAACTATAAAAATATTTATAAGTTTTAGAACTATCTTAGAACTATAAGTCTGAGAACTAAATCTGAGGTTTGAGGTATCCACTGGAGGTCTTGACACATATCCTGACAGATAAGGGTGGGTGGCTGTATTCGTTTTTCTCTTCTAGAATATTTACATATTTATTTTTAAACATTCTATTTCTCCACTGAAATGCTCTTTTTATCTGCCTTGTTTCCGTTTTCCTCTATTTTCACCACCATGGTTTCCTCTATCTTCACTACCATAACTATTTTCACTAATTGTTATTTTAAAACCATTGTCCACTATTTTTAATATTTGCTTCATCTGTTGCTCTGTTTTTCTTGGGTACTTTTTCCCTCTTGATTATGAATCACACATTGCAGTTTCTTATGTCATATAAATTTTAAAATTGGGTACAAGACATTGCATATAAAAGAGCTAGTGTAGATAATTATTTTGCAGCTAAAATTGTGAGGACTTCAATCCTGTCAGTAATTGAACTGGATCATGGCTTTAATTAGTTTCAGTGAAACTGCAACTCTTTTCCAAATATCTGGGTTTCTTTTTAATGTGCATAATTAAACACATCCTCACACATGCTAGGGAAGTGCTCTATCACTGAGCTATATTGGTAGCCTTTTATTTTTTACTTTGAGACAGAGTCTTGCTAAATTGCTCAGTCTAGGATAGAACTTGTGGTCCTTCGGCATCAGCCTGCTGGGATCACAGGTATGTGTCATCATGTCTGGCTTCATTTTAAATACTTAAAGGATACACCTATTTTGTGTTTATTTCAAATCTCTTTCTTTAGTAGGATTCTCTCATATGCACTGGGAGATATCTACCTTCTGAACCAATCTCTCTAGCCTCTTAGCAGCCCGTACTCAGTAAAAGTCCTATGGGGAAAGAAAGGTAGTAGTTGGAGAAAACTAGCTGGGCATGTATAGTTCCTAAAGCTTTTGGTCTGCCATATCTTCTTGAGTAATATGTCTCTGGTTCTAGCAAGCTCAACACTACATCTGCTTGTGTTTGTGCCTGACAAATGCTCCCAGGAAGGAGAATGGGTAGTGATCATTCCTTACCAACAAAATATTTTTCATATGGAATTTATTCTTTAGATATTTGTATCATCATCTCCCTGATGTCTAAGTTTTTTTTGTCTAGTTGTTATGGTTATGGTAGAAACAACGGCCTGCTGTGAACTTCTATAAAGTAGCTTACTGAATAGTTTTAAGGTCTCATTGCAGGAATTAAATAATATTCATCTTTTCTTTTTACATCTATTAGGTTATGTTCTTCAATGTAACTGAATATTTGTCTTAGAGGTTAAGCTGTGTGAGGGCACAACCATGCGTCTTATTCAGCATTCTACCTCCTATGCTGAGTATACAGTACCAGACTCATAGTTGGTGCTCAATATTTGTTGAATAAATAAAGTGCCAGCATGAACAGACACAGAGATTTGACATAAATGGAATATTGTATACAGATATTATAAGTTATTCTTTATGTTTTAAAACAAGCACTCTGGAAGAATGGTAGTATAGGCAAATTCCTCCAACACCTGCCCATGCCCATCTAAAAAAAATAACACAGAGAGGATGCAGGGATGGGAAGCTTTGGATCTCAGGTTTCAGGTCCAAAGGAGACAGTATAGAAATAGAAGATCACAGATTCTTGTCCAATTCCTGGACAAAATTATTTGCAGTGAGGAGTATACCTAAGCATGAATAGACTGTGGGAAGTTTGAAAAGAGAATCAATCCTATAGGTCACTAGCAACTCTGTCCAGGTGACCCTATGTATCATGAGAGACAAACAGAATCTATTTGAAATTCCCAGCTCTAAGAAAATTCCACTGGATCTCCTTCAACCACCTTCTTGGTGAAGAATGCCTCCTTATTCCTTACTTTATAAGCATCCACCACTGCCCAAAACACTTTCAGAAACCTCACATACACAAGTGTGATGGGCACTCACATTTGTGGACATTGGTAAAAGAAGGAAGGTCAAACACTATTTAAAAGGTCTCAGGAGCTTGAAAGAGAACCCATGACAAACAGAGCAGCTTGCTTATAGAAGAGGTCTAGTAAAGAAGCAGAGGTGAAGTTTGAAATTACTTAATTCTTAAAGAGATATAGGAAGGTATTGTGAAAAATTAATTGGAGTTGAGTGTGGTGCTCTACACCCATAATCCCAGTATTTTGAAGGCTGAGACAGGAGGAACACAAGTTCAAGGCCAGCCTCAGTAACTTAGCAATATCCTATTTTAAAGATAAAATATAAAATAGGGCTGAGGGTGCAGCTCAGAGGTAGAATACCTATGGGCTGGGTTAAATTCTGGGTTAAATTTTCAGTACTACACACATACAGACACAAAAGAAAAGTCAAAAAAGAAAGAAAGAAAGGAAGAAAGAAAGAAAGAAAGAAAGAAAGAAAGAAAGAAAGAAAGAAAGAAAGAAAAAAATTCAACTGGAAAGGAATAATGGTGTGTTGAACTAAAATTTGATTCTGAACTTTGAAATCCAACAGATGATCTTAATAATGGGATAAAAACTGCTAAAAAATTAAGGATCCAGAATATCAAATGAAGAGACATACTCATAATAAAAAACAAAAAATAAAATAAGTTAAATTATAAGGATTGTAGGAGACTATATGTGGTAAAAATGGGAATTTTAAAGAGAAGGAAAGAAAAAATAGTAAAAATTATTTTCCTGGCCAAAACAGAAGTGTGACAGATTCAGATTCATTTTGGAGTTGAATATAAGACTCCAATAGCATTTGATTATGTTTTCAAAACAATTATAATTGCTTTGATTGATTTCTCTAATTCCCAAAAGGTTTTTTTTTTCAAAGATATAATCCTTTAGCTGGGCGTGGTGGCACATGCTTGTAATCCCCACGCTTGGGAGGCAGAGACAGGAGGGTCGCACAGGTTCGAAGCCAGTCGCACTGGCTTAAGAGACCCTGTTTCCAAATAAAAATATAAAAATAGGTCTGGGAGTGTAAACCGGAGGTAGAAGGGTTTCCAGGAACCCCAGTACCACCAAAATAACCATCATCATCATCATCATCATCATCCTTTAGCTGATGTTATTTTGAAAGAAAGTTTTAGAAATATTTTTCTCAAATTTCAAATTTTTCTCAAATTAGATAGATTTGCTTTCTAGAAAGCTAGATGTAAAATTACTATAAATATTTCCAGCATTGTACATAGAAGAGATAAACAGCTCTGAACCTGTGGTGAATATCTTTAAAACATAATTGTTAAGGTTAAATATAGAATGGCCCCTTTAAAGCTCATATAATGATGTTTGGAGTTGATGTAATTGAGTCATAAGGGTTCTAATCTCAGCAATGGATAAATTAATTGCAATGGATTTATCTGGGTGGTGGCTTAGGCAGGTAGGATGTGGCTGAAGAAGGTGGGCCCCTGGGGGTGAGCCCTTGGAGATTATATATAGCTTCTCTCTCCCCTGATCTCTCTCTGTCCTTTGGCCTCCTGAGGAGCACAGCCCATGTGTTCTCCTCTCTCTGCTTCCTGCCATGATACCCTGAGATCTGCAGTACTCAGCCTCACATGGAATGAATCCGACATCATAAGAAAATAAATCTTCTTTCCTATAAGTTATGTGGTCAGTGTTTTAGATTATGGCTGTAAGAATGCTGATTGATACAAAAAAGGGTACCAGGGTGCCGGAGCTCGCTTGCAAAAGTATGGGTTCCAAAGAGAGGAGTGAGGATTAAAGAATTCAATTCTAGGGATTTAATTCAAAGAATTTAATTCAAGCATGGAAGGTTCACCAGTCTACTCCTTGGTCGATATCTCTACTGGCTGATCCTGGGTTTATTTCTCTTGAAGCATGGGAGGGTCGCCAATCTCTATTGGGCCCACCCTGGGTTTATCTCTCTTGAAGTATTTCAGTTTCAGGTCAATCAACATCGCCGTGCTATCACCACTGGAATACAATAAAGACAAATCCAAAGCACATACATCACGGGCAGGTCAATAAATACCCTCGTGCCATCACCACCTGATCTCCTCTCAGACCTTAATTACTTTGAACTTTCCATGACCCCAAACCTCATTGACTCTGGGTGAAGGACAGTCAGCTGAGCGAAGGACAGTCAGAAGTATTCTTTTAGTAAAGATGAGGGGAAAACCTTAATGGGTCCCCACACCAGTGCAGTAGGGCCACAACTATGTCTAAGTCTGACTATTTGGATTGTGAGTCTTTGAAACTGGTTTTAGAGAGGAATTAAAAAGGCCAGAATATGGCTACAAAAGTGGGTGTTGGAGATTGTACTCAGGAAATTTTAAAGAGCAAAGAGGATTCTACAGAAAAATGGAGTATAGACCACCCACCTGTGGATTCCGGCTGGAAGAAGTAATTAACCACCCATTGCAATCAGCCAGGCCACAGAGGCAGGGCTGCAAAAGCCCGTTGGAGATCACTTCTCACCACCATGTGCTGTAAATGTCAGAGGTAAAGCTGCAAGATAAAATGCTTGCCCTGCCAGATTTTGTTACTGTTTTGGTACCATCACTTCTTTCTATGGCCCTGCTCCTTCTTTTGGGGATGCAAATGTTTACTCATTCCATTGTATATCAGATGCATGTAACTTGCTTTTTATTTTGATCCTCATTTTCTTTTACAAGGGCTGACAAGAGTTCACCTTAAGTCTCTGAAAAGACTTTGGACTTGGGGACATTTTAGTGATGCTGGAACTGTTAAAACTATGAGAACTGTTGTATATGGCTCCTCCTCCCCCTGAGCTCTCTTATACTTCCAGCCTCCATGATGTGAGAAACACAGCCCATGTGCAATCTCTCTCTCTGTATCTCTCTCTCTTTCTCTGTGTATCTCTGTATCTCTCTATATCTCTCTCCCTCCTCCTTCCTTCTGCCATTCCTTGAGATCTGTGGTCCCCAGCCTCACCTGGACTGAATCCCAAACCCTAAAATAATAAATCTTCCTTCCTCTAAAGTCTATCTTTTGGATTATATCTGATGGATACAATGACCAAGATTTTTTTTCCCTCCTGTTTCCCATCCAGTTTTCCCTGATGTCTGTGTCTAGTAATTCACCATCAGAAAGGCATGCCTTTAGAGGTAAGGCAGTATATTTCCAGAGAAGGCCAGCACAAAACTTTAGTTTAATTGTCCACGGATAAAGGTCAATGCTAATTGTTATAGCTTCCTATTTGTTAGTCAAAGGCAATGTGATAAGAACAGGGTATTGAGATTGACATTGGTATTCTCACATACGTATATGTCAATGGAAGTAATTATTTAATTGATTTTCCCTTTTCCCCCCTCTCTTTCCCAGACAACCTCCCTGACTCCCTGACTCCACTGAAGTTTCCCCTCTATTATCTGAAGTCCCTTTGGTGCTTGTAAAAAAGGGTAATGGATGCGTTATTTTTTTTTTTTTAGTGTAAAGTCTTTTAAGTTGTTTGTATATTCAAGATATTAGTCCTCTATTAGAGGGATAGCTGGAAAAGATCTTCTCCCATTCTGTAGGCTTTCTTTTTAGACTCTAGAAAGTTTCCTTTGCCCAATCAAGAAATAGGCAATTGAACTAAATAGATACTTCACAAAAGAAGAAATACAAGTACTCAACAAATACATGAAAAAGTGTTCAGTATCATTAGAAATCAGGGAGATGCAAATCAAAACTACACTGAGAGTCTAACACCAATCAGAATAGCAATTATCAAGAAGTCAAAAAACACTAAATGCTGGCAGGAATGTGGGGGAAATTGGAACTCTTTTACACTGTTGCTGGAATGCAAATTAGTTCAGCTGTTATGAAAATCAGTGTAGAGATTCCTCAGAAAGTTGGGAATGAATCCATCATATATTTCATCTATATGACTCCTGGATATCTTTCCAAAAGGAATAAAATCTGAGAATTACAGTAATATATACATATGCATGTTCATAGCAGCACAGCAGCCAAATAATGGTATCAACATAGGTGTCCATCAACAGATGAATGGATTAAAAATTGAGATATACATTCAATGGAATTCTACTCAGCAATAAAGAACAAAATTATGCCATTTGCAGGAAAATGGATGGACCTGGAAAACACTATGTTAAGTGAGATTAGTCAGTCACCGAAAGTGAAGGATCATATGTTTTCTCTAATATGTGGAAGTTTAGGATAACAGAGGGACTTCAGATAATAGAGAAGAAACTTCAGTGAAGTCAGGGAGGTTGTCTGGGGAAGAGAGGGAGAGAGGGAGAATCAATAAAAATATTACTTCCATTGACATCATATTCATATGTGAGATACCAATGTCAATCTCAATACCCTGTATATGGAAGGAGGTGTAATGCAGAGGGAGCCAAGGGAAAGCCCTCCAAGTGCTCTGTGCATGGATGTACTAATACTGTGATTCACATTATGATGTGAGACCGTAATGCACCAATAAAAGCATTTTTTAAAAAAGAGCAATGGGAATACAAGATTGGGTTTTTAAGGAGGCCAGTTTCAAGTGGGAAGTTTCACTGAATCTTCAGTGAACAAAACCAGCATGGACCTGAAATCAGGAAAATTTAGAGGACAGAGAAAGTGATTAAAGTACAAAGAACTAAGTACACCAGCTTTTAAGAGTTGCTTGGGTTGGCCCTATCTCCAGGGTAAGACATTTTTATCCACTTAATTACTTATCACAGTAATATACATTTAAAAATCATTAGTAGCATGAAATAATACAGAATATATATTTTATGATACAGAGAGAGAGAGAGAGAGAGAGAGAGAGAGAGAGAGAGAGAGAGAGAGAGAGAACAGAGATCAGAGATTGGAATGAGGCTTTTATATAACCATATTGAAATGATAAACTACTTTTTTGTTCTTTTCTATAAACATAGATTGATGATAATTTTATGTCAGAATGACTGGGTCTCAGGATACCCAGATATCTAGTTAAACATTTTCTCCCCAGTGTGTCTGTGTGGGTGTTTCTGAAAGAGATTAGCATTCGAGTTGGGGAACTGAGTAAAGCAGAATTTATCCAGTGTGGATGGGCCTCATCTAATCCACTGATGACCTTGAAAGACCCAAGAAGGTAGAGGGAGGTAAATTCACTCTCTGCTTGACAGCTTGAGCTGGTACACCTGTCTTCTCCTGTTCTTTGTACTCTCAGTTCTCAAGCCTTCAGATTGGAATCTATAAGTTTCTCTTGCTCTTAGGCTTCAGACTACATCACTGGTTCTCCTTGGTCTCCTTGGTTCCAGTCAGCCTCCATAATCATGAGAACCAAAGCTTTGTAGGCAGGCGCTTTCTCGCTCTCTCTCTCTCTCTCTCTCTCTCTCTCTCTCTCTCGCTCTCTCTCTCTTTCTCTCTTTCTCCCCATATATATCTAAATTTGTGTAAAGTATTTGTTTACTGTCTACTGCAAAGAACACACACACACACACACACACACTTTAAGTGAAGCAAGAAAAAGATTGGAAGATCAAAAACTTACAAAATTGATGAAACATGGAGGAGGTAAGATAAATGGATTATATAGAGTGCAATTAAGTTAACATTTGAAGTGGTGAGTTAAGTGTGATCTCTCACTCATAACCTCCATCCCCTGCAGCATCACCAAGCCCTTCTGTCTTCTTTGTATTGATTCCTGGTGTCATTATCTAGCCAGTCACCTGCCAGAAGCCTGGATGTGAGCTCTTCCACCTGCTAACTGTCTTGTCTAGTCATCTAGTTGTGCCTATTTGAAAAACAACCATCATGAATATAATACCCACTCTGTCCTAGGCACTATTCTAAGCATTTTATTTTTTCAACTTACTCAGTTCTTATTATAAGCCTATTATGTGGATAATCTTATCTTTGTTGCTATTTTATAAGTGAGGGCCCAGAGAGTTTAAGCAAACTATCTCTAGTTGGATAGGCAGGAAGAACAGAAGCTGCATTTTGAACCTAAACAATTGGCATTAGGCAGTAAGCTTAACACTGCATTTGACTGCCTTTCCTCAGGTCCCCTACTGTGGTCCCTCTCTCTGCCCTAATTAATACTAACTATAGTTGCCTATGCCTCTTTCCAGCAGTTCTACCTGCTCTACCTCTCAAATCCAACCTCAGCTCAGCCCCCACAGTGATATATTTAAATGGCTCATCCAATAAAACTTTTACACTTGAAATCCACCAGTGGTTTCTTATTTTAAACTAGTTTTTATTTTGGGTGTTGCTGAAAATAGTATGCTTTTTTGAGTGCTTGTTTATTTTGTTCACATAAACTTCAAATGTAAGCTTAATAAAAAGTGTGGTATATAAAAGACAGAACTTGGCTGTCTCAGACGTAAGCAGGAGTGTGAATAGCAACCTCTATTCTTGTGATGGTTCAAGAGTGGGCTCTGAAGAAAACCTCAGTGGAGATGTGAAGGCAGTATAAGAGGCAATTAAGAAAGGTAGGCCAGGATCCCTGTATCAGCGAGCTGGGGGAGAAGCCATCCTGGAGGCTCAAAAGGATGAAAGACAAATGGTTGTTAAGGAATGTGAGGCTGCCCCAGCAGCAGCCCAGGGCTCAGCGTTTGGAACATCTCTTATTTCCCCTTTGCCCATTTCCTTTCTCTGAACCATAAAATGTTCTTAACCAGGGTTGGTGGGGCACACCTATAATCCTAGTACTTGGAAGGCTGAGACAGGAGGATCACAGGTTTGAGGTTAGCCTTAGCAACTTAGTGAGAACCTCAACCATGTAGTAAGACTCCATTTAAAAGGGGGATTTACTAGGGGTATCTCTTAGAGGTAGAATGCCCCTAGGTTTAACCCCCAACATCAAACACACACAGACATACACACACGAAAAATAATATCAAACATTCTTCCTTACTTCAGATACCCAGATTTCAATGGCTCCAAAACTCCTTTTTTGAATGCGTATTTACCACATATAGCAGAAATAGCCTGTACTGAGCTCAGTTTTGTTAAAAGATGTTTCCATCCAATAGCTCAATGGTTTTTCATACCCTCAGAATCTTTGAGACCTGTTCAGGGTATCTTAAAGTCAATACTAAGATTATGGCTACATTCCCATCCCTATTTGCTGTATTTTTAAAATTTATTTATTTTTTGTGGTGCTGTGGTTTGAACCCAGGGGCACTCTGTCTCTGAGCTATAACCCCCAGCCTGAATTTTTATTTTGAAACAGGGCCTCGATAAGTTGCTGAGACTGAATGCAAACCTGGGATCTTCCTGTCTCAGCCCCCACAAGAACTGGGATTGCAGGCATGCTCCACTAAACCAAGCTTGCTTTCCCTCCCCCCAAGATTATGACTTGCCTTTTTTTTGTATGTGTGTGGTACTGGGGTTCCTGGAAACATGGTCTCTTAAGCCAGTGCGCTGGCTTCGAACCAGTGCGATCCTCCTGTCTCTGCCTCCCAAGTGGGGATTACAAGTGTGCGCCACCACACCTGGCTTTTTTTTTTTTTTTTTTAACTATGTAGACCTTCACACCAACAGTAAAATGCTAAAGTCATATCACAAGTCATGTATAGCTGATATAAAAATTGCATTCCTAGTATTGTTTATCACTAGTATAGACTTCATAGTTTAAAAAAAAGTTAGTTTCACTTAAGAATATCCTTGATGGAGCAGGAAAACTTATTTTGCAAATACCTTGGCATTTAAATATACATTAAAAATATTCTGTGGGGACAAAATGGGAAATGTGCATGAAAGCATTTCTGTTACATAACTGTGGTGTCTCCATGAGGAAGAACTTGTGATCCAGTTGCAAACTGAACAAAAGACAGGTAATCTATATTTTTCAGACTTGGATATTTGGAAGATACTGTCTGGAAAATGAAGAAAACGAGTCTGTCATTTATTTATTTATTTATTTATTTACTTATTCATTTATTTATTGTAGTACCATGCACTGAACCCAGGGACATTCTACTTCCCAGCTACATTCCTAGCCCCTCTCTAGGTTTCTGGTAGTCTCGCTAAATTGCTGAGGCTGGCCTCAAACTTGCGATCGTCCTATCTCAGCCTCCCAAGTACTGGGATTACAGGCGTGCACCACTATGCTTGGTGAGCCTGTTAATTTAATAAAGACAATTGACAGTATTTGTTGCCAATTATATAATTCAGCTTTCAGGGAAAAATTAGAACTTGAGGAATCTTCTGTTACTATGCACTTAGTTTTCACAACCCAAATATTTACTAATTAAATCAGTGGTGATAGAAGTGAATATAGGTTTTTGACATTATGTAGTGTCGTATGTCAGCATCTGGAAGATTTGTGGAACTCAATGAACCAATATTTTTCAAATGACCGCTGGCTAATGCCCAAAATCACCTCTGGATGAGAGATGATTCGAAGAGCAAGATAGAACCGTGGATACTATGATGCAGAGTAGGAAAACATCACTGATAGTTTTAGATTTATAGTACAACGAATAGTTAATAACGGGCACCATTGAGCAGACAAGAACTTCACAGTACCTGGAAAGACATTAAGTATTCTCTCCTCTTCTAACTATACCTGTTGTGCTATACTTATTTGTTATACTATACTATATTAGGCTATATTTTCATTGTGCATTTCAAGAAAAAACAATGTATCACAATAGACTGAATATAGAAGCAGATGAGAAAACAGAGTTGTCCTCTAATAAAGGGGTGTCCAAAACATAAGCAATGCAACCCTTTTCACTAATGTTTTTACTTTTGAAAATGTTACTTAAAATGAGAAAAATTTGTTTGAATTTCTAATATGGTAAAATTGATAAATATTGTTCATATTTTCTTTTGTGGAACTGAGGATGGAACCCAGGGGCTTTCTACTTCCGGGCTGCACTTCCAGGCCTATTTTATATTTTGTTTGGAAACAAACAACACTACGTTGCTGAGAGCCTCACAAAGTAGCTGAGGCTGGCTTCCAACTTGCAGATCCTCCTGTCTCAGCCTCTCAAGTACTGGGATTACAAGGGTGCTCCATCACACCGGGTTAGTCCATATTTTAAAAGCTGTTTTGTAGGTCAATATTTTGGCCCTTGCCCTGCAAGATCAGATAGGACCCAGGCTGATCCTGGCTGATGCTGGCTATACCCCCTTTGTACTAACTTTTCTCTGCACTGTTTTTTCTTTCTTTCTTCTTTTTTTGTTTTACTTTACTCAGCACTGGTGTCTACAGGCTTGCTGCTGCTACATTCAAAATCTGCGTCCTTCCAATCCACTTTGAAGATGCAAAAATAAAAGAGAGGTTTGGGAAGGAAGTTCTGGAATCTCCAAAGCCTTCCAAACTACTCTGGGAAGCTATATTTGGAACCCTGGTAGAGGCCAAAAGGTTAAGATTCTTGAGGGGTAGATGTAGGAAGGGCGCTTTTGAGATCATCAAATTTAACTTTTAAGACCCAGAGATGCCAACTGCTCCCAGGAATGTCTGGGGATGTATGGCTGGTCCTTCACCAAAGACCCACCTGCAGCTTCCCAGTCCATCTCTTGAACCTCCAGAAAGGCAGCCGGGAAGGTGCAAGAGAGCCTGGAGCCCCTGGGCCCACCCACACACTCCCGGGAGGGCCTGATGGGTTGCGAGGGAGGGCCCAGGACGGAAGGGGAGCCCGAGGTGGGAGTGGAGGAGGCAGCTCAGCCCGGGCTGATTGGCTCGGGCGCCCTCTCCACGCGGTTTATAAGAGTTGGGGCAGCCCGGGGCGCCCTGCCCGCTCTCCTGCGCGCCCCGGAGCCGCCGCCTGGCTCCCAGGGAGCTCTCCAGCCGCCTGGCCCCGAGCCTGCTCCGCGGCTGTTTTTGGAGTTGGCCACCGGCAGACGAGAAAGGGAGGGAGCGGCAGAGGGAGGAAGAGCCCGAGCGAGCGGGCTGAGCGCCATGCGCAGGGCCAGCAGAGACTACTCCAAGTACCTGCGAGGCTCGGAGGAGATGGGCAGCGGCGGCTCGGGCGCCCCGCACGAGGGTCCCCTGCACGCCCCGCCGCCGCCCGCGCCCGCAGCCCCGCACCCGGCCCCCGCCGCCTCGCGCTCCCTGTTCGTGGCCCTGCTGGGGCTGGGGCTGGGACAGGTGGTCTGCAGCGTCGCCCTGTTCCTGTACTTCAGAGCGCAGGTGAGTGGCCGTCTGGCCCCGAGGGCGCGGCTGGGCACTCTACCTCCGGCACCCTAAACTGAGTCTGGCGGCTGGACTCGGCTCCCCAGATCTTGCCTACCAGGAGGGGAAATATCTTCGAGAGAGGGTGGGAAGACTGCCTGGCTGGACCCCGCAGTGCCCCCGAGGCTGCACACATCCTCCCGTGATGGGTTTGAATTTCCCCCTGAAAACAGCTTTGGCCGCTCATCTCTCCTGGAAGTGATTGCATTTTTCACTTGGAGTTAAGGACCAAACTTAAGTGCCCTCAGGAAGAGAAAAACAAAACAAAACAAAAAACCGGAGAGTCTTCTCGTGGGCATGGACCCTTTCCCACCACCCAGTGGCCTTCTGTCCCCATGGACAGGCAGGGACCTCAGGACCTGTCCTGGAGGGGTGCAAGGCGTGGGCAGCCATTGCTGCACTCCGGGGCCAGGCCTAGGGGCCAGGTGGGCAGAGTGACAGCGTTATCAGAGCCGTCCTGTCCCCGGACAGGCACTGCGGCCGCGCTGCCCTGGGGGTGGCTCTCAAGGGCCAAGGAAGAGCGAGGGCGCCACGCGCCTGCTGGAGAGGTGGGCGGAGGAAGGAAGCCAGGTGTGAGCTGGTGCCCGGCGCCACCTCACCGCTTCAGTCTAGCGCGTTACCAACCTTTGAAAAGATGAAGAGGCTCTGTGGGGCGGCGCAGAACTGCAGGAGATAGGAGAAAGGAAGGGGTAAATTTGTAATATTATGCTTTCTGGTGGTTTATGCTCTTGTGTTTTCTTGGAAATTGCAGTGCAGTTGGTTGGATTCATTCAAATATTCTTGTCTGGTTCTGTGAACTCTTTCTCAGAGGAAGTGGGGGGCTGACTGTGCATTTTTTTTTTTTTTATGGGAAAAGAAAGTTGGGTTTGGACTTCATTGGTTTTCAGATTCAAAGGTGATTACTAAACCCCAACCGAATGCGTCAAAACATGGCACTGCTTAGACTGTATGGGGTTTTTTGACATGTGCCAGCGTCCTGAACTACGTTTTATTAATGGGCTTTCTGTCGAGTATTAATTATCCATTAGTTTGCATTTTATAACATGATTATCTATTAAAACAAAAATAGAAATGCTGCGCACAATACTTAAGGCAGTTTGTAATTGGGTATTAGTAGACATAATATTTACCTATTGAGAGCGTTTTATTTTCTTAAAGAACATTTCTTTGAGTGGTTTGCCAGCAAAATGGATTATGCAAATACACATGAAAGTGAATAAACTTTACTTTTTCAGTCGAGTGCATTGCAGTCAAGAACGAAGAGTTTACCCATTTTTCCCCACCCTGTGTTTTGCTAACAGCTCCCATTTAATGCTTGTGTATTGATAGCTTGCATTGTGCACGGCATTATTAGATGCTTTGGGATTTGACTCAAGAGTTAGTTACCCAGTGCACGGTATCCACTCCCTTGGTGCATGCTCTTTTCAGAACTGGCTTTTCTAACACCTGGGAGGATGGCATTTTCCTAGTTCTAAGGAAGTGAGTATCCAGCATAGAAAAAGCAGTGAGGAATGGATGGGTTCTAGGGATGGCGGCAGCTTAGCTTTGCAGGAGCCATGAAAATTGGCATTACGGTGTAGGTGTAGGAGTGCGACCGTCTGAGCTCTTGTTACAGCGGTTCAGCTTTCCCAAAGGAATTCTTGGTGGGGGAGCTGAGAGTCCCATCCTCTGATGGTCACTTCTCATGTTGCAGTCTAGATGGTACAGGGATAATAGTGAAATACTCCAGACCTTTCCTCAAAGCAAACACACAAGTCAGTAAGCTCGGCTAGAGCTCAATGCCATCAGATTTCTGGGTACCATTTCCCTGTCATGAAGACTGGGTTTCTGTAAGACTTTGCAAAATATTCTGGTCGTTATTCTGAGCCCACTTCTATGCTGCATTTTTAAAAGGTCATCTCGTTCAGTAACAGAAGTAGTATTCGGAGTAATGTGTCCGTACAAATTCACTACCTGATCTGATTGCGTTTTACTGAGTTTAATCTCTACATTTGGTTCCTAAAGGAACCCTGATCATTTAGAAATACAGTTTGAAAAAGTCATAAATGAAATGCTCTTATGTCTGGGAATTGTTTCTAAGTAGCTGATAGGGAGGGTAAGGGCTGGTAGGGAAGAGATTGCTTCTGGATGAAAGATACTGGCCGTGTGCTAGTAATTGTAAAAGCGGGGTTATAGGTAAATACGGGTTCAGTTCTTTCCATTTTTATATATCGTAATGGTCTTTGTTTACAGTTCTAGCTAAGAGAGCATAGGCTCAATTTGGCCTGGTACTGACTTCACTCCTCTGCTTTTTCAACTCCTGTGAATTAGAACTGGCTGGATAAATAAAAAGAGTTTTCTGAAAGTTGCAGATTAAGTACTTGGGGTTTCTGAATTCACTTGAAAGAGAATGAAATCATCTACTATCTAGGAACGTGTTTACAATTTACAGCAAAAAATTATATATATATATACATATATATATATATATATAGTTTTAATTTAAAGGTGGGAAAATAAACCATGCAAATTCTCAAGAAAAAGCAGTTTAATATAGTGTTAAGTGCATTTAAAAGAATGCCCAGAATAGGGTAAAAATTACAGTGACTTCAAAAAGAATTTCCTTCTCAACTCATGTTTGCATAGCTAACAGTTGGCCTTCTGCATCCTTTACACTGCTGTGCCTAGATTTCAAATGAGATATACATGTATTACATCCACAGTACAGATTGGCTTTTCCCCTACCAACCCCACCAAAGAGAAAATAGCCTGTGGTTTGGGCTATATATTTACCACATAGTATTCATACTTTGGTTTATTTGGTTTACAAAGGAAAATAAAAAAGAAAAACCCCTTTCCAAAGAGTTGCTTGTAGTGTGTGTGTGTGTGTGTGTGTGTGTGTGTGTGTGTGTGTGTGTGTGTTCTTTTTACATCTGTATAGCTAATTCAAAGTTTAGAGTTTAGAGTAAGACTAGCTTTTCAGAAAATTTGAATTCTTTTCCTTTTTAACTCCTTCTTTCAATCTTCCAATATCTGGCTGCTTTTGACCTAAGGCAGAGTCGCTGTTGAAAATGTGACGTGGAGGTGTGCAGGCTGCCTGTTTGAAAACATAGATAATGAAGTAGTGCAAATGTCTAGCATCCTGCCCCATTTAACCCTACAAATATTTATGTTTTAAGGAAGTTAGAAGAAAAAGTTTCATAGGCAAGTGGGTTTTGTGTGTGTGTGTGTGTGTGGTATCAGGGATGGAACCCAGGGGCATTCAACCACCACACCCCAGCCCTATTTATTTCCTTCCTTCCTTCCTTCCTTCCTTCCTTCCTTCCTTCCTTCCTTCCTCCCTCCCTCTTTTCTTTCTTTCTTCCTTTCTTTCTTTCTTTCTTTCTTTCTTTCTTTCTTTCTTTCTTTCTTTCTTTCTTTCTTTCTATTTTGTGGTACGGAAATGGAACCCACGGGCTTTCTACCCCTGTGCTACACTCCCAGACCTATTTAATATTTTATTTGAAAACAGGGTCTCACTAAGTTGCTGAGAGCCTGTGCAATCCTCCTGTCTCAGCCTCCCAAGTGCTGGGGTTATAAGCATATGCCACCACACCCAGCTTTATTCTTTATTTTGAAAGAGAGTCTCACTGAGTGGTGAAGGGCCTCACTAAGCAGCTGAGGCTGTCCATGAACCACAATCCTCTGGTTTCCGCCTCCTGAATGTTGAGATTACAAGTGTGTGCCATCAGGCCCGGCCTTGATAAGTGCATTTTAAAAGTCCAATTTAAGTCAGATATTCAACATTTAGATATTTTCTGACATGCCCAGGTACTGTGAATTCATTGTTAACTCAGTTTACCTAGAGTTTTTTGAGGAGTTGCTCTTCCTCCGTTGACTGCGGTGCCTACACTAATCCTGCCTCTGCTCTGTGTAGAGGCCCTCTTTGCCCTGTGTGTGCACTTAGCCCTGTACACTTAAAACCTCTATTCTCCTCTTTTCTTTGGGGCAGTGGCATAAGAAAAAACATTTGTTTGTAGGTTCAGAATAGATTTCTAATGTGTTATCCTTAAGTAAACAAAATAAATTAACATATTAAAATTAATTATGCCATGCAATCATGATTTCATGGGGAATAACAATTGAGGTTTTAACATACTTGAGCTCAAACATGAATTTCAATTGCATATTCAAAGAACTTGGGGATATTCGAGTTGGACTCTATATTTAGGGATGTTGATAAAATTGGCTGGGTGTAGGGGAATCGGGCATGGGCATTTTTGAAGAGAGAAGGGACAAGATCTTTACATTCTACTTATTTTTATCAAATCATTGACTATTGTGAACTATTGTGATTTTTTTGTACTAATTAGTAATTACTTGTTAAAAGTATGTAAAATTGGCATCCAGGGAAATTTGAAGTTATTTTAAAAGCAGAAAATCTCTATGTATATTAAGGTATTACTTCCCACACTTTAATGTGTATAAGAATTACTAGAATCTACTTGACATGCAGCTTCTCCGGCAGTGTGCTGAAGTCCTGCACCTTGGACAAGTTTCCGGGAGAGCTCATGATGCTGTGGGTGGTGCTTAAAATTCACACTGAGTCCTGAGAAGTCAGGGGACAGCTGCTTCTATTAGGACAGCCCAGTGTGGACAAGGACTCAAGCTTTACCAGCTTTTGGGTTCCCAGACTTCACCTGATTAATGCTACATTGTTCCTTCAGCTCAGCATTTCTCTGGTGCTGAACAGAGGACTTTGCATGATTCTGTTTTACTGTGATCAGAACCCCATGTCCCTTCAGATAGGTTGCCCAGGCTTTACTGATATTGTAGGGCTATTTATAGTCATAATTGAGTCTTTTTTTTAAAAGTGCATTATTGAAAGCTGTCTTTCTATAAACATTCACATATTCTGACTTATACTAATTATTCTAAAAAGAATATGAGAATAAAGTATAGATTGCAAATAGTCTTACCTCCTGGTGGGACTTCTCCATGACTACAGATCATTCTTATATTTGCAGAACTGGAATAATAGAATTTGTATGATTTAGTTACATATTTGTTAAAAGGCTCACACTTCATTTTGAAATTTTCAAATATGGATAGGATTCTTTTCAATTTATTTCTGATAGTTGGTTTATAAACCTGTACATCTTTTAAAAATCTAGCCAGGTGTGGTGTCGCACGCTTATAATCCCAGTACTTGGAAGGCTGAGACAGGAGGATCACACAGGTTGGAAAAGCCCTTACTGAGGCATTCAGCAACTTAGTGAGACCCTGTTTCCAAAGGAAAAAAAAAATATGGCTAGGGGTATGTAGCCCAGTGGTAGAATGCCCCTAGGTTATATTAGGCAAAGAGAGACTTGGTGTTAATTGTGACCAAACTTTGGATGTTGTAAACTTGTGTAGTTTTTCTTTTTTGCTTTAGTTTGTATCTGCTAAGAAGCAGACGCATATGGAGGCATATTGACTTTTTTGGGGGGAAGACAAGTTACATTAACATTATTATTAAAACACGTAGTAGCTATTTAGTACTCTTTACTTGTCAGTTGAAACCACAGCAGAGGATTTCAAGAGCTCTAGAAGGAGCAGGCAGGCAATGCAGAGGACTTAGAGACAAGCTTGTTAAATACCTGGTTCAACCAGGTAATCAGCTAATGATGCATGGGAATATTCTGGGTAGGACAGCCCCTTACAACAATTTTAGCACTCCCCAGTATATATCTTGCTGCAGAAGGGTGCTTATGCAGCCCTTCCCACACCATGTGATAACAGATATCACCCATATATATATATATATTCCAAACACCCCCCGATGGCTGTGCTACTCCTGGTTGGGAAACACTGATGAGAGGTTGAACTAAAAAAGAAATTATACTTCTAGCTTCAGGCTTGGTTTGGAACTAAGCAATGGATCTTTTTCTCCCTGCTTTGATTGATCAAAACATTCATTGATTAAGGAAAAGGCCAGGAAGACGTGGTGGTTAGAGATGATGTTAATTTTGTCTGATTTATAAAGGCTTTATCTCTTGACTATCCAGTGGGCTTCATAATCAGATGTAGCATGCTCTTGTAAAGACAGTCTCTACCTTCACTGATCACATATGGCTTTCTTGATGCTTCGCCCTGAGGACTTTTGGGTCAGACAAAAGTTTCCTGTGAATCACACACAATTACTTCTGTTGCTGAAAATCCACCACAGAACCACACCTTGTGTTGGTGATGATAGTTAGCTACTTGTCAAAATAAATTAGAAGTCATTGTTTTTATCAACTGGAGGCTAATTATTAATTTATTACTAACTGGAGGCTACATGTTCATTGTTAATCTTTGGGGGACACAAAAACTCACCAAGTGCAGTGTGCATGTATGTCCCTATCACTCTGAACTTCATTATGATATATGATTACAATGAACCAATTAAAGTTATGTTTTAAAAAAAATGAGCCTTTTTGTTCTCAAGTCACACTTTGTTAAACAGCAGAATTGACAGTAACCTCCGTAATGTCCTTACTTTCAACCCCCCTCAGATGGATCCTAATAGAATATCAGAAGATGGCACTCACTGCATTTATAGAATTTTGAGACTTCACGAGAATGCAGATTTGCAAGATACAGCCCTGGAGAATGAAGACACAAGATTAATACCTGATTCGTGTAGGAGAATTAAACAGGCCTTTCAAGGAGCTGTGCAAAAGGTAAGTCCACACGGAGGTTAGTTATTCAAGGGCCTTTGTGACGCTACAAGTACCAAATATTAAAACTTGTTAAGTGCTATTGACTCTATCCCTTTTATTTTAATAATTTGTAAAAGAGCTAAAGAGAATGTCTTAAAGTGATGAGCAGAACTCTTAGGAAGTTAGTAGTGATTAATTATGGCATCTAGAGACATTCGTGCATTCTTTTTTTTGAGGTAGGGGCATTCTACCTCTCAGCTATACCCCCAGCACTAATTTTTTATTCTTCATTTTGAAACAAGGTCTCACTTAGTTGTGGGGAGCCTCACTAAGTAGCCAAGGCTGGCTGGGAACACAGATCCTCCTGTAGCAGCCTTCGAAGTACTGAGATTACAACCATGTGCCACTATGCCTGGCTCTTTCCTTTCTTTTTAAAAGGAGGGATTTTGATCCACATTTGAAGAGGACAAAGGTGGCTTGTGGCTACTCTAGGTTCATGGCACTTTCTTGTAGCTCTTGTCTCTGGTTTTGGTTTTGTAATGGTAGATCTCTGTCCCTCCTTGATGAGAAGCAATTGTAACTGGCCCTTTGTTGTCATGCAAGTGAGGACTTGAGCACACACAGCAGGAGATGATGTGTTGGGCCAGAGAGAAACTGTCTGTTGTTAGTGTTCTGGTAGAGATGGCTCATAAGAGAGATGGAGACTGAGAAGACCAGTGACCTGTTACACAAACAACTTCTATTGAGAAACACTGTAATCATTTCCTGGTATATTCGCCTGAAGAAATACACGTGAGAGTCCTGCAGACTTAGACTTATTTTATTATTGGCTCCACCAGAAACTGTGGAACACAAACAGTGCTCCAGTGCAAAACCCCTGTGTGCCTTGCACATGTGCACACCGTCACACACCCACCTGGACACCCAACTCCTTGCATTAGCCTTTACAATCTCAGGATAAATCCTGAATCATCAAAGCCCTTAAATGTAAATTTAAGTTTAGTTTTGTGTGTGTGTGTGTGTGTGTGTGTGTGTGTGTGTGTGATACTGGGGATGGAACCCTTCTAACTCCGGGCTATACTCCCAGACCTATATTATATTTTTATTTGGAAACAGGGTCTCTTAACCAAGCGAGGCTGGCACGCAATCCTCCTGTCTCTGCCTCCCAAGCGCAGGGATTACAAGTGTGCGCCACCACGCCTGGCAATTTTAGTATTTTTTAACCCACATAGAGTAGTGGCATACTGTAATCCCAGCATTTGGGAGCTGGAGACTAGAGGATTGCAGTTTGCCAACACTCTCAGTTACTTAGTGAGGCCCTTGCAACTCAGTGAGAGCCTGTTTCAAAAAACAAAAAGACTAAAAAATAGGGCTAGGGGTGTTGCTCGGAGGTACAATGTCCTTGCCTGGGTTCCATCTCAGTATGGCAAAAAAAAAAAAAGAAAAAAGAAAAAAAAAGAGTCATGGGTAGAGGGTTAGGGAGATGAAGCTGATTTATAAAACTGACAATAAACGTAAAATCTTTAACACCTGAAAGGTTGAAATTTTCTGTATTTTATTAAACTTAAGACACCATCTATTTTCAGCTTTATTATTTCATGCATCACTAAGAAAGAAAAAAATGTTGACTAAAAATTTAAACATGATCACCATAGATCCCAGTTGCATATTAATTTCAGAGATACTATATGTTAAGTGTGTGATTTACAGACATTACCTTTTCATTATACTTAGTAAGTGCTTAGTAGCTTTATATAGTTGATATATAAAATGTGGATTTAAATTCATTGACCTTTACAATCCTGCTAACCTATCATGTTCATTGTTATATTCTATATGTCATCGGTCTGTTTTTTTAAATCCCATTTGTGAAGCTTATCTCTCAAATACTGAGTAATCAATCTATCTATAAACAACTATTTGTATGTACTGTAGATAATCTATTAGTTGAGAGCTGAATCCTTTGTTAAAATAATTCTAGCTCCGTAAATGATTATGTCCTCAGTGTCTTGATAGATGAGCTCTTATTTTATTTCCTTAAAACGAAGAGATGAACTTTTTAATTTCATTGTGTCCTGGCTCTTGAAAAGTATCTATTACCAGGCGTGGTGGTGCACGCTTGTAATCCCTGCACTTGGGAGGCTGAGACAGGAGGATCGCGCAGGTTCGAAGTCAGCCTTGCTGGCTTAAGAGACCTGTTTTCAAATAAAATATAAAATAGGTCTGGGAGTGTAGCACGGAGGTAGAAGGCCCCTGGGTTCCATCTCCAGTACCACCAAAAAAAAAAAAAAAAAAAAAAAAGTATCTATGTATCTATTGAGTTTCTTATGGAGGAAGTAGTTTTTAAGATCAGTCAAGATAATTTAAAAAATGAATACTATCAAGAACAGATTATTAACACTTCTGACAATGTAAGATCATTTTGACCCAAACAGGTAAAAAGAGAAAGCTATATTATCTCAGAATCTGTGATGTGATGACAGTTTTTAAAATCTATTTCTGATGTTTAAAATCCATTAGAAGCTGGGTGTAGTGGCACATGCTTGTCATCCCAGTACTTGGGAGGCTTAGAAAAGAGGATCACAGGTTCGTTGCCAGCCTCAGCGATTTGTGAGGCCTTCCACAACTTAGTGAAACCCTGTTTCAAAATAAAGAATAAAATAGAGCTGAAGGTATAGCTAAGAGGTAAAATGCCCCCTGGGTTCCATCCCTAGTACCACAAAAACTAAAATAAAATCCATTAGAAAATGTAACTAAATAGGTTCTTGATGTTTCACAAATATCTCAAGCTAAAAATTGACTAATGATGAAAATTAAGAGTATTTCTCTAAAGTCAGGATAACAAAGATATCTGCTTCCCCCACATTATTTAGCATTGTTCTGAAGTCGTTTGCAAATGTAATTACATCAGAGAGTAAAATATGAAAAATGTGCAGAGAAAAGGAGAAAGCATAATTTGCATGTGATATGATTGTTTACCTAGGAAGATTCAAAAGAACCTGAGAGGCTACAGGTAAAACAAAGCAGTATATGAATTTCCAAAAAAATAATAAATAATCTTCAGTATCTTATTTCCAATAATAATTAGAAAACATCATGAAATATTTCATATATAAATTGTAAGAAAAAATGCCCTAAACTAAGCAAGAAATGTACACAGCTTATAGAAATAAAACTAAAACTAGGTTAATTCTACAGGAACATTTAAAATAGTATTGGAAAATGTAAAGACATAAGTATATAAAGGCATAATAACTATTGCAATATAACTTGGATAGCAGACAAATTCACAAAAAAGAACAAATTGCTTAATTACATCTTTAATGTGAATCTGTGCGTATATAATTTAATATACAATTATTTAAAATAAATGAGCCTAGTTTGGTTTATTTAAAAATGATATTGGGCCGGGCGTGGTGGCGCACGCTTGTAATCCCCGCGCTTGGGGGGCAGAAAAAGGAGGATCGCACAGGTTTGAAGCCAGCCGCGCTGGCTTAGGAGACCATGTTTCCAAATAAAAATATAAACTAGGTCTGGGAGTGTAGCCCGGAGGTAGAAGGGCTTCCAGGAACCCCAGTACCACCAAAAAATATTAAAAATAAATAAATAAATAAATAAAAATGGAACAATCTCTTTACTATTTTTAAAAATTATGGCATCCCAAGAATGGTGGTGCATACCTGTAATCCCAGTCCTTCTGAGGCTGAGATAGGAGGATCACAGATAGGAGATCAGCCCCAGCAACTGAGCAAGACCCTTAGCAACCTAGTGACACTGGTGCTATTTCAAAATAAAAATAAAACAAGGATGGAGGTGAAGCTCAAATGTGGAATGCCCCTGGGTTACTGCCTTCCACCATGTCCCAAGGGAAAACAAATCCAAGACAGTCTAACCCTCCATCTCATCTGTTACCCAGTGAGCTTTTCTCCCACTACCTGCCCCAATCAGAGCCTACCTGTTCACTGTCCTGTTACCGTTGAGATTTCTGAGTGGCCACTTAGAAATTCTGAACAACCAATTTGTATTAAGTATTGGTGAGCAACAGCGGCAGAACTTTGACTATTTGGGGAGCCTCTAGGAGATAGGAGTTTTATTCCAAACAAGTAACACTTAATCATGAGAGATTCAGTACCTGGCAAGCCAGAAGGACAAAGGTTTTGGTTTCACATGGGCAATAATATACAGAAATAATCCTCTCTTTTAAGAATAAAGAGATAAGCTGGGTATTATGGTGCATGTATGTAATCCCAGTAGTTGGGAGGCTAAGACAGGAGGTTCACAGGTTCAAGACCAGCCTTAGCAACTTAGCAAGGCTCTCTGCAAGTTAGTGAGACCCTGTTTCAAAATAAAAAAATAAGTAAAATAAAATAGGGATGGGGATGTAGCTCAGAGGTAGAAAGCCCTTGGGTTCAATCCCCAGTAACACTCCCTGACCAAAAAAAAAAAAAAGAATAATTCAATATACCAGTGTGTACTTGGGTTAGACAATCCCACTTCTTCTTTCGGAAGGAGATGAGTCATTAGAATCAACCAATCTTATCACTAGAATCAACCAATATCCATTAAGTGCGCATAATATCCTAGACACCTTGCCATATTTTCTTTCCTATAGATAACCAAGGGTTTCCTTTTCTCTTACTCTAACCAAATTAATGATTATGCCAAATGTATTATCCTTTGATGAGGATCATCAGTTAATGTGACATTCTGCACATCTCACCAGAATCATCAGATTTCTTATTTTCCCTTGCCAGTGCTAAAGATAGGACGATGAATTAGGTATTCATAAGTAGGTTTGTATCTTAGTTTTAGTTTTAACACAGATATCATTCAAGCCCATAAAAGCAAAATTACATGTGCGGCTGCAATCATTATTGAGAGATCACCCCATCCAGTGGTAACAAATACCAGACATAAACACAATATCACATTATATGTGTGCAAAAAGTGGTGTTTACCCAGCCTGTCTTTGGTCAGACAAGTAATGCTGTCGCCACCCCCCCCTTTTGTTTGTGGCTGAGTTTTCTTGGCTCTCCCTCCCTCTTTAGCAGAAAACTCTGAAAACTTCTCAGTGATCCAACTTTACCAACCACAGTTTAAAGTCTATCATAACATTCTATGACAGTAAAGAAAACACTAGTACAAATAATGGTGTCTGATTTGTCAAGTGATTCTCATTTTCAGTTTTGGCAGCCCCCCTTGCCTCTGCCTGCCAGGGGGTGGGGGGGTAGTGTCCTGAGGCCTTACCGAGAGCTACCCTTCGAGGGCAGAGAGAACTAGAACAGGCTCTCATACCCCCTGCTGGTCTCCAGGAAAGCCACCTATTGTCTCTAACTGCATATTCAGAGTCCTCAGGGAGGAGCCCAGTCTGACTTCAGAGTGCTATCTTGTCAGTTTCACACTGGGTCCTTGTTTCCCAAAGGCTCTCTGAAACTTACTTGCAAAGGTCTTTGAAAGAATTCTGTGTAAACGAGAGAGCAATATATAAATTATACAAACTACCTTGTTCTCCAAACTGAGATGTCCTATGCATTCAAGATGATCCCCTAAGAGGTAGGGAGGAGGCATTAGAATTTATCTGCATATATATATTTTTTAAATAGCTTTTTTTAAAAAAATTTTTTTTTAAACTGGAGATTGAACCCAGGAGCATTCTGTCTTCCGGCTACAACCAGCTGTTTATTTTTTAGTTCTGAAATGATCTAAGTTACTGAGCGTCTTGCTAAATTGCCAAAGCTGGCTACCTTGAACCTGAAATCCTTCTGTCTCAGCCTCCCAACTACTGGGATTATAGGCATGCATCGCTGTGTCTGGCTAGCACTAGCTTTTAAAAGCTATGTTTTAAATTGTGGCTATTTTGTAATGTGCATAATATGCAGGAGCATTTTTATTTAATGTTTAAGCAAATAAATATTCCACTTGGGAGTATTAAAGATTTTTCCCTGATAGAGCTAAATAGTCAGAAATATTTAGAGACCAAAGAACAAAGCGGCACCATCCATCAGGACGAGGACAGTAGTCAATTTGCACTCACTTGAATATATCACACCTAATTTATTCTCAGAAATGAAAAATAAATACGTGATGGATACTTACTGAACTCTGTAAACTAATATTTTTGAATGAATCGGGACATCAAGCAACTCATAAAGCTATTCATGAAGGTTATAAGCCTGGTTCATCTCTGATGCTCGTCAGTGTTACAATGGACAGTTAGGAATATTATAGCCAGAGGCAGTACGCCTCAGGACAAATCATATGACAGTTTGCTTTTGTTAAGCATTCTCTCCAGCTGAACTTCTTACCTTAGTCACATTTTCATTGGATCTGCTAGCCTATCCATGGCTGGTTCACAGTGTAGAGACAGGCCTATCATGTGAATTAAAAATTTGACTCTGTCTCTTTATGTAAGTACAATTTTATAAAACTCCCTAGTTACACTCCAGAATATAAAACGACAATAACTACAATAACTACTGATAAGTTATCTCGTTGGCATATCCTGAAATACAGTCCTCTACGGACTGACTAGAGACTGGGGAATAAGAGGAGAAGGCCATAGTTACCAAACAAGTCATTCTTACTTGGAGTCCTTCTCTGATCCCTAGCGATTGGTATAAATTTGGCCTCATCTCCTTCAGGATCCATAATGCAAATGCATTCTCCCCTAAATAGTCCAGAGGTGAGCTGCCCAGGGCTGATAAGGATGCCTCTCCATCCTCACTATGTCCCTTCTATCTGTGTGTCCAAGTTGGCTTTTTCATTTGTTGTCATTTCTAGACAGGGAAAGAGTGAAAGAAAAGTGAAGCAGTCCCTAGGAGTTAAGACATCACTACTAGTCGCAGCCTATTGGCTGTAAGCTACAAGTAAGACCACACCGTGCCGCAAGGGAAGCTGGGATGGCTAGTCTCCAGCGGGGTGGCCATTCCTCCGTAAAGCTTGAGGAAGGGGGCTACCCACAAGTACTAGCAAAACTGAGAGGGTGGATGTGTGGGTACAGTGAGCAATGTTTGATATTCACTAAGCCCAGGGTCGGTAGCAAAGTGGACTTGTTATATGACCAAGAGTTAATTCTGAACACATACGTCCTATAAAAAGCTTTAATAACCAAGATTTTTATTTCTAAAGGTCAAAGTAGTTTAGGACTATTTAGACTACAAGAGGAGAAAATTTAAAAGTAGATTTGACAACATTTACCTCTTTCAGGAAGCTTTTCAGATCCATTTGGACATATGTATGTGTGATGTTGAGTAAACTTTTTTTTTGTGGTACTGGGAATGAAACCCAGGGGCATTCTACTTTGAACTACACCCGCAGTCCTATCTTCCTTCCTTCCTTCCTTCCTTCCTTCCTTCCTTCCTTCCTTCCTTCCTCTTTCTTTCTTTCTTTCTTTCTTTCTTTCTTTCTTTCTTTCTCTCTCTCTTTCTTTTTCATCTTTTTTCTCTCTCTCCTTTCTTTCTCCTTCCTTCCTTCCTACCCGGAATGGAACTCAGGGACATTCTAACTCTGAGCTACACCCCCCAGCCCTATTTTTTAGTCTTTTTTGTTTTTGATACAGGGTCTCACTGAGTTGGGAAGGGCCTTGATAAGTAGCTGAGGCTATCTCTGAACCGCAGTCCTCCGGTCTCCTCCTCCTGAATGCTGGGATTACAAGCGTGTGCCACCATGCCCGGCTTTTTTTTTTTTTTTTAATTATTCTTTATTTTGAAACAGGGTCTCACTAAGTAGCTGAGGCTGGCCACGAGCCCAGATTCTCCTGTCTTATCCTCCAAGTACCAGGATTAAAGTGTGCACCATCACGCCTGGCTTGAATAAACTTTGTCACTTAAACAGCCAACTTTTGCTGGGTTTTGTGGATTCAAGAGCATTCATTTAATAAAACCAAAAAGTGCATCGGATTAAATGACTGTTTTCTCTATAGGTAAAGCTGATCCCTTAGAATTCTGATCTTGTTTATTATAAGAAGCAAATTCCTAATTTTTAAGTAAGAAATCAATTAAAATTTAAACAGATTTTACTCTTTGGAGTTGTTATATAACCATTATTTTTCATTTGCCTTTTAGTTTAAAAACAGAAAAAAAGACAAAGGGAAAATTTAAACCTAATTATTATCTCTTTGCCTTTGTATACAAGCATATATGTCCAAAGAAGTTTCTCATAAACCCACAAGGAAACCTGAGTTTGGGGGCACTCATGTTCCCAAATCAAGATGTTAGTCATGTGGTGGTTTTCCAATAGGATTTCATCTCTGTTTGTAGTAACAGTTTTGGGAACTGCAATTCAATTCCAGTCATACTTAGCATTTATAAAAGCTATCTTTAAGCTGGGCGTGGTGGCACACACTTGTAATCCTTGCGCTTGGGAGGCGGAGACAGGAGGATCATCGCGCAGGTTCGAAGCCAGCTGCGCAGGCTTAAGAGACTCTGTAACAAAAAAAAGCACAAAATAGGTCTGGGAGTGTAGCCCAGAGGTAGAAGGGCTTCCAGGCACCACCAAAAAAAAAAAAAGCTGTCTTTATAATTGACGTAAGACCCACAGAGTTTTCCTATTAAAACCAAGGCCATTTATTACCTTTGGCTTAATACTGTGCTTGCAGGGGAGACCTGAGGAAGAAGGCAGGAGGTAGCAGGTTTGCAAGAGGGGGTGACCACTGAGTGATGCCATCAGGCTTGTGTTCGAGCTACACTTGCCCCAAGCAGAGAAGAGAATACATTCTGGGTGGACAGCTTTAAAGAAACAGAGAACTGGAAGCACATGCCTGAAAGAGGAACATTCATTATCTAGCCTGAGATTATGGGCTGATTTTTAGAAGTAAATAGAACTGAGGATTCTTCACTGGAGGAACAGACTGGATTGTCCTGCCAGGAGTTGTATATCCTGGGCAAGGGGCACCCTTTATAACTAGAGAAAAAATCATCCTGGAGCAGTCATTCCCAAACCTCTCCAGAGTTACTTGGGGCCCTTATTAAAAACAAAAGATAAAAATTGCCCTAGGTCTGTCCGTGGAGATTCTGATTTGCTAGGCCAGGAGTGGACCTAGTCATGTGTCCAAAGCATCTTAAGAAGAAGTAAGAGCCACTGGCGATCACACAAGCCATCTGAGAATGAAGTGACCGCACTTGTGAAGCGGGCTCAAGGAGGCTGCATGGCGTGGAAACGGAGGTCTTAGAGGTGGTAGAGTGCTGTCCGTTTCTGACATGACCAACAACTCATGTTTGCTTGAACTTTGGAAGTCTGGGATTCCACTCTGGCCCAGCTCTATTCTCATGGACCTTTCCTATCTCTAGGATGCTACCTCAGTTCTCAGTCTTTGTCCTTTGAGAACCTAGGGATTTGGGGCAGTCATGGCCATAGTTAAAAAAATAAAACAGTTAATGACAAGCCAGTGGTTCATACTCATTGGAGTTTTGGTGAACTCAGAGCTCCTCTCCTCTTGCTCATAGCTGTTCCTCACCTGATCATATGGTAGATGACGATACCCTCATCTATATCACACCGCAGTAGAAGCCAGGAGATGGTCTAAGTCTCCCCTTCCCCCATCCTCCTACAGCGTTCAAGTGCTGCTCTGTCCTTTCTTTACTACAGCTCTTTGCGGGGATGCAGGCCATCATGATTTCTTGCCTGGATCATTGCAGCTGGCCTTCCTGACCAGGGCTCACTGCCTCTAGTCATCTTCTCTTTCACTTCAAGTCCAAACTTCCCCTCTGAAAATCCCTTCAGTGGATCCCTGCACTCTGGATAAAAACCTGAGGTTCTGAACGTGTAACACAAAGTCCTCCATGTTCTGAAAACCCTGTCTAACCTCTGCCTCTCCAGGCTCATTAGCTGCATCTTTCCTTCTCCTCGTCTCCCATCCAGCTGTACCCAAGGGCCCCACCATGCTGAAGAGCTTGAACGCTCTAGCCTGGCTGGATCCTTACACCTTTCCACCTCACTGCCACCATCCTGAATATAGCAAGGGGAAAGAGGGTTTCCGTTGGTGCCCGTGGCATTTTTAGCAATGCACAGGGAGTTGCTAAACTTTGTCTAATGGGTATATGAATTAGGAACCTTGTGCATGGTCTTTAAATACCACTCCAGGTTTCTTTCCTGTAGTCGTTTTTCTAATTGCCTCTCAAAATTCAACACAGTCATTATTTTCCCCCACAGTGCCTTGCCCGCCTGCCCATGGGTATTGTAGCTCCTCTAGAAGAAGACCCGGGGCTTCACTAACCACGTGAGCCTGGGGTTGGTCCGGCTTGCCCCAGTGGTAGCTTTCCAAGGACAGGGGTTGTGTGAGGTTTCGTTTCTGTTCCCCATGGTGGGCATATAGTAGATGCCCAATGAGAATTTAAAGAACAAGTTTAAAGAACGAATGATCCATGCCTCTCCCTGCTGCGGGTATCATTGGGCACCTGGCCATTTGACGTTAAGGGCTGGAGGTCACGCCCACACGGGGTGCCCTTTGAGAGGAGAGCAGCTTCTCCCTCCTTGCATCTTTTGCCTGTTACAGATATCCAGGCTGGGGACCCTCTTCACGGGGCACTGTGGCCTTCCCTTCCTGGCCTCACTCAGCCTCTCGCCTCCCCTTTGGCTCTCCTTAGTGGTCAGAAACACTTGGAGAGAGTGAGAGAGGAAGCCTTTCGTCAGAAGAGACAAGATGAGACTTCCCGGTATTGGGTGGCCTTCCTCTTTTCCACTTGGCAGCGGGATGTAAATAGCCCAGTGAGCTGGGGATGCCACTGCAGTTCTGCTGCCAGGCCCCTAGATTAAACTTTTTAAAATGAGTAGCATAGTGTAAGACATTTTAAAATTGGGCTTTTTATGAAGACTAATATTGCTGTCATAAGTCCCTTTATGAAAACTCAAGGGGACCTTTAACTATGGCAGAAGCTTCCTTATTGAAACCATGAAGGTTAAACAATAAAAACTAATTTTCTATTCCCAGCATACCCATCGCACTGCCAGGAAAAGCATCACTCTGCTTTATGAAAACAAGGACGTGCTATTCTTCAGCCCTCTGGTGGGCAGGGTACATTAGCCCTGTGCAAAGATGAGTCTGTCTGTTCTTTTTATTTTTTTCAGTAGAATTGGCAGAAGTGATACTCTGGTGACTGTATTGGGGCTGGGGGAGGAGGCTCACCCCCCATGTTGGTCAAGTTCTCCAGTGACAGTGTTCACAGATGGTTGTGAGGTGGTGGTGGCTGAACATGTAGAAGATGGAGAGGTTAGGAGCTTGAGAGTGTGATGGCAAATCTTACGGTTTGGGGAAAACTGTCCCTGGGGACCCCTGTTAGGGTGCCGGACACAATTTCCCTCAAAACACAAGAAAGCCACAAAAAAGCAGAAAAACGAGGGTTCTTGTCCTGAGCTAAGGATAAATACACATTAGCCCAGACTCTTGCTGAAAATTTAAAGAAGTTTATTAAAAAGATAAAAATACAGAAGATAGTTGCAGCCCCATGCCATTCAAGAGTGGCATGTGTGTGGGGGGTTCGAACGAATTCGCCAAAGACACAACACATGGACCAGACTTTTTATACACATGACCTCCATCTTGTTCACGTAATTCTGACGTAGTAAAAGTCCCTGTAAGGTACCTCCCCTTACTTACCTGCCAAGGTGTACTTTCCCCACCTAGGTGTCTCTTTTCAGGAAGGTCATGGTCGAAGGTCAACCCCCTCCTCCCAACCTCCCTAGATTATCCAATTTTGTAAACCTTGACTTTAGAATGAGGATGGGGAAGTCCTAGTTTCCCTCTCCTATAGACTTGCTAATTACCTTTAGCTAGGTTAATTTGCATTGGAATAGTTGCCTGCTTTTTTTATTTTGGCAGAAACCAAGTCCTTTCACCAATTTTTGAAATATAATAATCAGAGCTTTCTCACATCTTCCTAGGCCATTCCCAATACTGGTACAGCAAAGGCGTAGAATCTGTTGAGAAGGTTTTAGCTTTGGGAGAATTTTTTTTTTTTTTTTTTTTTTTTTGGTCTGTAATTTTTTATTAAAAAGTAAAAGCTGATCCGGGCGTGGTGGCTCATGCTTGTAATCCCAGCATTCAGGAGGCTGAGACTGGAAGATTATGGTTCCTTGATAACCTCAGCTACTTAGTGAGGCCCTCTGCAAAATAAAAAGAATAAGCCGGGCATGGTGGTACACGCTTGTAATCTCCACGCTTGGAAGGCGGAGACAGGAGGATCGTGCAGGTTCGAAGCCAGCCTCACTTGTTTAAGAGACCCTGTTTCCAAATAAAAAAATATAAAAATAGGTCTGGGAGTGTAGCTCAGAAGTAGAAGGGTTTCCAGGAGCCCCCAAAAATAAAATAAAAAAATAAAAAAAATAATAAAAATATAGGACAGGGGGTGTAGCTCGGAGTTTGAATGCCCCTGGGTTCCATCTCCAGACCCACACACACAAAAAAGTAAAATCTGGGCATGGTGCTGCCCATCTATAATGTGGTTTTTTGCAGGCTCAAGGCCAGCCTTAGCAACTTAGGCCTTCAGCCATTTAATAAGATCCTGGTTTTATTTTTATTTTTTTAAGACCCTGTTTCAGGCCGGGCGTGGTGGTGCACGCTTGTAATCCCCACACTTGGGAGGCAGAGACAGGAGGATCGCGCAGGTTCAAAGCCAGCCACGCACGCTGGCTTAGGAGACCCTGTTTCCAAATAAAAATGTAAAAATAGGTCTGGGAGTGTAGCCGGAGGTAGAAGGGCTTCCAGGAACCCCAGTACTATGAAAAACAAACAAACAAAACAACCTAATATAGATCCCTCAAGAAAAAAAAATTTAAAAATTACAGACCAATATCATTGATGAACATAGACGCAAATGTTCTAAATAAAATATTAGTCATACACATTCAAAACCACATAAAAATTATATATCATAATTTATATATCATGGTTTTATTCTAGAAATGTAAGACTGGTACAAATAAATTAATGCATATTAATCACCACAAAAAATTGTATACCATGATCAAGTTGGTTCATTTCAAGGATACGAGGCTGGTTTAACATAAGCAAATAAATATGTGTTATTCACCACAAAAATGAAACTAAAGACAAAAATCCAATTATCATATCAATAGATGCTGAAAAAGCATTTGAAAAAAATCTAACACTCATTTATATTAAAAATGCAGAAAATCAGAAGAGAGTTACTTACCTCAACATAACTAAGTCAGTATACAATAAATCCAAACCCAACATCATACTGAATGGAAAAACAATTGTGGGAATTCCTTTTAAAAGCAAAACCAAGACAGGAATATCCACTATAATCACTCCTTTGAGACTCTTGCCAAAGGAATAAGGCAAGTGAATGACATCTAGAGCTGATTAACAATTTTAGTAAAATACCAGGATACAAAATAAACCTAAAGAATTAAGTATCTTATGGTATTGTTTACAATGGTATTATTTTCATAAATAAGCTTATTTCATAAGAGGAAAACATCATGAGCCTAATGAAAGAGCCTAGCCGGGTGTGGTGGTACGCACTTGTAATTCCTGCGCTTGGGAGGCTGAGACAGGAGGATCACACAAGTTCGAAGCCAGCCTCAGCTACTTAGTGAGGCTCTTAGCAACTTAGTGAGACCCTGTTTCCAAAGAAAATATTAAAAAATAGGTCTGGGAGTACAGCCTGGAGGTAGAAAGCCTCTGGGTTCCACCCCCAGTACCACACACACACACACACACACACACACACACACACACACACAAATCTTTGCCAGCTATTCCTCTAATAGAGAACTACTAGCTAGTATATACAAAGAACTTAAAAGTCTTCATATTAAAAAAAAATTACATTTAAGAAATGGAAAATTAAATTGACATTTTACAAAAGGAGATATACAAATGGCCAGATGTACATAAAAATGTTAAATATTATTAGCAGTCAGGGAGATACAAACCAAAACAAACAGATTCCATTTAATTCCAGTCAGAATTGCAATAATCAAGAAGTCAACAATAAATGCTTGTGAGGATTTGAGAAAATAGGAATTCTTCTACATTGTTTGTGGGATTACAAATTAGTATAGTTGCTATCTAGATCAGTATGAAAATTTTTCAAAAAACTAGCAGTGGTAGGCCAGGCGTGGTGGCGCACGCTTGTAATCCCCGCGCTTGGGAGGCAGAGACAGGAGGATCGCGCAGGTTCAAAGCCATCAGTGCGCGCTGGCTTAGGAGACCCTGTTTCCAAATAAAAATGTAAAAATAGGTCTGGGAGTGTAGCCCGGAGGTAGAAGAGCTTCCAGGAACCCCAGTACCACCAATAAATAAATAGATAAAATAAAGACCCTGTTTCAAAATAAAAAATAAAAATAAAATGGGGCTGGGTATGTAGCTTAGAAGTAGAATGCCCCTGGGTTCAATATCCAATACCACAAACAACAACAAAAAGTGAAGAATTTTAAGGATCAAATGTAGTATTACAAATTTGGGCCAGAGATGGCTCTTTCTTTCAGTATTAAAGCAGTCTAGACCCTATCTACCTTCTCCCCTCCCATCTACTTCCTGGGCTGCCACATCCCTGGCCCATGTACCCCCATTGGCCTCTCTCCTTCCTTGGTACTTCTGACTTCTCTCTTCCTGGAGAAATGTAGGTCTCTGCTCTCTCTAAGGAACCTGGGCCAGAAGCAGTTTCCTCTCTGCATGTGTTAGGCAGCAGTCTGCTCAGTAGATTCTCCTCCTAATGTTCTTTGCTTTGGGGTGTTTTTTTTTTTTTTTTTTTTTAACTATCCACCACTGACTCTTCATTAGGACCTGGAAGGTCAGCTGCTCCATCCAGGTTTTCGGAGGTACCCCTACAGGCCTTGTTACTGCTTTCTCTACATTCACAATACTTTTGACACTGAAATGTTTGAGGCTTTTGCTCCCCTTAAGGAGTCTCTAATTCTTCAGACAACAGCTGGGCACCCTGCAATTCATTTATGACCCCAGTGGCAAGTCCCAAACCTGTGCTCCTGATCAACCAATTACAAATGGGGGCAGAGGGAGGAAAGTGTTCCCATGACCCTCTCCTCAGGTTCAATAATTTGCTTGAAAAGCTCGAAGATCTCAGGGAAGCACTTTACTTCCTATTACCAAATTTATTTTAAAGAACACAATCCCATTATTTAGAGCATTTTTCCCCCAGAAGGTCTGTTAGGTAGGCTGGATCGATTAAATCACTGGTCATTTATGATGGAACTCCCTCTCTAGCCCACCTCCCTTCCTAGAGGTCAGAGGGTGGAGTAGAAGCTACAGAAGCTTCAGTCTCCTAATCCTGTAGTTGGTTCCCGTGGCAGCATCCCCATCTTCCAGGAGTCACCTCATTAGCATAATTTCAGGTCTGGTTGGAAGATGTATAACAAAAGATGCTTCCATCACTCCTGTCATTCAGGAAAATCCAATTTCATTCAGGAAAATCCAGGTTTCGGGAGCCCTGTGCCAAGAACCTGGGATGGAGACCAATTATTTATTTATAGTTTTCTCTTTCTTTCTTTCTTTCTTTCTTTCTTTCTTTCTTTCTTTCTTTCTTTCTTCCTTTTTTTTTTGCCATGCTGGGCCTCACATATGCTAGGCAAGTGCTCTCCCATTAAGCTACATCCCCAATGAGCAAATTTTATATCACAATTTTATATTTTCCCAGTCATAAAGGCCTTGTAAGCTCTGGAAAGAGATGTGGACTTGTTGCTGAAGTCTGCAGGCGGCTCCTGGGGGCACTTAAAAGAGCTGAGTATAGTCGCACATGCCTGTAATCCCAGAATTTGGATGCTAAGGTAGGAGGGTTGCAAGTGTGAGGACAGCCTCTGCAATTTATTGGGACCCTCAGCATTGTAGCAATATCTTGTTTCAAAATAAAAAAGGGCTGAGTGTGTAGCTTAGAGGTAGCCTGCTCCTGGGTTCGGTCCCCAGCTACCCTTCTCCCCCAAAGTGACATGTTCCTTTGTACTTCAGGATGCTCACTGTAACAACAGTGGATCCTTAGAAGCAGGAGGCAGGGAGCAGAGGTGGGAGGCTGTTACTGTAATCCATGGGAAGTGTGAAAGCTGAAGGCAGATAGAGGTACCCAGGCTGGAGAGGAGGGGATGGATTTCCTAGCTATTTACAAGGTGGAAGTCTGCAGGACTCCTCTGCAGGAACAGGAAGCTGGTTATTCATCTTCAGAAACAAACCATGTGTGGCATTCATGTGCTAACTCGCTGATGAATGCACTATTCTTGTAACTAGGTTGGAGAAGAATTACATGAAGGGTATCATTAAGATGTTAAAATGAATGCATTACATATGTTAACAAGTGTATGAACCCTGTATTATATCTGGCAAACGGGGTGTTAAATCTTTGTTTTACCAGCCAGATGTCCCCGCAGCTGCTGCTGGTATTGCAGAGGGAGGCAGCCACCTGAGACCCCAGCTATGAGCTGGTGCCAGTGGTTTCCAAAGCATCTGGCTGTACAAATTGCTGCTTCTTTGCTCTGATTGACAGGTACCACATGGAACACATGATTTCTATCACAGTGCACAGGTGGGATTTTCAGTCTGATCAGCCCAGACTCCAGCACCTTGACCTTTTTCTGGGAATCTTTGCATTTTGGAATGTCCTCAGTCAAAACTTAGATCTATTTATATTATTTTGTAGATGAAAATAACATTGTAGTCAAACAAACTTAAGACTAATTTACTAACGTTCACTCCTGAACCGAAATGTTGTCAAAGCCTTGTTTGGTTCAGTTGTTCAGTTAAGTTTGCAAAGTAGGCTTAACATTTTCTGTAAATATTGAAATTACCTGGAACAAAATTCCCATAACTACTCAAAGGACTTGAAAGCACTCATAAGTGTTTATATTTATTCCTGTAGCGTACAGCCTCCCCTAAGTGGGTTAAGTTCATTTATATACTTTTTTTCTGGAGGCAAAATTGTGAAATCTCAACATTTTTTCATATGAATTAAGTAAAATTTGCCATAAAGACGTATCTGTTGTTTTCCTGTCTGTCTTAATATGAAGATGAAACAATGCAGACTAAATAAAAAGATACCACAATGAAAAGATTTTTGTAAATGTTAAGGAATTTCTCTATTGCTTTTTTTTTTAGCTGGGTTTCAAATCTGCAAACCTACCCTGTGCTGGTGTCCCAGGCTTGTCAATTTCAGACAGTGTCCACTAGGTGGCACTGTGTCAGAGGGTTTCTTTTATCTTTGACTTGGCTACTGATTTCATTGGCAGCTTCCAGAAAGGAGTTCAGCTTTTCTTCTTTGTCCTGTTTTGAAGGGTTGAAGAAAGCTATTATAAACATTTAGGCCTAGATTATAGTAATTTAATGATGAGCAAATTTGCTGAAAAGGCTACATGCAACAGGCCATAAATAAGTTCATGTGTTCATGTGAATTTTCCTAGCAACTGTATTGTAGGTAATGATCCTGGTTCTGGTGAGTAGTTGATAGTAACCAAGGGGCAATTATTTTTGCCGTTTGCATGTAGAAGGTGATAACGGTGCTGCATTCTGAGAAAGCAGATCGCTGATCTTTGGGGGAGCACAACACTAAGTTCTCTTGAAGATAATTTGATAGTGGCTTGAAGCTCAGAGGAGGCTAGGTGCGTCTTTTTTCTCCTGTATTTCTCATAATAAAAACAGTTTCTGGGCTTTTGCTCCTTGCTACTTTCTAGGAGGCGTGTCAATGCAACTGGCACTAATTTTTGCAAATCTGTGGGCATTCTGTTAGTGTAGGTAACATGATTGTATTGGGAGTTTATCCAGAGAGTGAACTTTTTTTTTAAAAATTAATTTGCAGCTGGCTAAAAATAAGATAAGACATATAAAGTTTTTTTTTTTAAAGATTCCTTTCATCTGAATACTTTTTTTTTTTTTTTTTAGAAAAAAGGAGTTAGGATGTTCTTTGTAGTGTTTTCCCCAAATTAGATTATCAAAACTTTGCAAATTTCAAAGAACCCAGGAGCAATGTCTGGATAAGATTTGGGAATAAAGAATTCTACAGATATTAAAGGACTCTAATTAACTTGAGAGGCAGAGGACTCGTGTGGATGAAAACCAATGTAAATGTGAAGCTTAGAAAATAAATGGAATTGTCAGCTGGGGTGAAGTTTGGGTTTTCTGTCAGAAGCATTTCTATAAATGAAAACTCTCGGGGGACATTCAAGACAGATCTATATTTGGTATGTTTTTATATAGCAAAGCATCTGGTCTTGAAGGAAGTGACCAAGCTGGATGGCCTTGTTTGTGTAATGGACTCAATAGCATCCTGTTTGCAGAAGAACTGCCCTTTACTCTGTGGGCCTTAGTTTGGGGGATTCGCCAGTCCAGTGCAGAGCATGGCTTGCCTGGTCCTGAGCCCACTGTTTTCTGAAGGCCCTGGGAATTCTGAGGTCATATTTCCTGGTGTTGAGGTTCCTTTTTGTCAGATCCCCAGGTACCCTCAAGCTAGATGCCAGCGTGCCCTCTCAGATTTATTATATCATGGAGGGAGTCATGCTCTAAAGATTACTGGACAGACCATGGATATGGCCTTGCAGCTCTCTAAAGCATACTTGGAGCCAGGCGTGGTGGCGCACGCTTGGAATCCCCGCGCTTGGGAGGCTGAGACAGGAGGATCACACAGGTTCGAAGCCAGCCTCAGCTACTTAGTGAGGCTCTCAGCAACTTAGTGAGACTCTTGTTTCCAAATAAATTTAGAAAACAGGTCTGGGAGTGTAGCTGAAGGTAGAAAGCCTCTGGTTTCCATCCCCAGCACACACACACGCACATGCACACACACACACAAACACACACAAAAAGCATACTTAGTGATGATTTTTTTTTTTTTTTGGTGGTACTGGGGTTCCTGGAAGCCCTTCTACCTCCGGGCTCCACTCCCAGACCTATTTTATATTTTTGAAACAGGGTCTCTTATGCCAGCGCGGCTGGCTTCGAACCTGCGCGATCCTCCTGTCTCTGCCTCCCAAGCGCGGGGATTACAAGCGTGCGCCACCACGCCCGGCGCGTGATGATTTTTTAAGAGGGATCTGGGCATAGCTCAGACAGGCAGAGGTTCAAGTACCAGCATTATTAGGGGAATCCTTCCCTCAGTCTGAAAAATGTGGTTCATCATAATTACCCAGGATCTGATTCTCCTAAGAGTCAAATATGATAATACAAGGGAAACACTTGGTTGGTTCCAAATGTAAGAAGTTATTTAATTTTCAGTACATGCAATAGAAATATAATTTGTGAGAATATAATAAACCTTTGACTAAATAGAGGTGTCACCAAACAACTGATCCTGGGAACACTCAATTAGCAATAATGTTTCCTAACACCTGCTGCATATTAGAATCACCTGGGAGCGTCTTGTAAAAAATATCAATTCAATATCAGACTAATTGCATTAGATGGGCTGGGGGTGGGGCCAGGGCAGCCCCACTGCTTCCCCTGAAATGCTGCTAGGTTTGCCAATGGCAGTGTTAAGTTCTTCCCATGTTAAGTTTTTTTCTTTTATAATCTTCCAAACCCACAGGTATCCCAAAAGTATATTCTGGAAGAATATTATATTTATGATTACACATAAATAACAGTCACCTTAGAATTCAAAAAGTTGGGGTGGAGATACACATACTGGGAATACCTTTTTTTACTTGTAACCCAGGTTTACAGATGTATCATAAGCCCCCCCCCTCATTTTTTTTTTTTTTCCATTGAAACTTTCCTTTAGAATTTCTGAGAGGAGTTGCATGTTTTGGATAGCTAAGAGACAACATGAGAGCAGCATTACTTCATTATTCTCTAGAAACTGAATTTATCTAGGGGCATAAAGCCTTCCTTTATTTTTCTTTCAAGTAAGCACTAAAAGTACTTCTAAGAGGTGCTACTCATAAAAAACAAATTTTTTGTAACTAAATGGCTGTGTGGCAGCTCTAACCTAGAAGCCACTGATTCTGTGGACAAGGAAAGCTCATTCCCAGATGAGAATGAACAGTGATCTCTGTGTGTTTAATCAGTGGCATGAGCCTGCTGCTGCTTTGGCCTGGGTCTCAAGCTTCGCAGTAATCTCTCCATTGGCTCATCTGTAAATCTTAAGGAATGTCTAAGTCATTGCTGTTCTCAAATGAGGTCCCAGGCCCGCAGCCCCAGCTCACTTGTTAGAAAGGCACATTCTCCAGCCCCAGCCCAGGTCTCCTGGATGAGAAACAGCCCACTTACCAAGCCCTCCTGGAGATTGTCCTGTATACAAGGGTTTGAGAACCACTAGCTGGGAGAAAGGCCCTTTCCTTCTTTTCCTAGATAATATGGGTGTTTGCAGAGAAAATCATGAAGCAGGCATTTGTAGGTATGCGCCATACTTAACTCGGCTAACACCCCTGCTCTCCTTCTCTGATGTCAAGGCCAATCAGAGCTGGTGGGAAAATCAGGAGGTAGTTTTAAATCTCTGAATTACTCTATCTCCAAGGTTCCTATTCCAGTCTTTAAAAGCTAGTAATCAGGTAAAGATACACTGTGTGTATATGTTAAAGATATAAATGGATAAAGGTACATTGTATATATATAAGTATGTAATGATATACATACAGAGTATAAAGATGCAGTATATATATATATATATATACACATACATATATAGTATAAAATTACAAAGAATAAAGATATACTGTGTGCATATAAATGATAAATTTGTAAAACTATATACAATGTATGAAGATATAGTGTGTCTATAAATGGACAAAGTTACAGAGTAAAGATACTCTGTTCATATAAATGTGTAAAGGTATACACAATGTGTAAAGATTTACCGTGTATGTGTGTTTGTGAGTGTGTAATCTTCATTGTGAATGTTCTTGGGGCACTACAGAGAATCCAAAAGTTTTCAGAAAGGATTTGGGAAGGTGGAGGCAAGCAGGAGAAAGAAGCCTAATAAAGGGGTACCGTTTTCCTAGAATATCCTACAAATGGCTCCTCCAGGGTGTGCAGCACCCTGGGTCTGGGGTAGGGCAGAGGCAACTTTACACGAGTCCTTAGTGTTACTTTTGAGAAGTCAGCCACACTGTGACCTTAGGACTTTTGAATAGGTAAGTGAGGACAGCAGTGCTGTGTCCCCCAGTGGTTGTTAAAAGTAGAATAGAATGAAGGGAGTAAGGCTCAGCCTGTAATCAAAGGCAGAGAGAGGAATAAGTATTATCTCCAGAACACCCCACACTAATAACAATTATTTTGTTATTTCTCTATCTACCATTCATTCATCCATCCATCCAATCTATTTAAAAACCTTCCAATCCCCTCACAGCACTCAAGCTATCTGGCTTAAATTTTAAACTTTGTGCTAGGGGTTAGCATAAATTAGCTTACCTTAGTAACAGAGAAGTTAGGAGTCTCTCTAGTGTTTCTAGTACCTATCTATCTGAATTTACTGGGCACAGGGCCAAGTGCATTACCTGCATTATCTCATTTAATACTTTTAACCACCCTTCAATAGAAGTGCTGTTAATAGCCTCAGTTTCTGCAGGGATTTGAACCAAGGTGAGAGCCTGAGCTTTCCTCCACCCCACCTTATTTTGTCCCATGATGGCCCAGTGAGTGTCAGCTAAAGTCCGGATTCAGGTGGACGAGTGGTTACCTATCGGAGGCTCGTTCTGAGGGCTCAAATTGAGATATGCAATAACCTACACTCTGTGCAGACATGGTTGTTCTTTTGCTGGCTTGCGCTTCTGGACCTTTATTTGCAGCAATATTTTAAGTTAATTATTGGTACTCTAAAAGCTTTTAGACTTCCATATAGTACTTTAAATACACTGCAACCTTAAAATAAAAAATTAACCACCGGGAGCCAGGCATCATCTCGTTCCTGTGGGCTGAGCTCCAGCATTACAACAGGACTTCACTAATGAAATAGACATAAACAGAGCCTCCCTAAAGATTTAAGAGGGTCATATATTCTGTGTAATTGTTACTTTCCTCCTTCATTTCCATTTGTGTACCTGCTACAAATTTTTAATTATGCTTAATTATTTAGTGTTTTGTAATTTATATTGTTTTTATTTCCTCTTGTTGTCCAAAGGATTTTGTTTGATGTTGTGTGCAATTTGTGTGTGTGTGTGTGTGTGTGTGTGTGTGTGTGTGTGTGTGATGACTTTTTCTATGTCCAGTTCTTTGGGGTGAACCTTCTTTGATAGCTAGCTAGAACACCTGGGAATTTCACTGCCTATGCATTTCTGGCATCTTTTGAAGGCAAAGAGGTAACTGATCACCCCTTAAGTCCTAAACATTCTTACTGCTTTGCAGAAAGAATGAGTTTATGAATGAAATTCTTTTTCCTTTTTATTTCAGGAATTACAGCATATTGTGGGATCACAGCACATCAGAGCAGAGAAAGGTAATCATGGGTTCTTGTGAGTGTTTGAAGCCCCACGAGGTCACTAGTCTTTGGGCTAATGAGGTTGGTTTCTCTTGTCTCCAGCTATGATGGAAGGTTCATGGTTTGATTTGGTCAAGAGAGACAAGCCGGAAGCTCAGCCGTTTGCTCATCTCACTATCAATGCCACTGACATCCCGTCAGGTAAGCTTTGGCCTGAAAACGACGTCAAGAGTCACTTATGAGTCTGTTCATATACTCCAAAATATCCGTAGCCTGTTCCTAATATTTTTGAGAGTCCTTACTTCTAAACCCAAAGAAAGATCATTAGTTTTGGGTGAAGCCACATCTTGGAAACTGTGATTCTCCATCAGAATGGACATTATCACTATATTCATTTACAGATCGTCAGACTGTGTGTTTCTTTTAAAGGACACATAACTGTGAAGAACATTCCATTGTTTTTTCTACTTTTTCCCACATGAAGGTTGACATTGCCATCGCTGACCTCTGAGGTGGGTGAATTCTTTCAGCTAGTCAGATAATCAGCTATCTCCTGCAGGGTTCTAGGAGGAGGCTCAACAGAATGATTTTTTTTCAGTCTCAGGGTACACTTTTATTATTCATCATCAACTTCTTCTCCACACCTAAACCTGAAATTTCATTTTGATTCATTCTGAGTAGTGAACAGCAATAAAGCTGATCAGAACCTGCTACTTCAAATAGGGAACTAAGGGAATGCGGTTCACCTTCTTTTAAGAGGCAAAATATAAATAGATGCACCCTAGAATGCACGATGGTTTAGTCACTGAGACGTTTAAGTGGGATCTTGAAGCAAATCCAGAGCACAGTGAAGATGAGCTAAGGTGTGTTGTGCCAGTGTTTACGGGTTCCCTTAGCCACTAGCTGAGTCTTGATGTGGGGGATTAGCTAAGGCCAAGTGGAGATGTGCAAAATGCTAGGTTGACTTAGGAGGCTGCGCACAGGAACCAAAGGGCTGGAAAGGACTTAACACGGCTGAGTCCAAGGCTCCATACTGGCACTGTCCCCAGCATTCACACGGCCCACTGTATCCTCCCTGATCCCCTTGGCACCACAGTGGCAGTGTCTCCACCACCTACAATGGAGACGCAGCCCTGGGAAGTGGCTTTCACCACCTTATCCATGAGTTTGTTTCTCCCGCAAAAGCTTCCCATTCAAATCCCCCCACAAAGTCAAGATAGGCAAAGTGTTTTTTTTTTTTTTAATATACATTTATCGGTGCTTTATAGTTTCACATCATAATATAGTTCATAGTTACAGTGATCTCTAAGAGATAGTTATCCTCTGGAACATGAAACACATTCCCTTCATCAGGGGCCTATCATTTCCCCTGCATAAAGGTTTAGGCTCATTCATCTGGAGACCTGCTTACTTTTGAAAATGAGGCAGCCCAAAGCTCTGTGCTCACAGCTACCTTCATGCACCAGGTATTCATTATCTGCCCTCAATATTTACTCACCTTGGGCCAGGTTGGGATCAAAAAGATTATAGTGAACATCATGAAAGAGTGATGATCAAACATCGTGTTTATCATCACGATGCTACTCACTGAACACCTACCACAGACCAAGCATGTAGTTTTAGGTTCAGTATCTCTAATCCTTACCACAGCACTGCGAGGTGGTAATTCCCATTCAGGTTATGCAGACAGGGAAATAGAGGTTCAGATCGTTGTTATTTGCTCAGGGTCACAGTAGTGGCCGGATTAAAAGTCGAATTCCACACTAGTTAACTCCCAAACCTATGCTTTTCATGCCATACGTTATTCTGCACACAGGCTATGAGGTACTTGTGGGGAGTTGGCTTTATTTGAAGGAAATAATTCAAAGCTCTTATGCTGTCTTTTTCTGTAAGAAGTGGATTGGTGTAGTGTCTATTGACAGGGGCTCTGAACGTTGGCGGCCACTGTACTACTTACTGGCTCTGCGACCTTGGACACATTACCGGAATCTGTGCCTCCGCTTCATCGTGTCTAAAGTGGGTGTGAGGAGCCGAGTGTGGTGGCAACATGTGTAATCCTATACCTTGGGAGGCTGAGAGAGGAGGATTGAAGGCTCGAAGTCAGCTCCGACAATTTAGCGAGACTTGCAGCAATCTAGTGTGACCCCGTTTCAAAGCAAAAAATAAAAAGGGCCGAGGACTTAGCTTGGAGGTAGAATGCCTCTGGGTTCAATACTCAGTATGGTTCATAAATAAATAAATAAATAAATAAATAAATAAATAAATAGGTGTGAGGGTAGTGTCTTCCTTGTGGTGTAGTTATAAAGAGGAAGCAAGGTAATATACTGACAGTCTTGTATGGCAAGCGCTCAGCAAATGTGATTTGTTAGTGTTATTGTGAGTTTAGTTAAATAATTATGCAGATTGCACTTTGTTGTATATGTGACTTAAAGCAAGGTTTTATTATTTTTTTGTTAAGTACTAGTTTTAACAAACGATTTTGAAGCCATCATCATAACATGGGCCATAGAAGGATTTTTCTTAAATGAAGACATAGAAAGTCATAAAACAACTCTTGGGATTTTAGAGAATCCCTTTTCTTTTCCTTTCTTTTCTTTCCTTTTCTTTCCTTTTCTTTCTTTTTTGTAGCACTGAGGATTGAACCCAGGTAGATTCTAACTCTGAGCTACACTCCCAGACCTCTTTTATTTTTTATTTGGAAACAGAGTCTCACTGAATTTCTGAGGATCTCACTAAGTTGCTGAGGCTAGCTTTGAACCTGTGATCTTCCTATCTGAGCCTCCCCAGTACCGGGATTACAAGGGTGCTCACCTGGCTAGATGATCTTTTAAATTACTCCTCCTGTCCCAGATAGTTGCTTCATAAACAAATGTTCTCTCTTGTCTCTGTGCCTTATGGTGGAGCTACTGTGATTTTCTCTGAGAGGGAAACTATTTTGCATGTTAGTAAAGGCAATTAAATTAATACTGATGCATCAGCTGTGTGTGCTATGAATGTACCCTGCACTTATCTTTTCAGTTCATTTAAATGGCATATGATAAATATTGCATTAGACTGTGTGCCAAAGTCTGTTTGGCAACAGCAAGCATGTTTTAGTTTTAAAGCTCTCTCTGCAGGCACCTAAAATCAAATCATTGCCAAAAAACAAGGAAAAACTCCTGGTTATTTTCTGACAGTTATTGGGTTTGTGACTGAGGGAAATGAGTTAGTGTAGGCTTCTGTTTAAGAAAATAGAATTTGCTGGTCTGGTTGGGCCAGCGACCTCGTGGGCCCATTAGATCTCCCACTTTCGGCCAGTGTTAGGTGCTTCCGAGGAAGGCTTTAATTTTGCATTTTCATTCTGGGCTTTGTCTGATGTTTATACATACAAAATCAGAATCTGCCTTACATGAATTGTTACCCTGTGCATTTTCAAAGTTTCTTGAATAAGATGAGCTGGGAATTATTGCATGAGGCCATAGTATGTGGCTTTCCTTAGGGGGACACTCAGGCCATTTGCAAAGGCCTCTTTCCCATAGGATCAGGCTGGGGAGGCTGGGGAGGCTGGAGGAAGAGGCCGCCCACCGCCTTACAGGCCAAAAATGCCTGGATGGAGAGCCACGGTCACCGCCTGTTCACTTCATCTTTTCTCCTCTGTTTTCTGCCTCTGAGTCCTCTATTCACTCTGTCTAGCTTTCTTGTCTTTCTCCTGTGGGTGCCATTGTACACTCTACCCAGTTTCTCACACCAACAGTATGCTTCCTTCTCTCAGCCTGTCCTAAATGGACCCAGCTCCTCCCTGTTCCCTGGCTCTTCTGTCCGCACCCTAGGCTCAGCTTCCCTGACAACCACGTATTTCCTCAGCGTTTGCTTGGCAGGCCTTTCCTACTAAATGTCAGTCATGTGCCCTGCAACATGCCAAAATGGAAATAGGATGCTCTGTATGCTCGTTGCTTACTTTCTCCATTATTGGAGGCAAGTGTGATAAAGGTATATTACTTGACATGATTGTTAATTATGGGCGGAGGGAATGTCCACAGAAAGCACCACATGGTATTTCATGGCGGATCAACAGAATCAATCATTGAATGAATAAGGAATAAACAAAAATAGAGAGATGTTTCATAGGAGACGAGGACACTTCTTCCACTTGACTCCCCTAATCATGGGAGAACTAGTCAAGGTTCTCGTTTTCTATTTCATATTCCTTTCTTGCCTTTTCTGGCCAAATCTTTTTCTTTTTAATATGCTTTTATTGGTGCATTATAGTCTCACATCATAATGTAAGTCACATTAACAGTGACATACATGCACACAGCACTTGATGCCTCCCCCACTGCCTCCCCATCTCCCCCTGCCCCACACACACAGAGTACTGAGATTGACACTGGTATTTTCACATATGTACACACAGTCAATGGTAATAATTTCTTCAATGAGCCTCACGCCTCCCCCTCCCCTTCCCTTCCCTTTGACCACCTCCCTGGCTCACTGAGAACTTCTTGAGAACTCCATTGTCTGGAGTCCCTCTGGTATCCCCACTACTCCCTAGCTTCTGTATATTAGAGGAAACATAGACCCTTCACTTTCTGTGACTGGCTGATCTCACTTAAATGTTCTCTAGGTCCTTCCATTTTCTTGCAAATGATATAATTTTGTCCTTCATTATTGTTGAGTAGAATCCCATTGTGTGGAAATCCTATAATTTTGTAATACACTCATCTGTTGATGGGAACCTCTGGCCACATCTTTTCTAACATGAGCTGGCCCCATCCAGTTGACTATGAAGACTTCACTTTGGTCGTCTGTTTCCCTGTGCTGAGTTAACTATAAGACAGCTCATTGAATTAAGGATTGAATGCAGTACAGGGGCAGGGGGAGAAGAGGGCAGCATGGATGACCTGAGATGGGAAGCTTCTTGAACTTCATTAGCTTTGTCCATGAATTAGGTGGCTGTTTATCAGCCTGGGGAAATTCCTTTATAGCATACATGACAGTGCAATGGATAGGATCTTACATCCTCATGTTGACTCAGCTGAGACCGTGGGATGGTACTTACACTTGCAATGCCTGAGTCCAGGGTGAACTGAAATAGGGCCTTCCATGAAGAAGAAGGAAGCTTGCTATGGAGGGCCCAGCAGCAGCGGTGGCTGTGATGGCTGCGATGGCCCTGCTGTGGAGAGGCTTGCAGTGTTCAGGAATTCTTCTGTCCCTGCACGGGAGAGTGGAGTCACTGGACTCTTGGTCTTTTGAATGATGGGTTGGCCCACTGAGATTGGTCATTGTTGCATTTTTCTTCCACTTGATCCCCATCTGGTTGGTTCTTGGGACAATCTGTTTTGGAGGTCCCTTCACCATGTCCCAGAGACAGCAGGATTTTCTCCCTCATGTGGCTCTCTGGGGACAGCTGCAGGTGTTTAAGGTTCTCCAGGATTCAGGCCTGTCTGGGAAGATAGCTTACATGGGTTTCTTATTCTACGAAGATCCACTAGGATCCACTAATTGGAGAGTTGTCAGCTTTGATGCAGCCTTGGCATTCACTAAGTTCCTGGGCTTAGCAGACTCAAATGTAAGACCCTGAGCTGATTTCTGTTCCTCAATGTGCTCTTTAAGTTGTGGGAAGGTGCCGGAGCCAGCCGGCGAGAGTAGGGGTTCTGAAGTGAGGCGTGAGGATGAAGAGTTTTTAACCCTATGTGGGGGAGCCGCCAGCCTACTATCTCTACTGGTCGACCCCTGGTCAATATTTCCTATGGGTCGACGACTATGCCTGGGTCAGTATTCTCTATTGCGCGGACACTCCTGGCCAACACAGCTTCTGGGTCAATCTCATCTTTATTGTGCCAACGCTGACTCTGGGTTTGTTTTTCCAGAAGTATTTATACACAGCTACAGGTCAGTCAACATTCTCGTGCTACCACCACCAGAATACAATAAAGACCAATACAAAACATCAGTACCCTCGTGTTATCACCACCTGATCCTCTCTCAGACTTCTTTGAACTTTCCATAACCCCAAACCTTGTTGACTCTGGGTGAAGGACAGTCAGCTGAGTCAGAGACACCAATCTAGGGGAAGGCCTTAATGGCTCCCAACAGGAAGGCATGACGGGCAGCCAAGAACTTCTCATGAAGAGCTGATATACAGTTCTCTTTTGTCTTAATGATTTCAAAGAGATGTCCATCATTATTTATTAATGATTCTAAAGAGATGACCATCTTTGTTTATGATAAGTATTTAAAAATCCCTCTGGAGGAAAATGTGTTTTTGGACTTTCCATAGTATTTCAATTTTCCCATTAGTTATATCACCTTTTCCAGTGGAATAACATCTGTCCACATAAATACGCATTTTCGGTTAATTAGGTTTCTCATAGAGGAATTGCCAGTTTCTAAAGACCCATTAAAATATACCAGAGACATGAAATATGGAAGGCACTGAACACACTGATGATTTAAAATCTTCTTTAGAAACTTTTCCTATTGCAGGAACAGTAGTGGCATGAGAGTCGGTTGTTACCCCATTTCAGGAATAAGCCTCTTTGAAGGAGAACTTGATCAATCAGGAGAGATTTTACTATATTTTCTCCTCATTGGATTGTGTAAAGTTGTTAAGCCAGGGAGTGCAATGCCAATATTTTATTTTTTAGTTTCTTTGGGGATAGATCTTTTCAGTGTGAGCCTGGAAGACATATGGGTACCAGACATGGGGGAAATAGAAGGTGATAAGAATAGAGTTTAGGAGTTTAGCCCAGATTGCAATCTCTTTCTATATATCCCTCTCCATGAAATAAAAGATAAGGTTGAAACTTGTGAAGTACAGGAATTCTTTCTAGACTAGTTTCTTGCTTTGCTGTCTGTCTCATTTGGCTTTGGCTAATTCTTTTCCTTCAACCTGAAATGACCTTTTTGCTTTTGTCTGCGTGACTGAATCCTTTTCTTCTTTTGAGATTCTTAGAGTCAGTAGTGACATACAGTCATATTTTATCTCCATAGGTGGAAATAATCTCTCTCCTTTGAATTCCCATAACAATTATATATACTTTCCCTTTTAGGTCTCATACTCTGCTTCTTATTTCTTATCTGAACCCATTTTATACTTATCCCTAGTACACTGTAGATTTCCTGAGGGCAGGAAAAGTGAGTTCTGTCTTTGTACCTTAATGGAGAGCATTAAATACATCTGAATGATTTTTCCCATGTAAGAAAATAAATCCTAGGAAGTTGTTCTCCCATAATAATGCCGTGTGTGTGTGTGTGTGTGTGTGTGTGTGTGTGTGCGCGCGCGCACACACATTTTATCTAACCTTATGGAATTGTGAAGATGAGCTTTTTGTTTAAGGAGTGGATTTTAATTAAGTGCCTCTCCTCTCCACAGGTCCCCATAAAGTGAGTCTTTCATCTTGGTACCATGACCGAGGTTGGGCCAAGATCTTCAATATGACCTTGAGCAATGGAAAACTGATGGTCAACCAAGATGGCTTTTATTACTTGTATGCCAACATTTGTTTTCGACATCATGAAATGTCAGGAGACCTAGCTACGGAGTACCTTCAGCTGATGGTATATGTCACTAAAACCAGCATTAAAATCCCGAGTTCTCAGACCCTGATGAAAGGAGGAAGCACCAAGTACTGGTCAGGGAATTCGGAATTCCATTTTTATTCCATAAATGTTGGAGGATTTTTCAAGCTACGATCTGGCGAGGAAATAAGCATTGAGGTATCCAACCCTTTCCTGCTTGATCCAGACCAAGATGCCACATACTTTGGGGCTTTTAAAGTTCGAGATATAGATTGAGACCTGTTTCGTGGTGCAGTAGCACTTGTTTTCCAGATGTTCGGAAATGTTTTGAACAAGCCAAGAAAGATGTATATAGGTGTGTAAGACTACTAACAGACATGGCCTACAGCGGTACAAAACTCTTACCCATGTTCTTGACCCTGAGGAGAACATGCGTATTTACAGCCAGTGAAAGATGCTGGACTCATGGTGTGTGTGTTACACAATGGTTTTGCAATTTTGTAATGAATTCCTAGAATTAAGCCAGATGGGAGCAAGTATGGTTGCCCTAATGAAAAAACTCCATATGGGCTATAGGAAGGTTAATTCTCTGGATCTAACTTGTGTGTTATCTCATTGCAAATGAACCATGGTTGGAAGGGTTAAGTTCTTTTGAATTGTTACATCATGCTGGAACCTGCAAATAAATACTTTTTCTAAGGACGAGAGAAAAATATATGTATTTTTATAATAATGTCTAAAGTTATATTTCAGGTGTAATGTTTTCTGTGCAAAGTATTGTAAATTATATTTGTGCTATAGTATTTGATTCAAAATATTTAAAAATGTCTCACTGTAGACATATTTAATGTTTCAAATGTACAGAAATATTTAACTGGTGCACTTTGTAAAGCCCCTGGGAAAAAAATTGCAGCTAAGGGGGGAAAATACTATTTTCTAATAGCAAATGTGTAGTATATTTCTTCATTCTTTTTAACTTAATAGATTTATCAGACGTGTCAAGTATGTGCAAAATAAATAAATAAATAAATAAATGGATGCCTTGAATAATAAGCGAGATGTTGGCCACCAGGTGCCTTTCAAATTTAGAAGCTAATTGACTTTAGAAAGCTGACATTGCCAAAAAGGATACCTAATAGGCTACTGAAACCTGTCAAGAGTATTTATGTAATTATTGAACAGGTGTCTTTTACTACCAGTGCTGCAAATTATAAATTTTTTTAAAATAGAAAAGTTACTAGTGGTTTATCAGCAAAAAAAAATTCACATTTTGATTTAGAAGGAGTTATTTTATACTGTACAATAAAAACATTGCCTTTGAATGTTATTTTTTGGTGCAAGAATAAATTTATATGAAACCTGCCTTGTGATTTTGTACTTCTCTTTTATGTCTGTGTTGCTCTGTGACCCTGTTCTTTCCAATATGATAATGTGGCTTCTGTCTTTTTTTCTGAAGGTTACTGGGAGAAATGCAGATTTAATTAAAAACTAGGAACAGATTCAAATAAATTAATGAACCTTGGAATCTGAAAATTAATTTGCAGAGGATTTATATGCAAGGATGTAGCCAAGATAGAAAACAGTCCTCCTCACTCAAAAAGGAAAAGTTTATATTTATAACATGAGAAGAATATGGTGCTTTATTACAAGTTCATAGTATACTATAAAATGGACCGGGAGGAACGCCTAGACATTTTTTACCTTACCACAGTAGAGAAGGATTAACAGTGGTCTGGATACTTGTCCTCATGGAAATTAATGTGGGTGAACTGTCTAAAGCTGGCTGGCTACTAGTGTGAGAGAGAGGTGAGAAACGGAGCAGCTTGGGAAGGCACCGTAAACCATAATTTAAAGCACTTTCCATCCACAGATAAATGTTTCTTGATGGTTGTGACAGGATAGAAGCTGAGAAGGAAAGCAGATGCTACAAAGAAGAAATTGTAAATTTTTAACAGCAGAGGTATAATGGTGGTACTCAATTGTTGGCTGAAACACCTGTTATTTAGGACTGTCAGTTAATTTGAGGTAGTTGGTGCAAAATATGACTTTTGTCTTCCACATCCCAATTGAGGCTTCTTGGTTTAATGAAAATTAATTTTGATGAGTTTCTTCACTTCCCATGGACTGAGAGCCTTATTATATCCTCATTAGCTAATTAGTTCTTATGATAGGATCCTGCTATTTCCAAAGGTGGATAACATTTATTTATTCATTTATTTATTTATTTATTTATTGCCCCCTATTATTTGCTGCACTGTCAGCTTTGTGTGAGGCACAGTTCCAGGTCCTGTGGATACTACGGCACTCTCCAGCTCCTGAGGGCTTTGCAGGCTGGTGGCGGTGCAGCCTAGGAAGGTGCCGTAAGCTGCAGGATAGGGGTGCTGTGGAGCAGAGAGGGGGCTGTTGAACCCAGTCTTGGAAATCACAGTAGATCCAAGTATGAAAGCAGGCAGGCTAGGAAGTGGATTAAAAAACATCAAAAGTGGATATGGAATATTCATTACCATTTTTGTTGTTGTTGTTGTTTACTTAGATTTTCAATATTTCAAAGATGAGCTAAACCCCAGATCTAGGGTTAGAAAGCACCGGGATCAGCTGAGTCTCTACGTGGCAGTGCCAGCCAAACTGGTGAACCAACATGGCCGACGGCCTGCAGTGCCAAGGAGAGCCTCTATAAAAGGGCTCCACAATGCAGCCAGAGCATAATGTATATTATCACTTCGGTAGGTCAGGGTTTCTAGAGCTTTGCTGGAATAATGACTAATGACAAGTTAATATAAATTAGCTAGTGCCTCTAAAGAGGCAATGGAAGCAGTTGGATGTGGCGAGAGGTAGAGGAGACTACACTTCTCTAGTCATGCTCAAGGCTAGCCAGGCTCTGAGTCGTAGGGTCTAAAATGCAGGAAGAAATGCTTTGCTTTCCCTACATATGTGCCACCGTTCACTTCTGCTCTTTCTTCTCACTCCTCCCCTTCCCCACTAGTGCTTTTGTACATGCTTTGAAATCTTCCCTTCTTTTTCCCCCTTGAATGCCTGGCTCTTGCCTGGAGGACCATTTCATCTCTCTAGCCTTCCAGGTGTAAGGAGGCTGCTACATCTGATTGAGATGGAACCAGATCATGTCACCACTCAGCCACAGCTAAGTAAAGTGTAGAGATGTGACAAAATCACTCTGGGAAACCAGTAAATGCAGATGCGATGGCACGCCGAATTGCTTGCTCATTTTAACTGCTCCATTTCAGTCTTCTTAATGTGTGTCAAATGCAAAGGAAGGAAAGCAAGCCAAAATCGAAGCTATCTGTCTTTTAAAATCAATTTTTACTACTGTACCAGATCCATGCACCTTGCATCTTTCTGAAAAATTACACGTGCAGCAGCTCTTGTGCAGTGTGTTTGCTTTCTCTTCTTTTGTCTCATTACACTTCTCATTAGGCCATCTTGAAAAACAGTTAAGAAGTGCCGGGCGTGGTGGCGCACACTTGTAATCCCAGCATTCGGGAGGCTGAGACGGGAGGATCACAGTTCACGGACAGCCTCAGCTACTTACTGAGGTCCTTTGCAACTCAGTGAGACCCTGTTTTAAAATAAAGAATATAAAAGTAGGGCTGGGGGTGTAGCTCACAGGTAGATGCTCCTGGGTTCTGTCCCCAGTACCGCAAAAAATAAAAAAATAAAAAATAGTTAAAAAAGAGATGACTAATTTCCTCAGTGACTGGTGGAAAGCAAGAATCTCACATCTCATTGTTTCCCTTGAGTCTGTTTATTGGCTTGGCATGAGATGGTGGCATCAGGTTATACTTGTACTTTGGGGGGCACAACTTTGACTCTACTTGACTTACCGTCTTGCTTTTAGTCTATGCAGTCAGGAGGAGCACACCAAGCCTGCATTCACTTCCCTTTTTGGCTTTGTTAATTGATTCTCCAGCTTCCTTGCCTATGAAATTGAAATATGGTTCCCAGTAGCTGCATTTATAAATGCTAATTGGTTATTGATCCACATTATTATGATTTAGCCCTGTGTCACATTTTATAATAAAATGTATACATGGTGTTAGATTTTAGCTGTAAAACAGGAAGCAATCCTTTTGATTAATAACATTTTTATGACACTTCTACTTTTCTATTTTTTTAACCTAAAAGTTCTATGTTTTAAAAAGTCACCCCTTGCCGGGCGTGGTGGCACACGCTTGTAATCCCCGCACTTGGGAGGCAAAAACAGGAGGATCGCGCAGGTTTGAAGCCAGCCACGCGCACTGGTTTAGGAGACCCTGTTTCCAAATAATAATGTAAAAAAGTAGGTCTGGGAGTGTAGCCCAGAGGTAGAAGGGCTTCCAGGAACCCCAGTACCACCACCAAAGGAAAAAAAAAAAGTCACCCCTCAAGCAAGGCATAGTGGTGCACACTTGCAATCCCAGTACTTGGGAGGCTGAGACAGGAGGGTCCAGGTTCACAGCCAGCCTCAGCTACTTAGTGAAGCCCTCTGCAACTTAGTGAGACCCTGTTTCAAATATCAAAGAATTAGCCGGGTGTGGTGGCGCAAGCTTGTAATCCCCGCGCTTGGGAGGTGGAGACAGGAGGATTGTGCAGGTTCGAAGTCAGCCGCACTGGCTTAAGAGACCCTGTTTCCAAATTTAAAAAAAGTATAAAAATAGGTCTGGGAGTGTAGCCCGGAGGTAGAAGGGTTTCCAGGAACCTCAGTACCACCAAAAGCAAACAAACAAAAAAATAAAAGAATTAAAAAATCGAGCTAGGGGTATAGCTCAGAGGTAGAATGTCCCTGGGGACTCAGTCCCCAGAATCACACACACACACACACACACACACACACACACACACTCACATCTCACCCCTCCTTTCCTCCCCTCTCTTTGTTGACCGATTTTTTTTTTTTCAGAGGTTTGTCACTATTGCATCTTGACCCACAGTGCTCTGGCTACTTGCAGCAACAGTCTCTATGATATTATCTGATATAAACTGAACGAGAAGCGCCAGTGGCCAGGACAGGAGAAGATGGATGTCCCAACTCAAGCACAGAGTGCAAATTAGCTCTCGTACCATCTTTTTTCTTCTGTTTAGATCTTTCAATAAATTGGATGATTCCCACCACATTGGTGAAGGCGATTCAAATGCTAGTCTCTTCCTGAAACATCTTCACAGATACACCCAGAAATGATGTTCTGCTGACCATCTGGGCATCCCTTGGCCCAGTCTGGTTGACACATACAAATGGCCACTGTGCTATGCTGAGGACACTCTGGCCAGGTTGGAAGTAGCTTATTCAAAGTTAGAAGGAAAATATCCTAGCCCTTAATAGATGAAAGGAGAAAAAAATTACACACAACTTTAGGGGAAGCACAAATAATTACCAAGGCATGTTGAAAATACCTAAATGAAGAATTAAAAGATTAAACAGGGATGGGGGTTTAGGTAAGTTTATCTAAATCCCCAAGGTTTAGAGAGACATTATCCATAATAGCTGGGGAAAGAGACCTTCGCAGAGCATCAGATATGTACCAGGGACAGGTGTAGCACCTTTTATTCTCCTCTTCTCTACAAAATTACCAACACAGGTGGCTCATAATCCAAAAGGCAAGTCCCTGTCTGATTTCAGACCCAGATAAATGGTACTGAAGTGGTAAGGAGTGTCTAGGCCTTGAGACTGAGATAGGAGTACAACTTGGGGGTGAGGCTTTATGGGTTCAAGCCTGATGGCCGTTAACAGGAATACATTTTCAGTGTGTGGTCAACAGCTCAAAAACAGAAATCCAGCTCTAAAAGAGACTGGCAGGAAACCTTTGAAATGGGATCTCAGGTGGCATTGGGTACAGTTGGAGTCTTCTGCCAAGACACCAGCGAGCCCTAGGTATAAGAAGAAACCCCAGGTGTCTACAATTCCCGGGAAAACGGCCAGACAGGCTTTCTGTGGGTAGATTCTGGGCACTTCTGTGCCATCTTGTCCTTGGAACTATGCAAAGCCTTTACCTCCGGTATTAGTTTTTTGGGGCTGCCACAATGAATGTCCACAAACTTGATGACTTAAAACAACAGAAATATATTCTTTTGCTATTCTCGGGTGAGGAGTCTGCAATCAGGGCAGGCCAGGACTACCCTCCCTCTGGCAGCTCTAGAGGGGAGCCCTTTGCCTCCCCAGGCTCCTGTAGCCCTAGAGTTCCCCGTAGTTTCTCATAGCTGCCTCACTGCCATCTCTGCTTCTGTCCTTGTGTTCTCTTCTTTGCTTGTCCCTGTGCATGTTTTGCTCTTAAGGTCACCTGCCATTGGATGTAGGGTCCATCCTGATCATCTAGAACAATCTCCAGTCAAGGTTCTTAATTACAGCTGTAATGACCTTGTTACTGGGTGGCAATTCCTCAGTTTGCATCTTCCTGAAAGAAAGACTTCAATTGAGGGACACAGATAGGATAAACCTAAAGGACTTGTTGAATAAACTGAGCAGACGGTCTTAAGAGAGGAGACTGTTTTAGAAGGGTCAGAAATGCTCCAGAATTGTGGAGTGGTCCATTCCAAGAGTGGAAGTAACATGACATGTTCCATGTGGTGAGTTTTTATATTGGATCTACCCCCCCCCTCACGTATTGTGCATTTGGGGCAGTTGCTGCTAATTTACAGCATAGCTTAGTACTTCTGGGCCGATTCTGCCATACTGGAAAACTGCTCATGAGTACCTAAGCAAAACCCATAGCCTTCGTGCTCTGTGCGTACTCCAAAGTTAAAATGTCCTTTAGGTGGGTTACACCCGGTTCCTTGTACACTGAAGAAAGTTGTGTCTGGCCATGAAAGGGGCAGTTCATGGGTGGGGTTTTCTGTCATCCAAGGTGGAGTATCCTTTTGCTTTGTCAAGTAGAATGAGCCCTCTTCTCCCTCTCCCTTGCTCATATCTGCCTAGCGACCTAACCACCCTTTTTCTACATAAGGGCACATTCAAAAGTTCTGGAATTAGAACACTGATGTACCATTTGGGGGCCGTCAGTCTGTCTACTATGTTTCCTAAGGACCTTGTCTAAATACCAATGTTGTGGGGCCAGTTGCCTCATTGTCCTTCCCTTCCGGGTCCTGACTTACAAGGAGGGACCGAGGGTTTACTGGGGAGAAACTAAGATTGGGAAAACAACTAATAAGTAAAAGACAGATTGTTGCAAATTCCTAGATCTGCAAATTTCTAAAAAATGTGATTTTGTGGAGACAATTCCTAGAGGGGTTAGGTAAACATGAGCATCACATTACTGTGTGAGGAAGGTGAGCTGGGATTATAGATGTTTTCTTCTTTTCAAAATTTCCTTATTGCTGGTACACTGCCATTGAATTCAATAATAAAGAGAGTGGAAACTGATCCTTTCAATAGAGAAAAGAGATTGCAGCTTTTGGAGCTAAATGAATCTGGGCTCCGGGCTGTGGGCCTGTGTGCATTAGAAATAAAATTCCCTGTGGGCTTGGGAAAGCCTTCAGCTGGCAGAGTGAGGAGCCAGCTTTTTAGAGTAGGGAGAAGTGACTTATCCCCAGTGACCTGCCTGTTGCAGTCCACAGCCTTTGTCTTAGATTGTATTCAGAACTGGGGGCTAACAAATCCTGCAGGAACCTGGTTTAGTACCCAGAATTCTACCATTCCCCCTTATCATTGTCTTCTTGCCATTCTTCTTGATTCTGGGCACACGAGGAAGCAATGCAGTTTGAAAAAAGGAGACTGTTTTCCTTACACACCTTAACCAAACCCAAGAGGCTCAGAGTTGGTTTTTTTTTTTTTTAAGATTATTTGACAACTTGTTTTTTGCCATCAACAAGAGAGTAAATGCAGCAAAGAGAAAAATTAAGATGTTCCTTTAGCATGCACACTGCTTAGGTAAAGATGGTATCTTTGTGGCATAGCTATTTAACCAGGTAATAGGCTACTGAAAGGAATTAAAAATCAGGTATATGCATATATTGCAATAAAATAAAGGTTTGTGAGAAAGGCTTCCTTCTTAAAGTAGAAACTTTGGCTGGGCATGGTGGTGTGCACTTGTTATCTCAGTAGTTGGGAGGCTGAGACAGGAGGATTGCTGGTTGGAGAATCACCTCAGCAATGTAGTGAAACTATTAGCAATGTAGAGAAACACTGTTTTGAAATAAAACATTTTTATAAAGGGCTGAGAGTGTAGCTTGGAGGTAGAAAGCCCCTGGATTCAATTCTCAGTACACAAAATAAAACAATAAAATAAAAACTTTGGTTTATTCTTTTCCATGTTGGTCTGAGATAGTGGCCCATAAAAGTCCACCCCTATAGGTTGCAATGTCTGCAGCACATCTAATGGCCTGAGAAGAGGGTTAAGCTTCTGGATTAACAGCATTACAAGAATTTGGAGTCTTTAAATAGAGAAAATGGGTGAAAGGGAATATATTGTTCAGGGCTCTCCAGTGATGTTGATACCCAAAATTAACCATCAAGGGAAGGGGAAGAAGGAAACAGTTTAGAAAATGCATTTTATTTGTAATTTACAGTAAAATCCTCTGAAATTTGTTATGCACCGTTAATATTAATGTCTATAGCATTTACATTATTAAAACATGCAAAAATTTTATGACATATTCTTCTTTGTGCAGGGAACTCAGGGAGATTTTGGGGGTCATTGGTGTCTCTGGAAGGAATGACTCACTGTTCTAGTCTACCTGCATGAGGGTCTTGAACTTTAAATGAATATTAAACATATCTATTCAAAGTTTGTTTAGGAGAGGGGAGGGATGTTCGTGAAGGGCAGAGAAAGGGGTTGCCAGTTGAAGTACTGAGCCTCCTGTTGGTCAGGCCCAAACTCGCACATCACACTCAAAAGAGATCCTGAGGTTACAGCTTCCTTTTATTAGAGAAACATGCACGAGAGAGCAGAAAATGGTCCCCCATATAGGAAAGATTGTTGAGTTGGATGAAATTAAGAAGAAAATGCAAGAAAGCTTTCTGCTTTCCCTCTCTTTGCTTAAAATCAGGATATATATTATTTAAGAAAACAAAAACATAGGAGCCAGGCGTGGTGGCACATACCCCTGTAATTCCAGTCCTTGAGAGGCGGAGACAGAAGGATCACAGGTTCTAGGTGAGGCTTAGCAATTTAGTGAGGCCTTCAGGAATTTAGAAGGACCTATTTAAAAATGAAAAATACAAATGGGCTTGGGGTTTAGCTCAGAGGTAGAATAACCCTGGGTTCAATCCACAGTAACACACACGGAAGGGAGGAAGGAAGAAGGGAAGGAGGAAGGGAGGAAGAAAGAAAGAAGGGAGGGAGGAAGGGAGGAAGGGTCTCTCTTTCCTACCAAGGATAATAAAGATAATAAATATAATGGTACAGAGATGATATCAGAGAAATCTACATTATAAACTTTACTACCTAGCCTTCTTCCCTCTAAGTTGTTGACTGTAAAGACCAAAATTCTTTTTCCTTCATCTTGCCACTTCTCTGACAGTTTTCTTTTGGTTGTTGTTACTGCTATTGTTGAAGATGCTATGTAAATAGGCATCAAAGCCACTCCTTTGAGCACTACTTATTCTCAGGGTGTCTTACTTTTATATGTGAAGTACCCATGCTAATAGAAGTCAGTTTGTGTCTTGTTAATGTTCTTGTAACAGGAGTCTATTACAACTGAGAGCGTATGGGGATTGTTACTTCTCCCTATAGTTCCCTTTGGGAGCTTAACTCCTATGGGTTCCCCTAGGGTCCCCATATAAATTCCTTCCCATCAAATAGAAAAGTACATATATTCTTTCCATCTCTTTTCCTCCTCTTCTTCCTCTCCCCCCTCCTTCTTCTCCTCTTCCTCTTCCTCCTTCTTCTTCTGCAGTATTGATATTTGAACCCAGGAGTATTGTACCCTAAGGATATCTGAGCTACATCCCCAGTCCTATTTTATTTTGAAACAGAGTCTTCCTACGTTGCAGAGAGCCTATTAGCTGAGGCTGGCTTAGAACCTGCAATCCTCCCATTTTAGCCTTTTAAATCTTGGAATTACAGGTGTGTACCACTGTGCCCGGCCAGTTTCTTACATTTTGAATTTCAGCATCTGCCCTTCTGGCCCACTCAATTTGGCTTTGTTCAGGGTAGCAACAAAGCATAGATCTTTCTCATTACTGAAAAGGGCGTATGGATTATTTAATATAAATTTTTCAAAAATTATCAGACTATTAATTTTCATGTATTATTTGCCCCAACCAATGGTTAAGAAATATCTGGACTAATTTCTTCCCCTTTGGTAGGTACAAGTCAGCACATGTTCATGGTTAAAAAGTGTAGATTGGGCAGTATCAAGGCATGTTATTTTTCTCTTCAGGTTGGCCAAAAAGTACTGAGATTTTCCTATGCACCAAGCATTTACCTAGGATGGTTCTTGTACATAATCTCTCTTATCTCTTACTATAGTTCTACACAGTGATTGTCATTATACCATTTTACAGACTTATAAATGTTAAGTGAAATCTGCATGTGTGTGGGGTATGTGTTTGGGATTCATATTTAAGCCTGCAGGGCCTTTTTTTCTGCGCTTTTGTGGTTATATATTGGTTGCTCCAGGTACCTGCCCCTGGACCCACTCAATTGGGCTCTGTTGAAGGTGGCAACATAGTCATCAATATTTCTGTTAAAAAATTCTTCCTCATTACTGAAAAGGGCTTATGAATTATATTACATAAAATTAAAAAAAATATCAGTAGACTATTCATGTATTTTCATGTTATTGACCCCAACCAATGGTTAAGAAATATTCTGGGCTACTGATGTAGGTTTCCTGCTGTCCCACTGATGTAGGTCTTTCTATCTGAAATGTCCTCCACATCTCACCTGGCCATGTTTTCCAATCCTTCACATTCTTGTTTCACTCCCTCATTCCCCCATGAACCCAGAAGTGGTCTTTTTCTCCTGTGAGCTCCTGTTGTCTTTCAAGTTTTAAGCATATGACCTAAGGCTCAGTTATGTCCTGCTTCCCGCTGCCTTTTAATTGTTCCTAAGTCTTAGTCTTGTTTTCAGGAGGAGTCCAATCTACTTTAGTAGTACAGCGAGAGTCTGTTCTCTGTGCCTGTCTTGTGTTGCCAAAGGGGACACAGAAGACAGAAGGGGCAGAGAAGAACATAGTACAGGCTTCTTGATTACGTGATTGCTAATTCAACTGTGTCGTCGTGAACTTCCACAGCCCAGACATAGTGTGTGGCAGGAAATGACCTTTGAATTCTCACCCTGATTTCTTGATGCGGCCATATAGAATAGGGTGGAGACAAAGGGGCCATTTTTGCATGGAGAGCTTTTCAGGTGAGGTGCCTTACATGTCACCCAATGGCAGGAAGTGACAAGAGAAGAGAGGAGAGACTTTGGTGCCAGGAGACCAGCGATCTAGTCATGTCTCTTCAATAATCATTTCTTACTTGGGATAAAACACTAAACCTTTCTGTAACTCCATTTCTTTATTTGTACAACTGAAATACTATCAATAGCCACATCCTTGATTGTCTGAGTCATCGGGACTTCAGGTAAAACAATGAATGTGCAAAAACATCATAGAGAATACAACAGAATAGGAATTTAATAGGGCCTTCATTTGACCTGATGAACATTTAGCAGCTTCCTGAGCTGCTTTCTCACACCTGCACATCTGCCCTCCTTACCTCCAGCCGGCAAGGATCTGGAGGACTTGGTACCACTTTCTGAACCAGCAATCATTTTCAGGAAAGACTAGAAGGCTCAGTGTGGTCACTTCTTGCTCTGGTCTCTCCAGTGACTTACATATTCAAAGTAAAATGTTGATCAAAGCTATAAAATCATGGTTCGGAGGGAAAAATTCAAGAGAACTTATTAATAGCATGCTGATAATTGCTAATGGTAATAAATTGTATTCTTGAAAAGTGCCGAGACAGAGAATATTAAGTGTTCTCACCACACACAAAACAATAACTGTGTGAGGCAATGCATTTGTTAATTAGCTAGATTCAACCATCCCACAACGTGTACATGTTTCCAAGATGTACATGACAAATGCATACAATTTTGCCTGTTAATTAAAAACCTATAAAATAAAAATGAATTCTACTTTGATTTGACATTTCAAATGTTTTTTCTCCTCAGAGCCCTGGTTTCACCTTCTTGGAAATGAGTTTATCTCTTCTAACCTTTCCTTTTCTAAAGTAGAAGAGAAAGGAAAGGTGGAAAGGAAGTGCTTTTGAATCACAGTTGCAATGGATCACCTTCTCCTTCCTGCAGGCAAAGTGAAAGTGCCCTCCACGAAGCAATGCATTAGAGTTTCAAGGCCAAATCCTTCTTCTTCTCCCTTTCTGCAGAGCATGTCTGTATTTCCCTCTTCCTGGTGGAGCTGATCAGTCACAGAACCTCATGGTGAGAATGAGGGGAACCCAAGGAAATGGTGTTCTATACAATTTTTCTTCCTTATTTAAAAAAATAATTCTTTAAAGACCACCTTTATCTGTGGGTCCTTTCTCTTTTGCTAAAATATTCCTAGCCTCAAGTATCTAACAACTGGTAAGAACTCAATAAATATTGAACAAAATTTGATTTTTTTTTACTGTACTGAGACTTGAACCCAGATGCATTCTACCTCTGAGCTATACCTCCAGCCCTACTTTTTATTCTTTATTTTGAAACAGGGTCTCACTAAGTTGTGGGGGGCTTCACTAAGTAGCTGAGGCTGGCTGTGAACCTGCAATCCACCTGTCTTAGCCTCCCAAGTACTAGGATTACAAGCATCCGCCACCATACCTGGCTTTTTTTTTCTTTTTTTAAGAAAAGACTTCAAAAGGATCTCCCAGCTGGGTGTTGTGATGCATGCTCATAATCCTAGTAGTTGAGAGGTGAAGATAAGAGGATTGTAGATTCAATTTAGCAAGGCACTCAGAAAACTAGTGAGACCTGTTTCAAAATAAAATGTAAAAATAGGTATGGGAGTGTAGCTCAGAGGTAGAATGCCCCTAGATTCTATCTCCAGTAACACACACACATACACACACACACACACACACACACACACACACACACGCATACATGCACTCTCTCTCCCAGAGATATATGTGCATTATGGTAAAAAAAAATTTTCCCAATAAAAAGAATGGCTTATACAGGAATAGCACTACAGGTAGCAAGGATTGATTAGAGGTGTGTGTGTGTGTGTGTGTGTGTGTGTGTGTGTGTGTGTGTATTCGTGTGTGTGTACATGTGCACACATCCATGTGCATTTGGGAGGTATAATGTAGGGTAACTGTATATATAAGTAACAAACAAACCCACTTCATAGTGATTTCAACAGTGAGAAAATTGGAAATTTGTTTTCTCACATCATAAGAAACCCAGCAGTGGGTAAGTCTGCTTGCTAGTGCAGGTTGTCAGGATGTCGGAGCTCCAGATCTGCCTCTTTGTCTCTTTGCTTTCTTCTTTACGTGTGGACTTCAGCCTCACGATGGCAGCAAAGTGATCTCAGCAGATTCAGCCCTCAAAACCAGACACAACACTTTTCAGAGGAAGAAGGGCCTAGCCCCTGAATCCCTTTCTAAAGAGCAAGGCAAACTTTCTCACTGGCATTCCAGGCACATCTTCTAGGAATTGGCCAGGGTTTGGGTTAAGGGTCCATTCCTAAATTCTAAGTCATGCCAGGAGTCAAAGTTCAAGGAGCCCAAAATACAGGATAAGATGCCACACCTTAAATTCCCTGCTCCTAAAACCAAGAGTTCCAATATTGGTGGGCAGTTTGGATTGTGAAGGCAACATAGTCTACACTTGGCTATCCTTGTACTATTTTATCAAGCCACTTGAAAGGATGAGAGCTTTGAATGATGACTGGATTTTTAATATCTCTCCAGTTGACCCATGGATACCTACCTGTCCATCAAAAATATGTGCTTCTTTTTTCTGGGGTTGTTGCTGGGAAGTGATTATCCTTTTAAGGACCATGTTTCCTAATTCCCATGCCATGACAAGTTCTCACCAACAGACATGGAATGTCACCTCTTAGCCAGGGCAGTTAAGAAGTTCTATTTCCCTTCTGTGCCAGCTGGCAACAGGACAACTTTGATGGTCTAAGTAATAGCAGACCAATAAGATGGAAGGAGTGTGGAGAGAAGCCACCTTCTTGTCAGTAACACCTGTCATATGCATGGGAAAGAAACTTGTACTGTGCTAAGCACTGGTAATTTGGCATTGTTATTGCCGCTGGTATTACCCTACTAATATGCCTTATTTCAAAGAAAAAAATCACCCAGGAGGTAAGTTTAACTTTAACTGCCTTAAAGTGTGTGTCATTAAGATCCCAAACTCCTAATGTCACTTGTGCATTCTAGGTTCGGCACATTTCAGCATCAGTTTCTCCTTATTCTAGTCTTTGGATATGAAACGCCACCTATCGGAACATTCCAACCTCTTATCCTAGCATCGTGTTCATAGCAGTACATCCTCATTGTTGACAGATGCCAGACAGCCCTGAGTCTCTGATTCTGCAAGCCCTTCTACTAAGTCTGGAGTTGCTGGTGGAGACAGGAGGATGGGCAGGAAGCCTTTTATATTCTGAGTCCCATGAAGAGGTCCAGAGCATGGGGCCAAGTCCAAGTCCAGTCCCCTTCAAGGTCTCTCAACAATGGGAGTTTCAGGCTTCCTTCTGTAGTATTTGATTTTCACTAAGTAACTGCTAACACACACACACACACACACACACACACACACACACACACACTACAAATACAGACATATTATTGGAGTCATGCAGTGCAAATTCATTATGAATTAGAAAAACACATTACCATCTATCCATACAATTATTAAGACTCTTTTCATAGGTTAGAAAACATTCTGGCCTTTAGAACGGTCGACATATGCTGTTTTGCAGAATAGAGTCAACTTCTTTTCTTCATATTCCTCTTATTTCAAGGAGCATTATTCTTAGTCATGTGTGAACAGTAAGCTTGTCTCTTGCTGATTTATGTAAAACTCAGTGGTGGCTTCCTTAGCTACTAAAAGAACCTATGGAAACTCCGAGGAGCAAGCGAGTATCCTCTGAGGGGTCGCTGCCGCTCCAGTATGATGGGGTGATGCAGGAACTGGAGTAGACAGATTCTCTGATTGGTTTCATCCTTCCAAGAAGAGCTTCATGCCTTAAACTGGGACAGAACAACTCTTCTGAGAGTGGACATGTTCTGTGAATAGGCAGGACTCATGTGACCCCACAGAGAGCCAAGATCCCTTTTTTTATGGCACTGGGAATGGAACCCAGGAGCAGTCTACCTCCAAGCTACACCCCTATTTTTTATTCTTTATTTTGAAACAGGGTCTCCCTGATTTTCAAAGGGCCTCACCAAGTAGTAGCTGAGGCTGCTCATGAACCACAATCCTTCTGTCTCCGACTTCCAAATGTTGGGATTACAAGCGTGTACCACCACACCCGTCTTCCAAGATCCCCTTTGATAGTGGATTCCCAGGCTCTTCATGTTCCTTTCCACCCACTTCTCTTCTTTTACCACAGAATGAGTTGCTAGAACAAGGGGCAGGAATAGGACAATAAATGTTGCTGGCAATACTCAGGAAACCTCCAGCTCCCATTCTGGCGATGGTCTTCCTGGCTCAGACGCCCACATGCTGCCCAGTGCTTGTTCTAGGTATTAGAGATGAATCACCACATCTCAACAACGTCACAGTCTTGTCAGGTTTGCAACTCATGACTCATGGAGTGTTCGGAATTTCCATTCAGAGGAAAGCAGCAGGAAGGGCCTCCGCAGAACATCTGTGGACAGCATCCTGGGCCAAGAGGCTTCTTGGTAATTTAGTCGTCTATTTATTCAACATCTATTAAAGCCAGACAGGCAGTGGGAGAAAAAAGGTTGAGCAACAGGATTCCCAACTTCCAGAGGCTTTGAGGAGGAAGAATATATTTTCATGCAAGGTAAAAAGTGCTATAATAAGAAATAGGACCTTGAAGTCTTAGGAACTCAGAAGAGGGGCACAGTGTTCATCTCAGGAAGTTCAGAGAGGGCTTCCAGGAGGTGACAGCTGAGACAAGGCCTACAGTGTGCGCAGGAGGGTAGCAGGTGAGGGATGGTAAGGAAGAGTGGAGTGCAGAACTTAATTAGCAGCAGAAGAAGTAAGTTGAAAAAATATGAGACAGCCAGGTATGGTGGCATGCACTTGTAATTCCAGCATTTGGGAGGCTGAGACAGGAGAATCTCAGTTCATGGCCAGTCTCAGCTACTTAGTGAGGTCCTTTGCAACTCAGTGAGACCTGTTTAAAAGTAAAGAATAGCCAGGCATGGTGGCACATGCTTGTAATCTCAGCATTTGGGAGGTGGAGACAGGAGAATCTGGGTTTGGGGACAGCCTCAGCTACTCAGTGAGGCCCTTTGCAATTCAGTGAAAATAAAAAAATCTAAAATAGGGCTGGGAGTGTAGCTCAGAGGTAGAATGCTCCTAGGTTTCATCCCCAGTACCGCAAAAAATAAACAAATAAATAAATAAAATAAAAAATAGGGCTGGGCATGTAGCTCAGAGGTGGATGCCCCTGGGTTCCATCCCCAGTACTGCAAATAAAATAAAATAAAATATATTAAAATAAAATAAATAAATAAAGGAATAAAAACTAGGGCTGGGCATATAACTCAGAGGTAGAATGCCTCTGGGTTTCATCCCCAGTATTGTAAAATATATGTGTATATATTTATATGGATATATATTTATATATATGGAGATTATATATATATATATATACACACACACATATATATATATACATATATATGTGTATATATATAAAGCCATTGGACAGTTGAAAATAGGAAACGGGCCCAGTGAGGGTGAACTAGAGAGGAGGGTGCAAACACAGATGCATGGATGCACAGTGCTTCACTGGCCCCCTCACCCCATCATGCCAGGGAGCAGTCTGCCACCCCACTTATAGGCAAAAGTGTAGTCCACAGAAATATTTCCTCGCAAATGGCTTTCCTTGAACTTCAGTAGGTAGTGTAACTTCCTCATTTCTTTGGCATATTCTTGTGGAAACTCAAACTGAGGTCTAGAAGGAGCAGGTAAAAGAATGGAGCTGTCACCCAAGGCCTTTGGGTACCAGACCCACCACAGCCTATTTCCTTTCATGCAACACACAGTGAGAAACTTCCCCTGGGGCTCATCTCAGCAGACACCTATATCTGCTTTTGAAAGGTGGGACAGCAGCTATAGGTTTTAATGTACATTCTGTTGTCTCCTTTCCAACTCACAGGCACATTACACATCTCTACCACGTTATCACTAGCTGGACTCACATAACTAGTGCTAGAACATAGGTTGCAGGCTGATGCCCAGGCAGGAGCATTTATCTCCTGGTGCAGAAACCTCAAGTGGTCTCTTTCTTTTGTTGCCAACATTGGTAACTTTCCATTTGGCATAACTTCCAATATCTTGGGTTTTAGAGTAAGTAAAATCAAGAGAAAACCTCAATAAACTCTCTAGCTTCATGTGTCTTTAGCTATTTGCTTTTATTACCAGTGTAGATGTCATGAAGCTAAGTAGTATCCTCCTTTGGTACACTGCTTTGCTGATGGTAACCATTTTGATAGATGGTCACTCTGGTAAAATTGTTTAAGTAGTTTGAATTAAACCCAGGGGCATTCTACTCCCAAGCTATGCCCTAGACCTTTTTATTTTGAAACAGGATTTTGCTAAGTTACTGAGGGTCTCACTAAGTTGCTGAGGCTGTCCGTGAACCTCTGATCCTACTGTCTCAGCCCTCAGTCTGGAGGCCTCTTTTGTTGGCCTCAAAATGGTTGAAATCACTGACCATTCACTTGGGCCTGCACAATTGTCTGATGGGTTACTTTTTGACATCAGAGGTCTGAAAACTCTACCCTCAGATCACACTAACACCACCATTTGTGTGTGTGTGTGTGTGTGTGTGTGTGTGTGTGTGTGTGCGTGGTGGGGGAAGGGCATTAGGGATTGAACTCAGGGGAATTCTAATTTCAAGCTACAGTTACACTTCAAGTACTTAATTTTGAAATAGGGTTTCACTAAGTTGCAGAGTATCTCACTAAGTCACTGAGGCTGACCACAAACCTGTGATCTTCCTATCTCAGCCTCCCAAATACTGGGATTACAAGCATGTGCCCCCACACCCAACTACACCACCAGTTTTGGAACACAAATGCTATGAAGAGCCATGAAATTTGTTCATGCGTGCTCAGAGCACTGACTACCTTCTTTTTTCTTCTAATCACCTTTCTCCACCCCTCAGAACACCCTGGTTTTTTTTCATCCCATAAATACTCCTAATCCCTATCCTTGGGGAGGCACATGTAAGTCAGAGGTTTTCCTCTTTATGTTTTCCCCCCTGTGAATTAACTTTCTCTTTTGCAAAACTTATCAGTTCAGGACTGGTATCCTGGGTGGCAGTTTTGGTGACATTTGACATCGGCACCCCAGGGTCATGTAGGTGAGCAAAGAGAAGCTCTTGTATCTGAACGTGGAGATGTTGTCGCAGCGTATCTGAGCCACCTGGATAGGTGCAGAAGGTCCACCTCTTCCTCTGGACTTGAAAAGCTGCTCCTTTGCCGCTGTTCAAGGATAATAAGTGGAACAGGCCCAGTCGTGGCCAGTGCCCTTGAGGGGCTCCCAGTGGTGAAAAGACTGTTTTGAAATTCCCACAAAACAGCCTCTAGTCAGAAGTCAAAGGAGAGCAGAGGGAGCCATACGCTTAGCTTATGGAGAGCCATACTGATGAGGACTTTTATGCCATTTTTGTGTACAGAACATAAATGAGAAGGTTTCTCTGCAGCAAAACCCCGTTGGGCACAATTTCCCTCCCAGCAGGGTGAACTTCACCTGAACCTTTCCTCCCACTTACCTGGCTTACCAGTAATGCTTTGGGGGCTGAATTTCAAGCACATGCACATTTTCCTGGAATCAAAAATTCTCTTTACATTTTCTGTCCTAGCCAATGCACCAAGGATAAAAGCTTTCCATTCCTTTAACACAAGCCCTTCTTGGCCTGATAGATCTTGGTTTTCTTTTTTCCCTTTCTTTCTTTCTTTCTTGAACTCAGGGTTGAACCCAGGGGCTTTTCTATTTCCAGGCTATACTCCCAGACCTATTTTATACTTTATTTGGAAACAGGGTCTCACTGAGTTACGGAGGGCCTCACTAAGTAGCTGAGTCTGGCTTCAAACCTGCGCTATCCTCCTGTCTCTGCCTCCCAAGCGCGGGAATTACAAGCGTGCGCCACCACGCCCGGCAGGATCTTGGTTTTCTAAACTTGTTTGCTCAAAGGGAGAGCAATATTCACTTCAGGGTCCTAGACAACAACTGCTTTGGATCAACTGCCCTTCCTGCCCAAACCCTGCCTCTGTGAGGCCTCCGTCTGCCTTCACTGCGTTCAGGACAATTTTCTAAAACAGTAATAAAATCCTATCACTTGGTCTGCTCACAGCCTCACACCATCTCTCAATGCCAGCAGATTAAGTGCAAAGCATCTACGGCATTGACTTTTTTTTTTTTTTTTTTTTGCCCAGGCAGATCACAGAACCACCTGCTGCCTCCTGAACCACCTGTGTCCTGCACACCTATGCACGCGGGGATGCTGTCAGAGCAGCCTGTCTACTCTCACCGACTCCTTTTCTGAAGGCCACCCATACTCTGCCTTCCTTTATGGCTTTATTTACTTTCCTGGCCTTCAGGCAGGCGGGCAGTCCCTCCTCGGGCGTCTGTGGCACCGTGCTTCAGCCTCATAGGTTGTATTGTAATTATTTATTTACCTCTTGTTCCCTCACTAGTGTGGAGACTGAGTCTTATATCATCTTTGTTGACATGGTACCCAGTGTAGTAGCCAGTCACTAGGGGCTTTCCAGGGACTGTTTAAAAGAGAAGGGATTGGGGGGGAGGAAGAAAGTAAGTAAGTAAATAAATAAGTAAGTTAGGGAAACCAAAAGGAAAAGAGGGAGAGGGAGGGAGGGAAAAGAGAAGGAAGGAAGGGCCATCTTTTTAGGTAGGGGCTGCACTGGTCTCAGGAGTGGGACATAACATCAAGCCCCTATGTGTGCTCCATTGTCTTGTCAGTCATTAATTGTAAAACAAATTAGAAGATAAAATTTCTAAGAATTTTAAGTCAGTCAAAACAGAGCCAAAAGCCCCAAGTACAGGGAGAGTCAGTATGCAGAGCCCTGAGCAAACACACTGGCCTCAGGCCTCTGCCCGGCTCTGGCTCCAGCAGGCCACAGCCTTGGAGGCTCAGGACAAGGAGGGTGGGCACAGGAGGTGGCGTTGCCTCAGACCCTGCCATTTTCCAAGGGCAACATCAACCTGCGTCTCAAAACGTGAAACCCCAGTTAGGCTCCCCGCCTTGGGTCTATCTATCTCTCCATCCTCCCTTTGGGGACAGCTGGATGATCTTTGTATGTTTTTCTGCTGACCACCGCCCATTGGGAGAAGGGTTTTGACAGCAAGGTTTGATGGGCTGGAGCAGTTATGCTAAGTGTAAATAAACACCAATAAATCCTGCCGTCTGCACTAGGGTCACATGCTGGCTTTGGGGAGCCATTTGCATCTCTCTCTATTTTTTACAAAGGCTTACTGTGGCAAAGTAACATTCTTCACATGTCGCTGTTAGACATGCATTTTATTACACATAGGCCCTCTGACAGCCACCACCCTCCAGCCCTGTAACCCCGCTGCTGCCACACAATGGCTGCTGACTTCACCTTCAGCAAATGCCCCATTTAGACAGGTTCAATTTGGACCCGATTCTTTTCTAAAAATAGCTCCTCCAAATGAATTGCCACAGAAGAAGGCTGCATTCTTTTGGATATAAGAAATTATATCTGACTACAGGTGCAGCCAAGGACAAATAACAAAAAAAAAAACACACAAAATAATGCATTATAATGAAATCCCATGGCTGTCTGCAAAAGAGGGTTTCCACAGGCGTTTGAAGTTTGTGAACGCTGCCAAAGAGTACATTTCACAGGCATCATATATCTTATCTAAAGTAACAATGGTGGCTATGGGCATATTGAACTCTTGATTAACCAATAGAATTTTTATTAGTTAATAGGACAATCAGAATGAGTCAAATCTATTAAAGATTATGCAGTCAAAATACATCAAGTTCCATATGCTTGAAAAGTCTATATATACTTTGATGGAGAAATTTATATCCTAGAGAAATTCTATTCTAGAGAAATCAGAATGGAAGATAAACACCTTTGTAAAAAAAAAAATGTGTACCCAAGCATTATTTGTGACTGTGTAACACAGGGGAAATCTTTGGTAACCAACAGAAGAAAGACTCCATCACTTATGGCATTGGAAAGACAGTGTAGTTGTGGAGGTTGGTTCCAAGGATTCCCCCCCACACAATGAGAGCAGGATATCAAAATCTGTAAAATATTCAAGTCTCATGTAGAAAATAGCATAGTATTTGCATACAACCTACACACTTCCTCCCATGTACTTTAAATAATCTCTAGATGACTTATATTTGCCTAATAAAACAAAAATGCTATGTAAATGGTTGTTCTACTGTATTTCTAGGGAACAATAACAAGAGAAGAAAGCCTGTATATGTTCAGTAGAGATAAAATTCCTCCTCCAAATATTTTCAATCAGCAGTCGGCTAAATCTGGGGATGCAGCCTGTGGATACAGATTCTATGGGAGGTCAACAGTAAGCTCTGGAGTCAGCCAGGTCTGAGTTTGGAAACCAACTCATTTTTGGTAATTTTGTGACATGGGGCAAGTTGGTTTTCTTAACTAAAGTGTTAATGAACTCTTGCTTTAAAATAAAACGCTCTAAAACTCAGAGGCCCAAAACAACAACCATTATCATATCACCTGTGTGCAGGTTGGCTGGTCTGACCTGGGCAGCTTCCCATCTCACTGCAGAGACACTGTGCCTGAGGCTGGCCCCGCTGCATGTGTCTGTCATCTTCCTGCTTTATCCACACCAGCAGACAGAGCATGTTTTTCACATGGTAACAGAAGAGCTACAAAAAGAAAAAGTGAAAACATATAAGACTTTGTCACATGTAAGTGTTTGCTTTTTTCTATTGCCCGAAGCAAGTGACACTAGCCTTTTGCCAAGTCAAGGAGGATATATAGAAAGCAAAAACAAAAATAAAAAAAAAGCACGCAGTAAATAAGGGATGACTCGATAGCCAGGTGTCTCTACCGTGAAGTTCTTGGCCTTGGAGCTAGTTAACTCTTTATTGTGGGGCTGTCTGGTGCATTGATAGATAGATGTTCAGTGGGATCTTTGGCCTCTCTCTACACGCTAGATGTCAGCAGCTTCCCGGCAGCGTGACAACCAAAAATATCTCCAGGCATTGCCAGATGTCTCCTGAGGGACAGAGAATGGGTCCCTATTCCATAGTGTGTGTGTGTGTGTGTGTGTGTGTGTGTGTGTGTGTGTGTAAGAATTAGGTGCTAACATGAAATCTGCCACTCTGGGGGTATATATGTTTCAAAGAACTAAATTCAGTTGTTACTATTTTGATAAGTGTTAATAAATGTAAGCTTCTATTATGTTATATCCATATAATGTAGTCATTAAAAATTAAAATTTTAAGGGATTTATAATATCATGGGAAGCTGTGGAGTATATTTTTAAGTGAATAAGAAAGGATATGAAATGATACAACTGTCAAGAAAACCACTTTGTAAAAAATATAAATCTAAATATACAAATGTAGAAAATAAAATGTTAAAAGGTGATTTTGTTTTCTGTGATAATTAGGGTTGATTATAATTTTTTTAGATTATTCTATTTTCTCCAAATTTCCCATGAGACTGATTTTTAAAATTAGAATACAAATTCTACACACAAACACAGAGTTTAAAATTTGTTTAGAGAGCTCCAGTCTGACTGTCTCTCCATTGTCCTCCCAAATAATTCCTTAAAACAAGAACACTTTAAAAATAATTTCTTTGCCGGGTGTGGTGGCACACACTTGTAATCCCCGTGCTTGGGAGGTGGAGACAGGAGGATCGCGTAGGTTCGAAGCCAGCCTTGCTGGCTTAAGAGACCCTGTTTCCAAATAAAAATATAAAATAGGTCTGGGAGTGTAGCCCAGAAGTATAAGGGTTTCCAGGAACCCCAGTACCACCAAAAAAAAAAATTCTATTTACTTTTGGAGAAAATATTGCTATAGATGGTCAATAAATATTTGCAGTTGATTATTTCATTTTTAAAGCAAAAAGCACTTCCAAAGGCAAGAATGTGTTAAATTGGGGAAGAGTTTTAAAATATAAAAATATTAAGTATCAAAGATTATTTGGGGAAGAAGCAGATTTACATACTACACTTGGAATTACAAATTGCAGCAGTCTTTCTGAAAGGCAATTAGACAGTCTCACAAAGTGTTCCTACATAACATTTCCATATCTAAGTATCTCTCTCTTAAGTAAACTATCCAGAGATGAATATAAAAAAAATTAAGGAAAAACATTTGCTAAAGCTTTATATACTACAGCCCAAAGCAAAAAAAAAAAAAAAAAAAATCATTCAATAAAATTAGGGTATGCTAAAATAGTCTACAGCCAATCAAATTTCTGTTTGCAAAATGGTTTAAGAATGTTGGGAAATACTCATCATTCCTTGGGATGGGTAACTGCCACTGGTCTCCATCTATTTAGTCTTGCATTGAGTGGTAGACTGTCACCCACCAAGCCCCCTGCCTTGGCATGGAGCTGCGAGGAGAAGTGATCTGAATGATATGAGAGTAACATCCATCTAAAGGCCAGGGCTGCCAAACTAATGCATGTACATCTATCTTCAGAGCAGCACAATTCACCATCGCCAAACTATGGAACCAGGGAAGATGTCCACCAACAGATGGATTACAAAACTATGGACTATGTACACAATGGATTCTTACTCAGCCGTAAAGAAGAACACAGTTATGTCATTTGTAGGGAATGGAAGTGGAGAACATTATGCTAAATGAGATTAGTCAGTCAAAAAGTAAAAAATTGGATGCTCTCCCTAATATGCAGAAGCTAGGGAGGAAAAGGGTCATTGGAGGAACTCTAGATGAAAGAGGAGAAACCATAGATTAGCGAATAAGGAGGCCTAACTGGGGGTAATGGGAAGGGGAAAAAGGGAAATTCCCTAATGTACATGATGTAGATTCACAGAGAAACATATCCACAACATATCAAAGTCAATTAGTAAGCCAAACATGAGAAGGAGGGGAGAAGGAATGGGGTGGGAACTGGGAAAGGGCTAAATGAGTGATGTGTGCAGGTATGCCTCTACCATCTTGTACTACATTAAGATGTATGATTACAATGCACCAAGAAAAAAATTTTAAAAAGGCTGCTTCTCTTCCACTTTACCTCCTTTTGCTCTGAGCTGGAATGCAGATGTATTCTTGTGAACAAGTGCAGCTCGTGAATCTAGGGTGAAGGAGATGAAGGAGAAGTGAGACTCTAGAGCCCTGCGTCCCTGGATGACCTCAGAAGCAGAGATAATTTCAGTTCCCTAGCTCCTTGTTTTGTAAGAGGAAAAATTATTTGATTTTGCAATGCTGCCTTTTGAGGTCTTTTGTAACGGTAACTTAGCCTGAATCATCACTAAACTGAAGTCCATAACAGAAATTGTATCCTTAAGAGTAAGAAACATAAAACTATATTATTTTCACTAAACAATTGCATGATAAGCAGCAAGAAAACATATTGCAGGCTGGAATGCTGGTGAGCTTTGTCAAACCATGGCAGAACATTTGGTGAAATTGGTCCCTGTGATAACTGTGAAGGCAGGTGACCTGTTTACCATGCTCCAGAGCTCCAGAGGGAAGAGTAGACAAACTCAGAATGTTGGTGTCTGTTGGTTTTACTTGTTGCTTTTACTAGGAAAAATGATTTGGGGTAATAATTTGTCAGTTTGCAAGCAGAATTGGAAGAAAATACAGAGATGAGATGAGAGAGATGCCCCTGTGCTTGCGACTGCAATCTATATTGACTAGCAGTCCAGTATTTTAGGCATCATGGATCTAGAAAATTGTGCTGTTTCAGTGCCATAAGCAGAAAGAGATAATACTATGTCTATGAGCCTTTATCTGGGGCCTGTTGTTAATGGAATTGTGGAATCCAGTTGAGTGGCAAATATAGAATTAAGCATATTGCTTTCTCATGAAAGCCTGTCATTTTAGATGGCCTCAAAGTTGCTACTGGAAAGAAAATAGTTCAAATACAGAGTAAATAGATGAGTGTCCAGAAACTTAGGACCGATGCAGACAAGACCTTTGGCTATCCTTACATACTCATGGAGATGACTGGAAGCAAATAGTTCAGAAAACTGCTAAGAATTTTGAAAGAATTATGTTATCAAAGAAACCACAAACTTAGCTCACAAAGCTATAATTTTCTGATGCCCAAAGCAACCCCCAGAAAGCTGTGCATCCCCAAGGAAGGAATGTTTCCCCACACTCGCTTTAGTTGTGGCCACAGAAGTTAATGGACAGACAGAGTGTCCAAGAGGACAGTGGACAAAGGCCAGAGAAGAGAACAAGTATCTCTAGCCTCAGGAATTTTCTGCATTGGCTGAGACTTGCTACAATTCTTTCCCAATAAGATTTCATCATTCTTGATATTTAGGACTTCCGGGAAGATGGCGACGGAGGAAAGCGGCACTTACAAGTCCCGCTAACAACCCAACTCTACTACCACAAAACCAGCGCCTTTCAGAGCCAGAAAACACCACCAGCAAAGAAATAAAAACGGTAACTACAAGGGACAGAGAAAAAGGGCTGGAAAAACAAGACACCAGAAAAAAACCAGCCCGAAGTGCCGCGCCCGCGCAGCGCTGAGCGGCCAGAGCCGCAGCGCGGATTGGGGGGAGCCGCAGAGTGGAGCGGCCTGCCGCGTCGCGGAACCGCCAGAGCGGCCGGAGTGGCCAGACCCGCGGTGCAGAGCAGCCGAAGCCGCGGTTCAGAGCAGCCGAGTAGAGCGGCCAGAACAGCCAAGCGGAGTGGCCAGAACAGCCGGAGCGGCCAGAGCCGCAGCGCGGATTGCCTGGAGCGGCCACGCGGAGTGGCCAGAGCCGCGGAGTGGAGCGGCTGGAGCAGCCGGAGCGGAGCGGCCAGAACAGCTGAGCGGAGCGGCCAGAGCAGCCGAGCAGAGCGGCCAGAACAGCCGGAGCGGAGCGACCAGAACAGTCGGAGCAGCCAGAGCCGCGTTGCGGAACGGCCGGAGCGGCCGGAGTGGCCAGACCCGCGGTGCAGAGCAGCCAGAGCCGGGCGCAGAGCGGCCGGAGCGGAGCGGCCTACATCTCCCCTAGCAGCACCAGGCTCCAGAGAGGAGGGAGACTCAAAACAGAGCTCAAATCCAGAGAGGAGGTACTTTGGCCTCGCGGCCTAGGACGCAGAAGCAGCGTCTTACTGCTGGCGGCAGTGGTGAGTTCACCGGACAGCCCTAGACCAATCCATTCAACCAGCCACCAGGAGCCTGAGAGGAGCGGTTGACAGCAAGCTGAGGTGAGCAGGTGCTGAACAGCCGGGCGGCAGTCAGCAGTTTTGTTGGTGCAGGGAACATCTAAAGCTCCCAAGGGCCGAGCACAGCACAACTGGCAGGGACTCAGAGCGGAGTTCAAAACCAGAGAAGAAATACGCCGCATCACGGCCAAGGGCGTGGCAGTGGTGCCATATTGCCAGTGGCGGCAGCAGCGAATCCACCAAGTTCACTACAGCTCCATCAGCGCACTCAATAACCGTGAGTCAAATTGTGACCCCTAGGGAAGAAATCCCAGTACTGCGCTCCCAGGGACTTGCGCAGATAGTCTCCCTGGGTCGGAGATTTTAGCAGTGCAGCCCAGGGGGGGAGTGGCAGTGGCAGAGATATCATACCATAGTCACAACTCCCCACTGGAGAACGCCCAACTTGGCACTCCCCACAGTCTAAGCAGCCTTGATTGACTCCCTGGGTCTGAGACTTTGTGATACAAACCAGTTAAGGAGTAGTGGTGACTGAGATACCACAGACACGAGATCCAGAGCATCTTAAGTGAACTCGTAGTGACTCGGGGAAGAACCCAGAGAAGGCACAAACTTCCAAAATCATGGGAAAGAGAAATAACAATGGAGCAGTGAATGCCAACAACCCCACAACATCAGAATCTGATAACACAGAAATCCAAAGATCTCTAGAAGATCAAATTAGGAAAATAACTTTAGAAATAATAGAGGACTTTCGAAAAGAATTTAGAGAGAGTCAAAAAGAGATAAAGGATGCAATTAATGAAGTAAAGGCCTCAATCCAAAGTATAAACAACAGATTAGACCACATGGAGAATAGAATCTCGCTCCTTGAAGATGATCATTCTAAAAATGAACGCATAGTTTCTAATTTAGAAAAAAAAACCCGACAGCAGGAATCTGACATTGAAGAAATATGGGCCCATTTCAAGAGAGCTAACCTAAGAATAATTGGAATAGAGGAGGGAAAAGAAGGTGAAACCAAAGGGATCAACAATCTCTTCAAGGAAGTAATAGCAGAAAATTTTCCAAACATAGAGCAAGAGGTCGATACACAGATCCAGGAAACTTATAGAAATCCCTTTAGACAGGATCAGAGAAGAGGATCCCCACGCCACATAATTGTCAAAATGACTAATGTGGAAGCCAAGGAGAGAATCTTAAAGGCAACAAAAACAAAAGGCCACGTGACATACAGAGGCAAACCAATTAGAATCACTCCAGACTTCCCAAACCAAGTTATGAAAGCCAGAAGGGCTTGGAGTAACATATTCCAAACTCTGAAAGAAAACAACTTCCAGCCAAAAATTTCCTACCCAGCAAAACTATCCATCAAATTAGATGGGGAAATAAGAAGCTTCCATGACAAACAGCAACTGAAGGAATTTATGTCTTCAAAACCAGCGCTAGAGAAAATACTCAAGGAGATTAACTGCAAAGAGGAAATGGGTAATACACGCCAGAACCAAAGAAACAAGAATTCCCATCCAGCAGACAACTAAGCAAAGAAGAATAAACAGTATCTTAAACAGAAATAAGATCTTAACATGTTGGGAATTAAAAATTATCTCTCTATAATCACACTTAATGTAAACGGCCTCAACTCCCCAATAAAAAGACATAAAGTGGCAAAATGGATTAAAAGCCAGAATCCATCCATCTGCTGCTTACAAGAAACACACCTTACAAGTAAAGATAGGAACAAACTCAAGGTAAAGGGCTGGAGCAAGGTAATCCATGCTAATGGTACTCGAAGACAAGCAGGAGTAGCAACTATGATATCAGACAAGTTAGACTTCAAACCCAAACTTATTAGAAGAGACAAAGAAGGTCACATCTTACTGGTAAAAGGAATAGTCCAGCAAGAGGAAATAACAATAATCAACATCTATGCCCCAAACATAGGGGCAGCTACTTTCATAAATCAAACTCTTTGTGATATGAAGTCACACATAAATCCCAACACAATAATACTGGGAGACTTCAACACACCTCTCACAATACTAGACCGATCTTCCAGACAAAGGGTCAGTAAAGATGTCTCAGAACTAAAGAACACCATTAACCAAATGGACCTGTTGGACTCATATAGAATATTTCACCCAACTACAGCAGAGTTTACATTTTTCTCAGCTGCTCATGGAACCTTCTCCAAAATAGATCACATCCTGGGACACAAAATGAGCACTAGCAAATTTAAAAAATGTTACATACTTCCCTGTGTCATTTCAGACCATAATGGAATGAAACTAGAAATCAACTATAAGAAGACTCAGAGAAACAACATAAACATGTGGAGACTGAACACCACACTTCTGAATGAAGAATGGGTCATAGAAGATGTAAGAGGTGAAATCAAGAAATTTCTAGAAACAAATGAAAATAAAGAAACAACATATCAAAACCTCTGGGACACTTTGAAGGCAGTATTAAGAGGAAAATTTATAGCACTGAGTGCTCACATAAGAAAAACAGAAAATCTTCAAATAAATAGCCTTATGACACACCTCAAAGCCCTTGAAAAGCAGGAACAATTGAACCCCAAAGCCAGCAGAAGACGGGAAATTATTAAAATTAGAGCAGAAATTAACGAAATAGAGAATAAAAAAACAATACAGAAAATCAACAAAACTAAAAGCTGGTTTCTTGAAAAAATTAACAAGATTGATAAACCATTAGCCAACCTAACTAAAAAAAAGAGAGAATCAACCCAAATTATGAAGATAAGGGATGAAAAAGGAGACATTACTACTGACAGCGTAGAAATCCAGAGGATTATCAGAAACTACTTTGAAAAACTATACTCCAACAAAATGGAAAACCTGGAGGAAATCGACAACTTCCTAGATAAATACAACCTTCCTAAACTGAGTCAAGAAGATATAGAACACTTAAACCAACCAATAACAATTAAAGAGATTGAAACAGCAATAAAGAGCTTACCATCAAAGAAAAGCCCAGGACCAGATGGTTTCCCAAGTGAATTCTATAAAACCTTTATAGGAGAACTAATCCCAATACTACTCAAACTATTTCGGGAAATAGAAAAAACCGGGACTCTCCCAAATACATTCTATGAAGCCAACATCACACTAATACCCAAACCGAATAAAGACAGTTCAAGGAAGGAAAACTACAGGCCTATATCTCTGATGAACTTGGATGCAAAACTATTAAACAAAATACTAGCAACACGCATTCAAAACCACATCAAGAAAATCATTCACCATGACCAGGTAGGGTTCATCCCAGGGATGCAAGGCTGGTTCAATATACGAAAATCAATCCATGTAATTCATCATATAAACAGAATCAAAGACAAAAACCACATGATCATCTCAATAGATGCTGAAAAAGCATTTGATAAAATTCAACATCCATTTATGATAAAAACACTGCAGAGAATTGGAATAGAAGGAACATATCTCAACATTATTAAGGCAATCTACAATAAGCCCACTGCCAACATCATATTAAATGGGGAAAAACTTCAAGAATTCCCCCTAAAAACTGGAACGAGACAAGGATGTCCACTATCACCACTTCTCTTCAATATAGTACTAGAGACTCTAGCCAGAGCAATAAGGCAAGAAAAGGAAATCAAAGGAGTACAAATAGGAAAAGAAGAACTCAAGCTTTCACTATTTGCAGATGACATGATACTATACTTAGAAAACCCAACAAACTCAACCAAAAGACTTATAGAACTGATCAACAAATTCAGCAAGGTATCTGGATACAAAATCAATCTTAAAAAATCAGAAGCTTTCCTGTACACCAACCATAAATCCACTGAAAAAGAAATTCAGAAAACACTTCCACTCAGGATCTCCCACAAAAAAATAAAATACCTAGGAATAAACTTGACCAAGGAGGTAAAAGATCTCTACAAAGAAAATTATAAAACACTGAAAAAAGAAATCGAAGAAGATCTTAGAAGATGGAAAGACCTTCCATGTTCATGGATTGGCAGAATAAATATTATTAAAATGGCCATACTCCCAAAACTGATCTACAGATTTAATGCAATGCCCATTAAACTACCAAGATCATTCCTCACAGACATAGAAAAATCAGTCCTTAAATTTATCTGGAATAACAAAAAGCCCAGAATAGCCAAGGTAGTTCTCAGCAACAAAAACCACGCAGGAGGAATCACAATACCTGACTTTAAACTATACTACAAAGCCATTGTAATAAAAACAGCATGGTACTGGCAAAAGAACAGATATATAGACCAATGGAGCAGAATAGAAGACCCAGAAACAAGTCCACACACTTTCAGCCAATTGATTTTTGACAAAGGGGCCAAAAACATACACTGGAAAAAAGATAGCCTCTTTAACAAATGGTGTTGGCAAAACTGGTTAAACATATGCAGAAAATTGGATGTTAATCCCACTTTTTCACCCTGTACAAAAGTCAACTCACGATGGATCAAAGACTTGGAAATTAAACCAGAGACTTTGAAGCTCCTTGAAGAGGGCATAGGTCCAACACTACAACACATAGGCACAGACAAACATTTCCTCAACAAGACCCCAAAAGCACAACAAATTAAAAGGAGAATCAATACATGGGATTGCATGAAACTGAAGAGCTTCTGTTCAGCAAAGGAAACTATCAAGAATCTCAATCGAGAGCCAACAGAATGGGAGAAGATTTTTGCCACCTACACCACTGATAGAGGACTAATATCTAGAATATACAGAGAACTCAAGAAACTCAACACTAAGAAAACAAAACATCCAATAACAAAATGGGCAAATGAACTAAATAGACACTTCACAAAAGAAGAAATTCAAATGGCCAATAAATGCATGAAAAAATGCTCAACATCACTGGCAATCAGAGAGATGCAAATCAAAACTACCCTGAGATTTCACCTAACTCCAACTAGAATGGCCATCATTCAAAACACAAACAACAACAGATGCTGGCGAGGATGTGGAGAAGTGGGAACTCTAAGACATTGTTGGTGGGATTGCAAATTAGTGCAACCACTTTGGAAAACAGTATGGAGAATCCTCAGAAGAATGGGAACAAATCTACCATTTGATCCAGCAATACCACTGTTGGGTATCTACCCAAAAGAAAAGAAACCAAACTATCAAACTAATGCATGTGTATCTATGTTCATAGCTGCACAATTCACCATAGCCAAACTATGGAACCAGCCAAGATGTCCATCAACAGATGAATGGATTACAAAACTGTGGGATATGTACACAATGGAATTTTACTCAGCCATCAAAAAAAACTCAATTACATCATTTTCAGGGAAATGGATGGAGCTGGAGGACATTATGCTAAGTGAGATTAGTCAGGCACAAAAAATAAGAAATCAGATGCTTTCCCTAATATGTGAGAGCTAGGGAGAAATGGGTCATAGGAGGAACTCTTGGAAAAGCATCAGTAACTTTTAACTCTGTTTACATTGTCTTTGGATATACAATATTTTTTTATTTTTTAAGGGAGTTTATTTACCCATTTGTTGCCTGTGCCATTGAAATCATATCCAAGAAATCACTTCCAATTTCAATGTTGTGAGGTTTTATGACCCAGATTTTCTTCTAAAAGCTGATAGTATTAAGATTTATATTTAGGTCCTTTATCTATTTTGAGTTAATATTTGTATATGTGTTAGGTAAGGGTCCAATTTTATTATTTTTCATTTATTATTATTTTTCAACAATATTTAGTTAAAAGACTAGTATTTCCTCCACCAAAAGTTCATGGAAACCTTGTCAAAAATAACTTGACAATGTATGGAAGAATTTATCTCTAGGCTTTTATTTAGCTCCAATGGTTTATATATCTGCCTTTAGAACAGTACTACACTGTTTCAATTATTGTAGCTTTATATGGTTTGAAATCAGAAAATATACATCTTCTAGCTTTGTTCTTCTTTGAGACTGTTTTGGGTATCTAGAGCCCATATTCCATATCAGGATAGATTTTTTTCTGAAAAATAAATAAATAAATGTATGATAGTTTCACCTAAAAAAAAAAAAAAAGAAAAAAAAATATTCTCTGGTAAGAAAGAAAGCAAAAAGAAATATTGAAATGTTATCTTTAAGTCATCAAAAGTTTGGTACCAGACAAATGAAACTGTTATGTGAGATTATCAATGTTAATATTGTATAAATTGCTATAATACTAGATGTCAACCACTAAGCCAAGCGTGGGAAGGAGGGATGGGGAGGGAATGGGGTGGGGATCGGATAGGGGCTAACTGGGCGATGTGTGCATGTATGTCTACAAAAGTATCTTATTTATACCACTATGATGTATGAATACATTGCACCAATAAAAAATAAATTTAAAAAAAAAAAAAAAAAAAAAAAGATTTCATCATTCTTTTATTATTATTTTTTCCTTGCGGTACTGGGGATGAAACACAGGGGCATTCTACTTCTGAGCTATACCCCCAGCCCTATTTTACTCTTTATTTTGAATCAGGGTCTCATTGAGTTGCAAAGGGCCTCACTAAGTAGTATCTGAGACTGTCTGCGAATGGTGATCCTCCTGTCTCAGCCTCCCAAATGCTGGGATTACAAGCATGAGCCACCACGCCCAGCTCAGATTTCATTATTCTTAAGAGACATAATGATTCTGTTTCTCATTCACTCTTTCCCAAATTGGGAAACTATTCTGCTTCCCAACCAACTATCCTGTGTGAGTCTACTACTGACTTATGGGGAAGGTCTCAGAAAACATGCCTATTGATTTATAAGTCTCTAGATCTAGTTACCTCCTGCCCTGATGGAGATTTCACATCATTCACAAGGGTTGGACCTGGAGTGGTAGCTGTAATTGGATGGTTCTTCAAGCAGAGGCTGATAGTCATCCCCAGTAACCATTTTCCTTTTCTATTTCTTCTTCATACTTGGGTTTTGCAACATATAAAGCTGTGCAATGGATGATCAACATGTCCCAGCCTTTCTTATAACTAAGTATAGACATGTGGCTGAATTTTAGTAAATGCCAAATAGGCAGAAAAGAAGTAACTTCCAGGACATATTCTTAAAGGAGGAAGCAGCTTGTCTTTTCTTTTCTCAATGCTCCCTTTCTCCTTTCTCCCTTTCTCCTGAATAACACATGGGTGTTGCTGAGCCTGCTCTAACTACATGGACTAAAGCAATACTTGGGGAAACTCAGAGCACCAGGAGTATAGTTTTCCCTCAGTATCTGTAGGGAACTGGCTCCAGAATCTCTGTGCAGATACACAAATCTGTGGATGCTCAGGTCCCTCATATAAATGATACTTTTGCATATAACCTATGCAATCCTCCTGTGCACTTTAAGCAATCACTAGTTGTTTATAATGCCTAATAGAAAGTAAATGTTGTGTAAATAGTTGTTATACTGTATTGGTTAGGGAGTGATGATATAAAAAATCTGTTCATGTTCAGTACAGACAATTTTTTTCTCACATACTGTTGATCTGCAGTTGGTTGAAACCATGAATGTAAAACCTGAGGGCATGAAGTGCCAGCTGTATAGACCTGGGTCTCTAGTGGCCTTTAGGAACAGAGCTGCCTAGCACCCCTGGGACATCTGTGTACCTCTGTCTCTATATGTGAGGGAGCAGAGAGCGTATATCTTGTTGGAACCACTCTATTCTGTGTCTAAAACCCAGCCTACCTTATAGTTCAATTATTTAGATGAGAAAAAAATATTCCTTAATATCTCAATTTTTAAAAAAGTGATAATAAAGCATAGAAAAAAACATACTATCAGGATACTTGATTTTAAATTTTTTATTGGTGCAGTGTAGTCGTACATCTTAATGGAGTACATGATGGTAGAGGCACACGTGCACACATCACTCTTTTAGCCCTGCCCTGATTCCCACTCCATTCCCTTCCCCTTCCCTCCTTCTCATGTTTGGCTTAGTGATGAGCTTTGATATGTTTGTGAACATTCATCATGTACATTAAGGAATTTCCCTCTGCCTCCCTCCATCCCCTTAGTTAGGCCTTCTTATTTGATCATCTATGGTTTCCCCTTCTTTGTCTAAAGTTCCTCTTATAACCCTTCCCCTCCCCCCAGCTTTCACATATTAGGGAGAGCATCCATTTTTTTACTTTTTGTGACTGACTAATCTCACTTAGCATAATGTTCTTCAGATTTCTTTTGCCTCAAATGACATAATTTTGTTTTTATGGCTGAGTACAATTCCATTGTGTACATATCCCATAGTTTTGTAATCTATTCATCTGTTGATGAACATCTAATTTAAAAAGAAAAGACACTTGTTTCTGTGTAGTAAGATTAGAAATAATTTGTATTTCCATCTTTGTGTTTTCCATATTTTATAAATTTTGGCTTTGTATATATATTATTTTATAATTAGATGGACATCAATATATGCTATTTAAAAAAGATAAATGACAATAAGTCTCTCCTTTCTCTCCTTTACACTTAACTACTAAAATCTTTTTTTTCAGTGCCACCATTGTTTTCAAATTGAGGAGCATTAGAAAAATAAATTCCTGACTTCTGGGAAGATGGCGACCGAGAAAAGCGGGGCTTAAGAGCCCTGCTAACAACTAATCTCCATTACCACAAAATCAGCACCTTTCATAGACAGAAAACACCATCACCAGAGAAACAAAAAAATCACCAGGCTCCAAAGAGGAAGGGGACTCAGAACAAACCTCAGACCCACAGAGGAGATACACCGGCCTCACGCCTGAGGACGCAGCAGCAGCGCCATACTACTGGCGGCAGCAGCGAGTTCACCAGACGGCTACAGCGAGCCGAGGTGAGCTGCTGCGGGACAGCCAGGCGGGATTTTTTTGGCTCAGGGAGCATCTAAAGCTCCCAGTGGCTGAGCTCAGCACACGCTGCAGGGACTCAGAGTGGAACTCAAAAACAGAGAACAAATACGCCAGCCTCACAGCCGAGGGTGTGGCAGCGGGGCCATATTGCCACTGGCGGCAGCAGCAGCAAATTCACTGAGTCCACTACAGCTCGATCTGCATATTCAACAACAGTGAGTCAAACTGCGGGCCCCAGAGGAGAAATCCCAGTACTGCACTTCCAGGGACTTGACCCAGTGGGGGAGTGGCGATGGCACAGATATCACACCACAGGAGAACGCACAACCTGGCACCCCCCCCCCCATAGTCTAAAGCAGCCTCTATCGACTCCCTGGGTCTGAAACTCTGTGATACAACCCAGTAAAGGAGTAGTGGGGTCTGAGATACTACAGACTCGAGATCCAGAGCACCTTAAGTGAAGTCATAGTGACCCAAGGGAAGAACCCAGAGAAGGCACAAACTCCCGAATTCATGGGAAAGAGGAATAACAATGGAGCAATGAATGCCCACAACCTCACAACATCAGAACCTGATAAAATAGAAATTCAGAGATTTCTAGAAGATCAAATCAGGAAAATAACTGTAGAAATAATAGAGGTGTTTCGAAAAGAATTCAGAGAGAGCCAAAAAGAGATAAAGGATGCAATTAATGAAGTAAAGGCCTCAATTCAAAGTACAAACAACCAATTAGACCACATGGAGAACAGAATCTCGCTCTTAGAAGATGATCAATCCAAAAATGAATGCATAGTTTCTTATCTAGAAAAAAATATCCGACAGCAGGAATCTGACATTGAAGAAATATGGGCCCATTTTAAGAGACCTAACCTAAGAATAATTGGAATAGAGGAGGGAAAAGAAAGTGAAACCAAAGGGATAAACAATCTCTTCAAGGAAGTAATAGCAGAAAATTTTCCAAACATAGAGCAAGAGGTTGATACACAGATCCAGGAAACTTATAGAACTCCCTTTAGACAGGATCAGAGAAGAGGATCCCCACGCCACATAATTGTCAAAATGACCAATGTGGAAGTCAAGCAGAGAATCTTGAGGGCAACAAAAACAAAGGGCCAAGTGACATTCAGAGGCAAACCAATTAGAATCACTCCAGACTTCCCAAACCGAGTCATGAAAGCCAGAAGGGCTTGGAGTAACATATTCCAAACTCTGAAAGAAAACAACTTCCAGCCAAAAATTTCCTACCCAGCAAAACTTTCTATCAAATTAGATGGAGAAATAAGAAGCTTCCATGACAAAGAGAAACTGAAGTAATTTATGTCTTCAAAACCAGTGCTAGAGAAAATACTCAAAGAGATTAACTACAAAGAAGAAATAGGTAACACACACCAGAACCAGAGAAACAAGATTTTCCATCCAACAGACAACTAAGATTGGTTATCTGTGGAGATTCATTATTTATGTTAGTCTTTTACCTATCTCTAAATTGTATTGTTTGCTTTTATTGTTGTTAATTTTTAGGATTTCTAGTTGGAATATTAATATACCTTCAGATATAGCATTTAGAAATATTTTATCCCATTCTATCAGTAACTTTTAACTCTGTTTACATTGTCTTTGGATATACTATATATATATATATATATATATATATATATATATATATATATATATATTTTTTTTTTTTTTTAGGGAGTTTGTATACTCTTCTGTTGCCTGTGCCATTGAAATCATATCCAAGAAATCACTGCCAATTTCAATGTTGTGAGGTTTTATGACCCAGATTTTCTTCTAAAAGTTTATAGTCTTAAGATTTATATTTAGGTCTTTTATCTATTTTGAGTTAATATTTGTATATGGTGTTAGGTAAGGGTCCAATTTTATTCTTTTTCATGTAATTATTATTTTTCAACAATATTTAGTTAAAAGATTATTTTTCCCCCACCAAATGTTCGTGGAAACCTTGTCAAAAATAACTTGACAATATATGAAAGAATTTAGCTCTAGGCTTTTATTTAACTCCAATGGTTTATATATCTGCCTTTAGAACAGTACTACACTGTTTCAAGTATTGTAGCTTTATATGGGTTGAAATCAGAAAATATATATCTTCTAGCTTTGTTCTTTTTTGAGATCGTTTTGGGTATCTAGAGTCCATATTCCATATTAGGATAGATTTTTTTTCCTGAAAAATAAATATATAAATATACGATAGTTTCACCTAAAAAAAAAAAAGAAAAGAAAAAAAATATTCTCTGGTAAGAAAGAAAGCAAAAAGAAATATTGAAATGTTATCTTTAATTTATCAAAAGCTTGGTATCAGACAAATGAAACTTATGTGAGATTATCATTTTTAATTTTGGATAAATTGCTATAATATTAGATGTCAACCACTAAGCCAAGCATGGGAAGGAGGGATGGGGAGGGAATGGGGTGGGGATCGGGTGGGGGCTGACTGGGTGATGTGTGCATGTATGTCTACAAAAGTTTGTATCCCACTATGATGTATGAATACAGTGCACCAATAAAAAATAAAAAAAAAGAAAAATAAATTCCCCAAGGAAGCTCTACATGCTTTTTATTCTCTTTCAGTGCCTGAGACCTGGTCAACACTTCGCTGACATCCATCAATAACACTTCAAAGTTCGTGAGAAACTAGAAGAATAATGACTAGCTGATTACTACCACTGCTCCAAAGGTCCCTGAGTGCCCATTGAGGTCCCCTGGACCACAGAGTGGGCAGTTACTCACAGGGAGACAAGTGACCTATGGAAGAGCCTGTCTGTACTTGCTTTCTCACCGGAAACCTCTAGCAAACATACTTCTCTTACCTTGCTAGTGGTTTTTAATGATTGTTTTCGTGCATGTGCATGTGTGTGTGTTGGGGAGGTATGACTGGGGATTGGACCCAGAGACATTCCACTTCTGAGCTATGTCCCAAGCACTATTTTATTATTATTATTATTATTATTATTATTATTATTAGTAGTAGTAGTAGTAGTAGTATTAGTAGTAGTAGTAGTATTTAGTAGTAGTATTAGTAGTTAGAATGGAACCCAGGGGCATTGTACCTCCAAGCGACACCCCCAGCCCTATTTTATTTTATTTTATTCTTTATTTTGAAGCAGAGTTTCACTGAGTTGCAAAGAGCCTCAATAAGTAGCTGAGGCTATCTGTAAACCCGACCTTCCTGCCTCAGTCTCCCAAATGCTGGTATTACAAGTATGCACTGCCACAACTGGCTTACTTTTTAAATTTTGTAACAAGGTCTCTCTTTAGGTTGTGAGGGCCTTGCTAAGTTTCTGAGGCTGGTCTCAAGCCTGTGATCCTCCTGTCTCAGCCTCCCAAGTACTGGGATTAAAGGCATGTACCACCATATCCAGATTATGACTGTTTTTAAAAAGTATCTTTCTAATGTGCTCAGAACCTTCTTTCTCTCTTCCTATGTCCAATCACGTGGAAAATAAATCTATTCCCAATTAAAGCATGTCTTTGCTCCCTCCCTCCCCTTCTCCATGTCCTTCTTGCCAGGACTCATTCCACTTTTATCTCTCAATGATAAAGCACTCAGCTTTCTTCTTTCATGCTCCTCCTTTTAATGAAATCTCTACCCTACAATCAGAGTTGTCCTTTAAAAAGACATATCTGATTTCATCATTGCTCTGTGTAATGGTTTTCTATAGCTTTTAAGGGAAACTGTACTGACTCACACACTTTTCATGACTCATCTAGTACCTACCTCTCCCATCTCTGGGCATGGTTCACCCTAATCTGAAACCAGCAAGTCCCAGCCTACCTGAGGCAGTGACTCAGCTATACTGAGTGCCTTTCTATTGGGCATGTTAGGAATCAAACCCAGAGCTTTGCATATGCTGGGCAAGTGCTCTACCACTGAGCTATACCTCCAGCTCTTGAATGTCTTTTAAATTTTAATTTACTGACAGATATTGTGTTTTTTTTTTAGAGTGCTGTATGTTTACAGTACTCTATGTTTACAGAAAAATTGAGTGGAGAGCATAGACTTTTCATATATCCCCTGCCCCCATTCCAGCTTTCTCTATTAAGGTCTTTCATTAGTGTGTCCCACTTGTTGCAATTGATGGACTAACATTAGTGCATTATTATTGATTAAAGTCCATAGATTACATTAGGGTTTGTAACTGAATTCTGATTCTTGCCTCAATTTGCCAAATCAAATAATTGATGCAAGTCTTTGTTAACAAGAAAAAAAATATTGATTTGCTAGCAAATCAGAGGAACTAGTGAACTTAAGTGTTCGGGAACAAGTGTCCAATTCTCCCTGAACGAAGGAATCAAATCCCTTTTAAAAGTAAGCTGTTAAGGGCCACACAAGTGTATGCAACAGAAGGGGCACAATTTATTTCTAAGTTGTCCTTGAGTTGGTTCTTTCTCAGACCTTCATCCCTTTCATCAGCAAGTTGATAAGAGCATGTTGTTTGTAAATAAGGAGAGGGAAAAAGGGAAAGACAGCATTGAAAATGGCCATCTATTCAGAATCAGGTGCCCTAATAAGTTCACTCTGTATTGTACATTCTATGAGTTTTAACAAATATATTATGACCTGCATTCATCATCATAGTACTAAATAGAATAAGACCATGGCCCTAAAAGTCTCCTGTGCTCCACCTGTTCATCTCTTTCTCTGTTTTTCCTCCACAACCCCTATTAAGTACTCATCATTACTATCTTCCTATATTTGATTTTTCCAGAATATCTTATAGTTGGAATTACATAGTATGTAGCTTTTTCAGACTGTTTCACTTAGTAATGTGTATTTAAGATTCCTCCATATCTATGCATGGCTTTATATCTCAGTTCTTTTAATCACCGAATAACATCAGTATGGATATACCATAGTATGTTTATTTTTCAATTGGAAGACATCTTGTTTCCTTTTAGTTTGGGACAGTTCTGAGTAAAACTACTAAAATAATTTACAAGGAGGTTTTGTGTACATATGGCTTCAATCACAGAGTGCCTTTTAAGGCCTCAAGTGTCCCTTAGTTGCGTTCCTTCTGTCCTTTCCTCCGAGCGTGCTACCCCAGCAGCCTAGGACATGCTTCTGTCTTTGTTTACCTTGGTAACTCTGAATCCCTTTCTCTGAAGCCTAGAAATCACTCTCCCAGGAAGTGTTTCCTGTCATTTCTCAGTAGGTATAGGTGTCTCCAATGTGCTTCTGCGCCATTCTCTTCTATAGTATGTAAGGATGCATACTATATTGTCTTGACCTGAAATTGTCTATTTCTCTGCATTGTGCATTGACTCTGCTGTCAGTGACCAGCTGTGCATTGACGCCACTGTGTTGCAATCAATATATCCTGGCCCCGCCACACAGTGGGTGGTCAATAAACTACATTAAATAAATGTCACAGGGCCCTGGCATATACTGCTTAATTTCCATTTAGGAGTGTCTTATATTTCCATTTAGGAGTGGTTTTTGATGACTGTTCTAAATTCATCATGATTTTTATTTCGTTTGTATTTCTTTCATCCTAAATCCCGAGCCTTGGTACACATTAGGAACTCAGTAATGTAGCTCATTAGTCATGGATCCTCAGTGTCTTCTCATCTCTTTATTTGAAAATAATCCCAAATGTTTGCTACTTTTCTGAAATGTTCATCCAATGAACATTTTTTCCCTGTCTTTGAGTTCCACCTTAAACCCAGGAATGTCCTCAACTGGGAATAGCCTCACATGGTGAGAGCAAGAATAGAACTGCTATCATTTACTGGGGCCATTATGGGCAGGTACTGTTTTTTCACAGGAACTCAATACGTATTACTAGCAATCCACTCAACCCATAAAGATTCCTGGAGAGCCAGGAAAACAGTGTGGTCCTTGTTTCTAAATGTAGGAAATAAAAATCCCAAAGTTTTCAGTGATTTGCTTGAACTCTTCAAGTTGGGAAGTGATAATAACAGAGAACTCCCCAATGCAAAGAGCTTTGTCTGATATAACCCTGAGTCACATTTTAGTCACTCACCTACTTGCTTAGTAATCAATACTTTTGGAGAACTACCCCCACTGACAGTAACTGTGCTTAACTATAATTCCTACCACAAACCTCTCAGGTAGACATTATTTCTCCTATTTTTTTCAAGATAAAGAATCTGAAACTTAGAGACATGAAGCAACTTGTACAAAACCACCAAGTCCCAAGTATTCCCAAGTCCTATCATTTAAAGAACTGTGTTTTCTTTAAATATCTTTTCATGTGTGGTACTGCCTTAAAAGACATCATTCAAATCAGGCAAGGTGGCACATACCTGTAATCCCAGTATTTTTGAGGCTGAGACAGGAAGATCACAGGTTTGAGGCCAGTTTCTGCAATATAGCAAGACCCCGCTTCAAAAAATAAAAATAAAAAGGGCTGGGGGTGTAGCTAAGAGGTAGAATGACGTCAGTCTCAATCCCTAGTAACAACAGAAAAAAAGACGCTATTCAATTTTCAGTAGTACTGTGAAGCTTGCAGAGTTTAAAATTAGGGTAGAAAAAGGATACCTCTTACCTTTGGGAGCTAACAACATGGTTTTATAGATAGAAGGCACATGTAAAGACCACACTAGAATGAATGACCACCAGCATGGTGTGTCAGTACTGGAAACATAGTCACATATACCCATGCTATAAGCCTCTGTATGGAGAAGGACATAAGTCACATATAAATATAAATCTCTTCTCCATTATGGAAGCTCAGTTTACAAAACTTGTGCTTTCGTATTTTCTGGGTAAGGCTGTTGTCTTGAGGAGGGCTATTTACAAATGAACATAGTTGGGCATTTTGCTGAGTTCTTAGCATTGAAAACCAAAGAAGCAGGGTTCTATCAGGTTACTTCTTATTCTGCCTTAGCTCAGTGGTCCTCATTGGCTTACAACAGCACAGGGGTCCATTCCTAAGTGGAATCCTTCACTGCAGAAAGTGAATTCTTGTAACTAAAGATAGGTCCCTATAATGAAGATGACTGGCAACGAACACTATGCTGTCCATGTCATGTAGCTAGGTACTGTGCAGGGCACAACTTAATCCAGGTGAGAGATACAAGGAACAGGAGAAGAAGGTAGCACCAAAGAAAGTCCAGTGCTTTCTGGAATACGTGTGAACCTGGCTTCTCAGTCAGGCTCACAAGGTTCTGCTTAAATGGTGGCTTGTGGCTGCTAGGTGAACAGTGTGATCACTGCGGGTAATTGTATTGAAACCTGTGACACACTGTAATGACCTAATGCTGATTACACATCTGATGATTTCCGACAGTGCAGTTTTGAATATTAAAATCCATTTAGGTCACCCCCAAGAGGTCTGTGATTTGAGAAAATATTATCATTGACAGGTAAGAACTGAAAGTTACTGTTCTAGTCTAGATTTGTGTTTCACCACCTCTTTCTGTTGGTGTGAGCATTAAGCAGTACATTTAAGTGATAATATACAATGAATATAAAGCACTTCACAGTTCAAAGAAGTCTCAAAAATATCAACTATTCAATATAATGGATGGAATTGTCCCCCCCCCCAATTCATTCACTGACACTCTAACCCCTCAATGTGACCTTCCAATGTCCTTGGGGTGAGGGCCTCTAAGGAGATAAGGAAGGTAAAATGGGATCCCAAGGATGGGGCCCTAATCTAATAGGCTATCAGGGATGTGTGCCCATACAAAAAGCCATGTGAGGGCAACACACAAAAAGAGAGCCATCTGTAGGCCAGGAAGAAAGACCTCAGGAGACAACCCTGTGGGAACCTCGGTCTCAAACTCCCAGCCTCCAGAGCTGCGGGAAAGTGGCTGCTTAAGCCACTAGTCTGTGGCTTTTTTTTTTTATGGTGGCCCTAGTGAATGTCTATACTGAGCACTGGGTGGGTGGGTGGATGAAGACAGATGGCTTAAGCCCCACAGAGCTGTCATGCAGGGGGAGCTGTGTTTAGGTCCTGAAAAACCATGTAGTCTTGTTTGTTCCCAACTTTCCCCAATTAGATGAATTCATTCCAGTGGCTGAAGACCTGTGAATTTCTCTGCCTGTACTAATTGCTGTAGTAAATGCATTGCTACTAACTTGAACTGAGTTCCTGTGAATGTACCTTGCAAGAATGGAAATATCTACGAAAACGTCTACAAGATTTCTCTTTAGTGCCAAGAAAGAAAACTGGGAATTCTTTGTTCCATCCTCCATATAGAGCCCTCATGTTTTGGACTAGAGAAAGCTGCAGGGTGTAAATGTTCTGAGCGTGCCACTTGCATGCACACCGAAGGAATAAATTTCTCAAATGTGGTTCTTTAGTCCTTTCATCAATAATGTTAGCTTCTCTCCTGTCAGACTCAATTGGCCTGGCTCTAAGTATAGCTTTGCAGGCAAGCTAGTTCTGGTTCAAGCAGCAATAAATCATTGATGAGCATGAGGGAACTCAGATTTCTCCCCAGAGCCTGGTCTCAAATCATCTCTTACAATACCCCCAAACAAGCATATTTTAGCTGCCTGCTGAAAAAGAGAAACATATTAGAAAGTCAGTTGATCTTTGACCTGCACCCAGGGATGAAATCTCTGAGTCTAATGACTCTCAATTGAGGATAGGAGAAGAAAATGAATGCAAACAGAAAATACAACGACACAAAGATTGGCCATGCAAGAGAAGTCCTTTAGCAACTATCTTTAATAGTTCACTCATCTCTCGACACATGGCTACCATTCAGAGCAGGAAAACCATAGATTGCAGCTTCTTCAGGTTCAGTGCTTCTAGATTTCTACCACTTGTTTACTGGAGCAGAAGAGAATTAAGTGTCTGAGCAGCTGCCTGGGTTAGACAAATGCTTGTACATACTACGTAAGGATTGTTCACTTTGTTGGTTACCACTGGTGATTCCAAGCCTCAAAAGCTTTTTCCTTTCATATTTCCATTAGGTATGATGAGCTTAAAGAAGAAAGAGACAATATTTTTAATATAACTCAGTTACATTAGAAAGAAGTCCCCAAGGCATATTTGCTAAAGTCATAAGGCAATTCAATTTATAGATGAGGTGCAGTATCAGAGTTTGCTCCTGAGAGGTTCCTGTGTTTGAGAGCTGACTGTGTGAGGCCTATGGAAGTGGTGAGACTGGGGCCTGGGCAGCCAGGCACATTCTGGGCACCTGCTCAGTGGAGTAGGAGCTGAATATTACACCTGGAAGGATGGTCACTCATCCTGAGAACTGACACTTTCAAGACGTGGCCATCCTCTACTTGTAGATGAGCATGCTCTGTCTGCTCGTCTGACCATCTTCTTCCATTTTCTTCCTTCTTCTAGTTTTGTGCCAAACAGATCATCTCCCTGTCCTTAAGCACAAGCCCCACATCTCCCTTTCCTTAAACACAAGCCCTACATTCTTAGTCAGTAAAGAAGGAGATAATTCTTGCTCTGCTCACAAAGTTATGAGCAGTAAATGAAGCCTTGGATTTTAAGTTCTTTGTAGTTCCCATAGAAGGAATGTTGAAGATGCTCCGAGACATTAAGAATATGCTGTATCAGTGTCAGTGCAAGTCAGGCTGGGGACATGGGACAGTTTTGTGCTCCCTGCTCTTCATTTCTACAATAGAAAATGACAAGGTTTTCGTTCATCCAAGTGGTTTCTTATGTCTCCTAGGCACACAGCTAGACTACATTTCCCATCTTCCCTTGCTTTCAGGTGTAGCTATCCAAGCCATGTCTGACCAGTAGGATTGGAGGGAGGTGATGAATGTTATTTGTGAGTCTGGTCCCCAAGTATTTCTCAGCACAATCCTCTATTTTTAGTTTGTGGTACTCTCAGAAACTTAGTACATTTTTTCTGATACTCCTCAGCCAAGGAAATACCTCCCAGTTACAAAGTGGGCAAGTATTTATATCCTACTAACTTTGTGCTTCTAACAAAATAGTACATGTAAACTAAAAGACAAATGATATTTTAATTTCAGTCTTAAAAATGACAATTTTTTACCAATGGGTCGTGTATGCCTGTGTTTAGGCACGCATAACCTCTCAAGCCTGGAAATCGGATTGGACACCAGAGCTCTCACTTTCTTTTGCACAGTGATTTTCATGTGGCATTTGCTTCATACCACAGCAATAGCTGAGAACACAGATTCAGAAAGATACAGCACTATCTAAATTAATACAGCACAATTGGATGATGAAATGGAAAACTACCTGGAGCTCGTTGTTTTGCAGTGTCTGGCAAATCAGATACTGAATATCATTGAGTTTCCCTAAAACTTTAAAAATACCCGGTGATTCCCCTGTGAATTCACCGCAGCACGTGGGGCAGCTTGGTGCACAATTTGGAAACTGTGGCTCAATTCTTTTTCTCCGTCTGCCAGTTGAATGGCGAGAACATTGAGGACTTGGGGGATGGTGAAGACCAGATGGAGCCTGGGGTGCTGAGTTTCCACAGAAAAAGAGGTCCCCAGAACCATTTAACAAGAAACACCTGCTTCAGCCTGTGGCAGGAATGAGATATAATATATATTTTTTTCTTTTGGCATGCCACTGATACGGGGGCAGTTGTTTATTATAGCAGTTGGTCTACTCTGACTCACACAATCTCCACAATCATAAAATATCACCATGGCTGCATTTGTGAATCTAAACTTTGCTTCACATTGGAAGTCTCATGGGAATCTGCATTAGATGAGTCACTCTCTAGCTTTGGTGACTTAATCTAACTGTCCCAAGGAAGCATAGTCAATTCCCTGTGCAAGGGGTTTTACTCCAGGGGCAGGTGTTTCCAAGACAATGTAATATTTTCAGAGTGAGAAAAAGCATTCTCCAGTGGCCACATTATAAACCAAAATGTGCTCTTGGTTGGGGGTTTGCTTGTTTTCCAGGGGAATAATGTATTTTTTAAAAAATGAGTCATGGTCACCTGTCCATTAGATGCACTCTGAGTGGCAAAATGGAAATGTACCTTCACAGGAAGCCTCAATTAGGCAGGTTTACATCCCAGGCTGTTTCCCTGAAGGAGTAATACAGCTCACTTGTAGAGCACCAGTGTTCAGGGATCAGGGCGAAGTGCTGGGTTTTTAGGGGATGTTTTCTAAGTAGGTCACCTTTTCAATTTAGGTCTTCTTTCCTGACCTACCTAGAGAAAATGGTAGTGTAAAATCAGGTAACCATTTCTGGGAAAGTTCCATTTTGATGCAAAGCTTATTCTTAATACCTCTGAGGATGCCCCCTCCCAATTATTCTCAAGACATATAGAGATAAAAGGGAGGCATTTTTCACCTTCTCATGAATAATAAAATGTGACCACGCTGAGAAAATCTCCAGCACACACATGTCTATGTCATCCTGATGGTTCATGTAAAGTACCGAGTTTTTTTTTTAAAGTTTCACATGTTTAGCCCTTCCTTCCTTCCTTCCTTCCTTCCTTCCTTCCTTCCTTCCTTCCTTCCTACAGGTCTGGGGATGGAACCCAAAGGCATTTGGCCTCCGAGTTACACTCCCTGCCCAATTTTTTATTCTTTATTTTGAAATAGGGTCTTACTGAGTTGCAGAGGGCCTCACTAAGTAGCTAAGGCTATCCGTGAACCACAATCCTCCTGTGTTCAGCCTCCCAAATGTTGGGATTACAAGTGTGTGCCACCATGCCCGGATCTTCCTTCATTTCCTTCTTTCTTTCTTTCTTTCTTTCTTTCTTTCTTTCTTTCTTTCTTTCTTTCTTTCTTACAGGATTATAGATTGTATTCACTCTCAGCCTTCTTATTAGTGAAACAGAGATAACATGCTGCTCTTTATAGATGGAAAAGATTCTAGAGAATGTGTAGTTTTCTGAAGATGTTTTCATGAAGAATGGTTTTGGAAGCCTGTCTACCATGGAGTCAGTCACACCATAGAGATCTGTCTGCAAATGTGAGTTTCTCCAAAGAGAAAGTAAATATACTTTACTTTTATATATTTTTTTAATGTCACATGCATTTGGAAAAATAATGGAAACTTTTTATTCTCTAAATTTGTTTTTTCCTTGTCATTGAATCAAACTAAAAGGAAGATAGGAAAATAGGTGGGTGATGGATGCTGAGGGTAAAAACGTACTATAAGGAAGGAATGGGGATGGATTGGGGAAAGGTTAAATGAGTGATGTGTGCATGTATGCCTCTATCATCTTGTATCCCATTAGGATGTAACACTACAATGCACCAATAAAAAAATTTAAAAATATATACTTTAAGAAAAAGACTTGGAGGGTAGTAGGTAGTGTACTTTCCCTGGAAACCCCATATGTATCAGAAAAACTTGAAAGAAAATTGGATTATTATGATGGTTCTGCTCTTGGACAATAGGTGGTTATTGTTATGTAATGTCACACTGGTTTTTAGTGTCCCTTTTATAATAGGTAAAAAAAAAAAAAAAGAATGACGCACATTGTCATTCTACAAAATACATGTGCTTGCCAGAATTTTGGCTTCATGAACTTCAACCCTTAGTGTCACACCCTTAAATATACTATGTTATTTGGTAAAATGGACTTTTCAGATAGAGGGGGGGGGTCATGTGGTAAGTGTGAGAAGAAAATGGATCAATCAGTGAGCTTGGAAAAGAACCCTGAACCCCAAATGTGAACTGCAGCTTCAGCTGATTCTCTCAGCTCAGCCTGTGAGATCCTGAGCAGAGAATCCACCCACTCAGGTGTTGAACTTCTAAGAAACAATGAAGTCATACATTTGTGTAGTTTTAAGCTCCTAAATTTGTGGTAATTTGTTATAGCAGCAGGTGGTAACTAATACATATTCTGATGTACACTTTGAGTCAGGGATTGTAACATAATATTAAAGGAGAGAAAGTTTATATCTCAGCTTGGTGAGGACTTTGATAAATAGATATTTTCTGCTTTTTCTCTAAGATCCAGTACACATTTATTAATCACCTAGAGTATACCCTACACTAAATGAATCTCATACTTTCTCCAATTTGGTACCATAATCATCTTGGAAATAGTAATTTATATAAGAAGAAATGGAGACTCTGAGAGCCCAGATAACTTGCCTATATTTCCATTGCTGGAATTTGTGACATTTGAGGCTATTCTAATGACTATTTACTAGGGCTATTTTATTTACTAAAATGGCCCAACAACAGAGTCTATAGGTTGACCTAAATATTAATTAATGTTAATGATTAATGTTAATTATGAAGATTAACAAAATTTTGCAATAAAAGGAACTATGGGATCATGATTTGAATGAAGTTAATATCAGATCAAAGATTCTGAGGTTCTCCAGCTTGTTTGAAAACCTGGCTCTTTATTAGCAACCAGAAGCTGAGGAAAAGCCAGAATTCTTACTTTTCAGTTGCTAGCTTCCAACTGTTATTTCCATGGAAACATATCAGATCTGCACAAACAAGTTAAGTTGCTTTAATATAATCACCACCCAATGGCTGAGACTTTGCATGTGTCAATGTAGCTAATATTCATTTCCAGGGTGAAAAGAGAGGAGGACTATC